>NW_008337766.1:1200684-1205794 GCF_000622305.1 Nannospalax galili | reverse complement strand
TTCCTTTGTATGTGACTTGTTGTTTTTCTTTTGCTGCTTTCAGTATTCTCTTTTTGTTCTGTACATTTAGTGTTTTTACTATAATATGTTGTGGGGAGTTTCTTTTCTGATCCTGTCTATTTGATATTCTGTGTGGTTCCTGTATTTGTTGGGATGTTGTAGGACCCCCAGACTGGGGTACCCTACATTCTCGGGAGGCCGCACCCCAATAACTCAGTCCTCAAACCAGTACATGTAATAACATGAGGATTTATTATTTCGTCTATAGACGGCCTTCCACCTTGATCAAAAGGGGAAGTCCAGATTCAGCTTAGAAACTTGGTTATATAGACAGAAACCACAAACTGTAAAGAGCAGTGGGAAGAATTATTTTTCATTTTTACTTCCTTGTACAGTTTTTCTCAGGCCTGGGGGATTTTAGTTTAAATCCATCATTTTTGGAGGGACTTGGGTCCATCATTTCCCCCCTTTTCTTATAGTAAGATTTTAATCCTAAAATCTATAGATCTTCTGTTCCTTTTGAAGCATGGTATTGCTGAGTAAGAACCAGAGCCTGAGTTACTAATAATCGGTCTCTGATAAATTGTAGCAGTCTATTGAGGATGCATGGTCCAAAAGTTAAAAGAAGGAGAAGAATTACTAGGGGACCTATTAGGGTGGATACTAAGGTAGTTAACCAGGGGTTTTTATTAAACTATCTTTTAAACCATTTTTGTGTGGATTCACGTTCTTTTTGTCTTTTATTACCTATTAGGGTGGACACTAAAGTAGTTAACCAGGGGCTTTTATTAAACCATCCTTCAAATCATCTTTGTGTGGATTCACGTTCTTTTTGTCTGTCATCTAATCTCTGGTGGAGCTTAGACATGGAATCTTTAATAACTCCAGAGTTATCAGCATAAAAACAACATTCTTCACCTAAAGCTGCACAGAGTCCTCCTTCCTTGAGGAAAAGCAAATCCAGCCTCCTCCTATTCTGTAATACTACTTCTGAGAGGGAGGTTAAGGATTTCTCTAAGAGAGTAATTGATTGTTCTATTGTCTTAATGTCTTTATTTATAGCCATCTGTAAATTTGCATAATATTGTGGTCCTTGTATTAGGCCCGCTGTTCCAGTTCCTATCCCCGCTGCCACTCCTGCTCCTAGAAGTATTGCTAGGGTTAGGGACACAGGCTCTCTTTTATATCTGCCTGGATGTCACTCAAAAAACTGTTCTAAGGAACCTGCAGGATGATAGAATACTTGGGGTAGAAGTTTAACCATAACACAGTAGTCTTGAGAGATGTTAAGAACCATACTAGCTACACACGGGGTTAATCCAGAGTTACATGCCCACCAAGTCCCTTGTTGGGGTAGGAGATAATAATTTCCTTCCCCTGAGGGTATAGATATAGTGGAGTTGCAAAGGTGGGTATGAGTTGAAGGTGGGTTTCCTAGACAGAGTGGATTCACGTTCTTTTTGTCTTTTATCTAATCTCTGGTGGAGCTTAGACATGGAATCTTTAACAACTCCAGAGTTATCAGCATAAAAGCAACATTCTTCTCCCAGGGCCGCACAGAGTCCCCCTTCCTTGAGGAAAAGCAGATCTAGCCCTCTTCTGTTCTGTAGTACTACTTCTGAGAGAGATGTTAGGGAATTTTCTAGGAGAGTAATTGATTGTTCTGTTGCCCTAATGTCTTCATTTACAGCCATCTGTAAATCTGCATAATATTGTGGTCCTTTTATTAGGGCCGCTCTTCCAGTTCCTATCCCCACCACCACTCCTGCTCCTAGAAGTATTGCTAGGGTCAGGGACACAGGCTCTCTTTTATATCTGCCTGGATGTTGCTCAAAAATCTGTTCTAAGGAATCTGCGGGGTGATAGAATACTTGGGGTAGAAGTTTAATCATAACACAGTAGTCTTGGGAGGTGTTAAGGACCATACTAGCTACACATGGAGTTAACCCAGAATTACATGCCCACCAAGTCCCTTGTTGGGGTAGGAGATAGTAATTTCCTTCCCCTGAGGGTACAGGTATAGTGGAGTTGCAAAGGTGGGTGTGAGTTGAAGGTGGGTTTCCTAGACAAAGTCCAGATCCTGAGACTTCTGTAAGAGTTAGGGGATGAGGAGTTTCCCTATGAAAGAGTTAGGGGATGAGGGGTTTCCCTATGGCATTGATCGGTTGAGGTGGTGTTGTTGAATGTTCCTAATGTAGCTATGCCTTCATAATAGGGAGGTGCTGCTGCTAGACACAGCCAACAAGATTCAGTTAAGTTGGGGTTTGTCTGTCTGATGGCCTTATATGCTCCCTGAACTAAATTGAACAGTCGGTTTCCCGTGGTTGAAACCTGTAACCTTGGGTAACGGGGGGTCTGTTCTGACAGGATGTTAGTTGGGGAGGTGTTAGGAAGAGAGTTAGGGAGGTGCTGTGAGGTAGCTTCAGGTATTGGAGCTAGCGGGGGATTTGGGTAGCTGGGGATGGGTTTCTGGATAGGCAAGATGGGGTTGGGACCTATAGCTGTTGAGTGGGAGGAAATATCTCTTCTAATAGTGAAAAGGAGGCCATCATCTGCTCGTTCCTTATATAGTCTAATTCCCCAAGAGTATCCCTTATCCCAATCTGTAGCCTGTTTACTTGCTGTTGTGAATTCTACCCGGAGGGGGTTGCACCATTTACCTTGACAGGCCTGTTTATGAGTAGTTTTCCATTCGTCAAATTTTCCCTACAAATGACTGTTCCCATGAGAATAATTTGCTTTTACAGTGATATAATCCCATGATGAGGTCGGGGACCACCAAGTGTCCCTGGTTGTCTCACATCCCCAGTTTTTGCAGTAAAAGTAGGCCCTCCCTCCATTTTGGGGGTTAAGATATTTAGCCCTGTGGTTGCCTGGGCAGACATAAAAGGTTAATGTATGCAACATGGCCCGGTGCTCATAAGGGCCACATGCCCCCCATGGGTCAAGTCCCAGTCTCCCGGCGGGACTTTCCTTGTCAGGTACCACCTCAGTATTCCAGTTTCCTTCTAAGTCCCAGGGCTCTGGTGCTCCTGAGGCTAATTTACACAACACAAATCTGGATACAAGATGGGCCACCAAGTATCCTTGGGCGCCATCTTGTGGATTTCAAATATTATAACAGTCATTTGATTAATTACCCACCAGGTAGTCAGCACAGGGAGATGAGGATTTCCATAACTGGGGACAAGCCTATAAACAAATAGAATTATTAGGTATCTCTGGAGAGTCTTATTTTTAGAGGGTTGGATGTCCTGTGTAGATGCCATTTTCCAGTGTCCTCCTGGGTCGGAGCTCTCTTGATGTGGGAAACGTGGATCCAAGCCGAAATTCTGTCTACTTTGAGGGCTGTAGGAGTAGTCAGGAGAACTGTGTAGGGTCCTTTCCACCATGGTTAAGGGTCTTTACGTTGTGTCTTCTCATGTACACCTGATCTCCAATTTGATAGGAGTGAGGCGTTTGTGAACTACCAGGCTGGTAGACTGCAGCCAAGGGCCTCCAAACCTGGTTCTGGATGATCTGGAGGGCTTGGAGCCTTGTTTTCAAGCTGGCTTTATCAAAAGAAGAGGGCAAGGGGGACAAAGTTACATTGAGTGCAGGAGGCGGTCCTCCAAAAAGGATTTCATAGGGGGTTAAGCTGTGTATAGCAGGAGTATTTCTAGCCCGAAATAAGGCTAGAGGTAGGAGTTGTACCCAGTCTTTAGTGCCAGTCTCTAAAGCTAATTTAGTTAAGTTCTCTTTAATGGTTCTGTTCATTCTTTCTACCTGTCCTGAACTTTGGGGTCTGTAAGCACAATGTAATTTCCAATTAATCCCCAACGCTTTGGCCACTCCCTGACTTACCTGGGAGACGAAGGCTGGGACATTATGAGATCCAATTACCTTGGGCAGTCTAAATCGAGGGAAGATTTCTTCAATCAGCTTTTTCATCACAGTCTGAGCTGTTTCCTTTCTGGTGGGGAAAGCTTCAACCCACCCTGAAAAAGTGTCTATAAACACTAAAAGATATTTATAACCATATTTTCCTGGAAGTACTTCAGTAAAATCTACTTCCCAGTTAGTCCCTGGTCATGTCCCTCTTTCTCTCTTGCCAAATGGGACCTTTGACTTAGTTGCATTTACCAGGGAACATGAGACACAATTTTCTTGGGAGTACTTCAGTAAAATCTACTTCCCAGTTAGTCCCTGGTCGTGTCCCTCTTTCTCTCTTGGCAGATGGGACCTTTGACCTAGTTGCATTTACCAGGGAACATGAGACACAATCTCCCACTACCTTTTGAACTAGTTGATTGAGGTTTGGGAAGTAATAGTGTTGTTCTTCTTTTTCCAATAGTGTTTTTAGTTTCTTGTGTTCCAAATGTGTCCACTGGTGGAGTTGGGAGATTAGCTCAAGTGTTGCTTCTCGGGGCAGTATGGTACGATTTTGATATCTCCACATCTTGGTTTCAGGATCCAAGGTAGCATTAAGCTTTTGAACAAGTTCCAAGTCTTGTTCAATGTAAGTAAAAAGAGCTTCTGCCTCCTTTTCTTGTCTCTCCATCTCAGCCTGAAGGTCTGCATGTGTGAAAAGAATGCAGGTACCTTCTGCTGCCTGACGGGCAGTTTCATCTGCCATCCGGTTGCCTCGAGCAATCGGCCCCTGGTCTCGTTGATGCCCAGGGCAATGAATTATGCTGACCTGTTTTGGCAAGTACAAGGCTTGTAGAAGGGCCACTATCGCTTCTTTGTTTTTGATGTCCTTACCAGCCGAAGTGAGGAGTCCCTGCCTCCGGTAAATTTCCCCATGTATGTGGGCAATGGCAAACACATAGTGGCTGTCGGTGTAAATGTTGACCTTTTTGCCCTTTGCTAATTTTAGGGCCTGGGTTAGGGCTTCTAATTCAGCTTGCTGGGCTGATGTTCCAGCTGGCAGGGCTTGGGCCCAGATTATCCTTTCCCCATCAACCACTGCCGCCCCCACCTTATGCTCACCGTCTCATAGAAAGCTGCTCCCATCTGTATACCAAGTGGCATCTGCATCTGTTAGGGGCTGGTCAGTGAGGTCTTCCCTGGTCCCATGTGTCTCTGCAAGTATTTGCTGGCAGTCATGGGGAATCTCAGTGCCTTTCTC
>NW_008337766.1:1198661-1199613 GCF_000622305.1 Nannospalax galili | reverse complement strand
AAAGGAATCCCATTCTTTGTCAAGGGATATAGAGGAGCCGCTATTTCAGTGAAACCCGGTATCCATAATCTATAGAATCCTGTGCTTCCCAAGAACTCTCTGAGTCCTCTGGCTGAGGTTGGTGGGGGGATAGAGGCTACAGTCTGTTTCCTGCTTTCTGTCAGCCAACGTTGCCCTCCCTTCAACCTATAGCCCAGATAGTTTACCTGTTGTAGGCAGATCTAGGCGTTCTTTGCTGAGGTTCGATATCCAAGTTCCCCCAGTCTGAGTAGAAGAGCCTCCGTACCTTGCAGACAGCCAGCTTCTGTCTCAGCTGCTAAGAGGAGGTCATCTACATATTGAAGAAGCATAATCTGTGGGCTTCTTACCCAAAAGTCAGCCAGATCACGGTGCAGAGCTTCATCAAACAGAGTAGGGGAATTTTTGAACCCCTGAGGGAGTCGTGTCCAAGTTAGTTGCCCCGATATTCCAGCTTCAGGGTCCTTCCATTCAAAAGCAAAAATGGGCTGGCTAGCCAGGCTCAATCTTAGGCAGAAAAATGCATCCTTCAGGTCAAGAACAGTATACCACATGTGACTGGGAGGCAAGGTACTCAGAAGATTGTAAGGATTTGGGACAGTAGGGTGTATATCCTCTATCCTCCAACTGACTTCTCTTAAGTCTTGGACTGGTCGGTAGTCATTTGTTCCTGGCTTCTTTACGGGGAGCAGTGGGGTGTTCCAAGGGGACTGGCAGGGCCGAAGTATGCCTACTTGTAAAAGTCTCTGAATATGAGGTCTGATTCCTTCTCGGGCCTCTCTGCTCATAGGGTATTGTCTGATTGAGACCGGAGTTGCAGATGGTTTTAGTGTGACCACTATTGGAGGCTGATTGCATGCCAGTCCTGGGCCTCCTGTCTCGGCCCATGCTAAAGGGAATTTACTTAGCCAATCAGATATACCAGGAGTTTCTG
>NW_008337766.1:1197808-1198114 GCF_000622305.1 Nannospalax galili | reverse complement strand
TACAGTAAGCACATTGATCTTTGTCCACTCGGGATCTTCTTTTGTCTCCCAGGTCCCTCCCTGGTCCTGCTCCCTGAACTACTGTGGCCAAAATTTGACTCAATTTTTTGTTTTTCTTTTTCTCTCTCCTATCCTCTCTGGCTTCCTGTTCTTTTCTAATTCCATCCTCTCTTTCCTCTAAGGTCTCTTGTTTATTATAGATTTTCTCAGCTTCCCTTACTAAATCCTGTAAAGAGTACCCCTGAAGGCCCTCCAGCCATTGGAGCTTACCACGGATATCAGGAGCTGATTGTCCTATAAAGGACA
>NW_008337766.1:1195070-1196416 GCF_000622305.1 Nannospalax galili | reverse complement strand
CAAGATACTAGATACTAATACACTATCAAGCACACACACACCGTGCTACATCACATTCAAGTAGACTGGTCCTTCTTACACCCAGACATGCACAGCTCTCACCATTCTTACTTTCAGGATCCCCAAATAAGATAGACAAAGAGAAACAGAGAAGGCTTAAAATAGAGAGTGTAGAGAAAAATACAAAACCAAACCTTCCCCTTTCAAGATACTAATACACTATCAAGTACACACACACCGTGCTACATCACATTCAAGTAGACTGGTCCTTCTTACACCCAGACATGCACAGCTCTCACCATTCTTACTTTCAGGATCCCCAAATACAGATACAGATAGACAACAAAAATCCTCGGCGCGCTCTCTGACTCAAAACTGAAAGTACAGCCCGGGAGGGGAATAGCCAAGCCAATCTCCCTTCTCCCGAGGTGAGGAGACACTGTCTTCCTCACTTCAGATCATTCTGGTCACTAGGGCCAGAATGCTGGAACCTGGGGTCTCTGGGCACGTCTGCCACTCCCCTTGGTTCCCAGAATACAGACTTACAGGTCGTGTACAGGCACAAATGTTCAGACGGAACATTCCCAGAGCAGGAAATGACTGACAGACATTAAGACCAAGACAAACCACAAGATAAATCTTACCTCCTGCTGATCTGAGGAAATGGGTCTTTGGGCGACCTAATCCCTGATGAGCCCCAAATGTAGGACCCCCCCCCAGACTGGGGTACTCTACATTCTCGGGAGGCCACACCCCAATAACTCAGTCCTCAAACCAGTACATGTAATAACATGAGGATTTATTATTTTGTCTATAGATGGCCTTCCACCTTGATCAAAAGGGGAAGTCCAGATTCAGCTTAGAAACTTGTATTTAAAGACGGAAACCACAAAACCATAAGCAATTATTCAGGTCACAGCAGACAGCAGAAGCGGGAGGGGGGATTTTTCCAGCTTGGGCAGGGAAGCATGAAAAGGTCATCTTTTCTTTTCTACAGTTAGAATTATTTTCTTTTTACTTCCTTGTACAGCTTCCCAGAATATAGCCTGGGAGACTTAGTTTCAGTTCACTTTAATCTGGGGGGCTCTGATTTAATTCCATCAGGTGCACAATTTTAAAAATAGATACTTTTTTAAAGCTGGGTATGGTGGTACAGGCCTTTAATCCCAGCACTCAGGAGGCAGACGCAGGTGAATCCCTATGAGTTCAGGGCCAGCCTGGTCTACATAGGGAGTTGCATGCCATCTGGGAGTACAGGGAGACCTTGTCTCAAAAAGACCAAAAAATAAGTAAAAAGTAAATACTCTTTTTTACATGCTAACTTCTGAATATATTTCTTCTTTTTC
>NW_008337766.1:1187124-1194871 GCF_000622305.1 Nannospalax galili | reverse complement strand
AGTTCTTTGATTTGTTTGTTCGTGTGTTCTTTAAATTTGTTGAATTCCTTGATCATGTTTATGATTGTTCTTTTAAATTCAGTGTTCTGGGTTATCTTTAGGGAGTTCTCCTTGTAGAACTTGTCTACAGGATTGGTGGAGTTTGGTGGGGACATAGTGTTTTGGATTTCCATTTTATTATTCTTTCATTGTGATTTTGGCATGTGAATTTCTTTTGTTGTTTATGATTCTGAAATGAGAATTCAGTTGAAATGTGTTTCTGTTTGTATTATTTGGGTGCCAAGAGCCTTTCTTTATTAGTTATGTAAAGCTGGTTTGTACAGGGTTCATGTTCTCTCAGGTTTAATCTGGAGGGGACTGATGGCTTCAGATCAGCTATTCAGGAGTACTCACGGAACCCCAATTCAGGTTCCAGTCAGGCACAGTCAGTCTTCCTTCATCATTTGGAGGCAGGATCTGGGTGCTCTCAGGCAGTCCACCCTCTCATGTTGTCTGCTAGGACCTCAGCCTTAGCCTACCAAAGCCAGATCTTCCCTGGGGCCTTGGGAGGGGCCTCACGAAATTCCAGGTAGGGGGATGGGTATGGCACAATTAGGGGAAGCTCACCACTATGTGAAGGCTGGATGGGGGCTCTCAGGAAGTCCCCTGAATTCTCAGCCCCTCTGTCAGAGAGAGGCCAGAAGGAAGCCAGAACTGGGCACTCTCTGATGGTCTGCTGATCAGACCACTACACGATGGAGTTTGAAACCCACCCTCTGAGTTTTACTTTTGATAAAACTATTTCTAAAAAAAAAATATGTCAGGCAGCTTTTCTGCTCTCCATTCTTCTGAAGTCAAGAGTGAGGCATCAAAGGTCAGAAGAGGTGGTTCATCCCTATAATCCCAGAACTCCAGAGGCTGAGGCAGGAGGATTATTACATAGTGAGTTCCAGACCAGCCAGAGCTACATAGAAAGACCCTTCAAAAAACAACACAAAAAGGAGTAGTGAAGGAGCAAGAAAAATAATATACTAGGAAGAACTGTGTTGATTGACCAGATGGACTTGAACCAGTGTCCAGTCTTCAAAGAGGAGGGTCAACGCAGAGGAAACATTTCCTCCATACTTCCAAGTGAAGCTATACATGGTAGAGCAGGACCTTTGACTTATCTTCACATAGGTGGAACTGATAAAAGAAAGGAGCCCGGGGCTCCTCCCAAGTCCACGTGATCCCTGAGGAACAGATCCTCAAACGACCTTATGAATCAAAATAAGTTGGTTAATCTGGGCCAACTGTATGGTCTTAAACACACAAGAGAAAAGTATAACCAAAGAGTAAAGTCATCAGTATATTTCTTTATGACTATTAAAATTTTAATCTTATGCTTGATGTTTGCCCACTTGATATCTATTGGCATTCATAAGCGTATCATTCAGAATTCTATTCTGCTACATATCATCATGTTATTTAGTGAAGAATTAGCTAAGAATTGTGAGAAGAGGTACAAAGACAGGCAGTTGAACATTCTAAAGAATTTGGATGTGGGGGGAGGACCAGAGAAATGGCTTAGCAGTTAGGAACATTGGCTGTCCTTACAGAGGACCCAGGTTCTATTTCCAGCATCCACATGGCAGCTAACAATCATTCCCAGTTCCAGAGGAAATCGACACCCTCTTCTGACCTCTACAGGCATTGCATGACACAGGTGCACTTACACACATGCAGGTAATACACTCATACACATAAAATAAAATAATAAATAAAATATTAAAAAAGAATTTGGATTAGGGGAGGAAATAAAATTTATACATAGGATAAAAGTCAACATGAAGGACTATGAATTAATAAATTATAAATTGAACAAGAGGCACTGTCTCTGGGGTTTCACAGTACGAGGAAGGGCTGATCTATATAGTTTGACCAGTTTTCTGGGGATTCTGTTTGACATTTTCTATATTTTTTCTTCATTTTAGAATGAATACATAAAAGAATAAATTAGATTTCACTGATATGAGTAAGATGATAGGCAGTTTCTTAATAAGCACTATCTGGAGAGATCATTGTGAACGTCAAGCAAAATGATAAAATGTGGTAATTTATCTAGACTTACCTAGCACTGTAACTCACAGGGGATTTAACAGAAGAGAAAGGAGTAGGTAGAATCAAAATGCAGGTAATTGTAAGTGTAGAGTGGCAAAGCACAGTCTTGGTGGTGACAGTGTGAACACAACTAGAGACTGAGGGGTAACCCTCAGAGCCAAGGATTTATGGATTTTCCTAAGAGGTGAGCAGTAGTCTGAGTACTCTCACATGCACTTACTGGCTCCTCCAGAAACTCTGTTGGGTAAATACTCTTTGTCTTCATTTTGTAGGTGAGGAACTGAGTCACAGTGTTAGTTACCCAAGTCTCCAATTATTTAGGGATTTCTTCTCCCACTGATAGTCATTCCCAACCTCCTGAAATATAGTCCTCAGTATTTTCATGAAGGAGGAAAGTTTTTTTCTCAATCCAGGCAAATTCTTTAAAAAATGTTACAAAAAGCATAATGTTTTTGTTCTCATGTCTATGTATGTATTGATAATGTTTAAATTTGTCATTCTCAGCCAGTGTTTTTTGGTTCCTCTGCGAACCACTGTGTTGATGGGATATTAATTGGACAATGAACCATCTTTAGAAGGTTTATAGGAGTTAACTGGTAAGGAATACCCAGTGTGACTCTCAAGGCTGGAAGTTTTGAGGTGATTGTGTTCTGATTCTATTCTTTGATTCCATTTTGTTGAACTCAGATGACTGAGTTTGGAGTTTAGAGTTTCCTGAAATGACATTCTAATAATAACAGCTTCAAATTACTTTAATAAAAAAGATTCATTGAGTGCTTGAAATTGGTTATTTTGGTATGTAAGATAGCAGGTACATGTTCAGGGTGATCCACTTACAGCAGAATTTCCTTTGTCAAAGTGACCCACTTTTGCTAGTTTTCTAAAATTGATACCACTTTGGAATGTCACTTTTAAAAAAGTGTAACATTCAGCATGTCTTTAATTGCCTAAAGGTGATATAAGAATACATGGTGTTTTATTAGTATTGACAAAAGAACTGCTATGCAATTGTCCAAAGGTTGAAGATCTTTGTAAGATTTGTGCTATTATGTTAAAATAGATGAGTGTTTGCAAAGAATATTTTTAATACCTTAGTCTTATGCAGAGTTAGGTTTTATACTTTTAAGAAGAAATTTTTATTATTGTTATAATGATGATGATCATGATGATTAGACTTTAACAGATAACATTTGTCCTGTGAATTCCTGTTCTACAGTGGAGATGAGAATTTGATAAAGGTGTAACAAATTGCACTGAAGATGAATTTGGGGAAGATTTGTAGAGAGAGAATTATAAGTGAGCCAAAGACTGATAATAAGCTCTGGTAAATAACACAATTTCACTCATTGAAACTGGTTAAAAGCCTGGGTTTTAAATTGTGCATTTTCTTAATATATCCTTTAGGTTATACTGCATAGGATGCCAGGTCTTAGGAAGTCACAGTTTTTGCCACATGGTGGCATTATTGTAGCTACAATGGCACTTTAAAGTTAACTGCAAGCTGGAGGAGGGAATTTTTGACACATTCCGTTAAATGCTTATCTTCAGATGAAGTGTACATGAGGCATTATGCAATTGACCTATAAAGGTATGACAAAAAGTTAAATATGCATTTTTTCTGTGAAACATCTAAGAATAAATCTGAATTTGAGAATAACTCTTCCATTCATAATGATTTCACTTTCTTCTGTATCAAAAGACTTCTCTAATAGAATGCAAACAATGATTGAAAATAAAAGTGGGTTATTAACAATGATTTAGGTACATTAGAAATGCTAAATTGATGTAGTCATTAAATTTTAATACCTGTTATTTCTCATAGGCACTAAAATTTGTGGACTTAAGCTGCTTCCTCTGAGTTAGTCTGAAGTTCCTATAAATGAGATGAAATTGGGAGTTTACATTCCAAATGGCATTTTTTTCCAATTTCATGCATGCTTGCTTTCTTTTGCTTAGTTTTTATGGTATTGAAATTGAAGCTTGTCACTGATGGACTGGAGTTATGGATGGTTGTTAGCCACCATGTGGATGCTTGGAATCAAACCTGGGTTCTCTGTAAAAGCAGCCAGTGCTCTTAACAGCTGAGCCATCTCTCCAGGCCCCACAGATCAATTTTTGTAAAGCAGTTGTGTTTTATCCAGAACAAAACTAAAAGTGGTAAACCCATTAATTAAGAAGGCATGAAGATTCTTAGGTTTTGGCTTTGAGAGAATTAAATGGATTAAAGTGCCACTGTTTTCCCTGGAGTAGCTCTGAAAACATCTTCTCAGAAGCAGTTTGTGATTTTGGACTCCGTGTCTTCTCTGCTTAGCAGACACAGAAGAAACTTAAACGGAATGTAAGCCATTTACTTCAGCAGTCGTAGGGAAGCCAAATATGTTAGACCTTGTTGTTATCCCCACACAGTATATGAAGGCTGGTTGGTCAGAATTTGTAGCTATTGTCACTTCACAGAAGAAGTCTGGAGTCCAGAGTGCCATTCATAATTTTTTTTTCTTTCTCACAGGTGAAATAAACATACTCATCCCCAGGCTTAAGTATTAGTGAAAAGTATATGGTCTACTTTGAACTAAAAAAATCAAACTTAAATGTTGAATGATATTTAATTTAGTTGGAAATGAGAATTAACACTGTAGAGTCTTATCACTAAGAAGAAGCATAATTATAAAAATGTTCTCTGGGTAGTTTAAGTAAGTTAGTTATTTGTTTTATAATCCTATTCTTCTTGCAAGTGTGAAAAACATTCTCTCTGATTTCTGTCTGTATGCTAGTCACATTCCATAATGACAATGCTGTTCCAGTTTTAATCAAAAGCCTAAGCTTAGTAAGGAGGCACAGGCACTCTGATTCTTCATGTTTTGTTCTGTCCTTTCAGAAATGATGACTCAGGGTGGGTGAGAAGGTTCTTTGGTTAAGGGTGCTTGCTAAGTCTGAAAACCCAAGTTCCATAACTAGAATCCCCACAGTACGAGAGAACTGACTCCTGAAATTGTCCTTTGACAAACACATGTGTGCATGGCACACAGACACCTGCACATGCATGTGCACACCCAGAGAAATAATGAATAAAAATAAAATTAGAAAAAGAGGTGATGGTCTTATGTGTCTTTATTTCAAAAATCTCCTGAAATTCCACTAGAAGCAAATCTAAGCTTCATAGCAACCCTACAAAATCACCAAAAAATGCAAGAGCAGGAGGGGATGAAAGGGTCTGGCCCAGAAGCATATCTTACTAAGCTCAGTCCTTGATTTTTCTCCATCTATGCACTAAAATAAAGCTGTTCTGTTTTGGAAGATAGCAAAAGAAATCTGTTGTACCAGTTTAGAGAATATTCTACTATAAGTACATTTGGAGACACTATGATGGCTTATTGTTATTTTTCTTCTATCGTGAATGAACAGTCTGTGGAAACTCCTTAACTGTGGTTGTAGATGCCTGGGGCAGAGTTTGGAGGAAGCAGCACTGTGAACATAAGCTGACTGGAGAGGACATTAAATACTCCGCTGCATATTGCTGGGAGGAGTCCAGGTGTGATAACTAAATAGCATAGAAAGGTATTTTCAAATGCATTTCTAAGTATCACTAGTACCTCACTATTGATTATATCTTTATTGCTGCTCTTGCATTGATGATAGCTTTGTGCTTTTTATACAGGATCAATAGAGATCGACTCTATTCCAGGAACTAACCACTGGAGATAATAGTTGAAAATAGGGATGATGGATCTACAATTACCAGTTCAGCAACAGACAAACAGTGCTGGTGGATTTTCAAAGTAATTCAACACATATAAAGTAAAGCTATTATTTAACAGTCTAAAGATATCTTTTCATTTTCTAAGCTCCCTTTTTGGTATAAGGATTCTAGTAATGGCATCTAACTCTCTGTTCACAGCCTTTTTAGAATCTGGGTCTACTGCTATAATGACATCAACCTTAACCTTATGGTGCACAAGTGATCTTTGAAATTTTCCAGCTGATAAAATCCTCTGGAGGACACCCAATCACTTGCCTCAGGTGCTGTGAGAGGCCTCCATGGAGAGGAAGTTTCCTACTGTTTCGTATGAGCCAGCAGAAACATTAGAAACCAGTCAGCTAAGGTCACTCAATGCGATCAGAGTAATTCTCCTGGACCAGAAACATCAGCTCCTTTAATCTCCTTTCTGTGTGTATTGGGAAAAACATAAATGATAAAAAGAAGGACGTAAAAGAGAATATAGCTCTTTGGTCAGTTCAATCAAGGACAGCCTGAAAACAGAGCTAAAATGAGAGAGGTGGCTCCCTCATCTAGGCTTGTACCCTGGACAGCTGTTTGCAGTTAGCTTACGCAACCTTGGCTCTGTGCTGTGCTTATACTTGGAGTTCATCTTTCAGCAGAGCATGGCCAAAGAGGTTGTTCATTAAAAGCAGGAAGCACAGCAACCTTAGCAAACATAGTGGGAAGCAATGCAATTTTATTCAGCAAGGTTTTAAGAAGAGGGAGCTTTTGAAATTTATCTTAATTTAGTCTTTGAAAGAAAGATATGACCTTCCTCCTACAACTTTCTGTGGAGTTACCTTTTGATGTAGTTGCTTTACATAGAAGGGAGATGACTGGGTTACCTTAATTGAGTTTGTGTTCTTTTGCTTTCTTGGTAAATTCTATTTTAACAGCTTTATAAACTGACCATAAAACCCATGCTACACTGAAATTCCAGTGACTTAAAAGAAAACTATTTCTTTTACTTAAAAAGACATTTATTTGTGAGTTTTGAGGTCATTTAAGCATTAATTTTTATTTCAGTTTGTAGAATTTATTTGCTTTCCCTCCTTAGATAGTAATATTCTTCAACTTTCAATAAAGAATGTAGATTCTTAAGCTAGATAGGCACCAAATATAGTGTGTTCCCTGTAACGGCTTTTCAAAGACCTAGGAATGGAGCAGAAGTTTCTGAAAAAGGTGAGTGGTAGAACAGGGGGACTGACAGAGGCAGGCAGTATGTGCTGGGGGTATTCCAGTTGAGAGCTTTTCAGAGTGAGCTCTGCAAGCTGCTCTTCTGGGAAGTGAATATGGTGTGATCAGAGGGGAGGGCCAACCAAACCTGGAAGTTTCTTTCTAAAATTTTTTTTCTTATTATTTTACATGTATGAGTGTATTACCTGCATGTATATAAGTGCACCCGTGTCATGCAATGCTCTTGGAGAGCAGAAGACGGCATTGGATTCCCCTGGAACTAGAGTTACAGATGGTTATTAGCTGCCATGTAGTGTTGGGAAATGAGCCTGGTCCTCTGCAAGAGCAGCCAGTGCTCTTAACCACTGAGCCATCTCTCCAGCTGTAAGAAGTTTCTTTCTTTCTTTCCTTCTTTCTTTCCTTTCTTTCTTTCTTTCTTTCTTTCTTTCTTTCTTTCTTTCTTTCTTCAGCTTTTATTTATTTGTTTAAAGTTTTTTTCAAGTTACATTAAAAAAAACATTTCTTTATTAAAACTGTGTGGCCAGGGCTTGTGTGGAGATCAAAGGTTTCCTCATTCCATTTTGGGCTCCAGGGATGGAACCCAGGTCACCAGGTTTGAGTGACAAGCACTTTTACCCACTGAGCCACACCAGAGGGTCTACTTTATTTTAAAACAAACAAACAACCCCTCCTGTGTCCCTTTCCTCCCATCCCCCCTCCCCCCTCTCTCTCTTC
>NW_008337766.1:1175094-1187062 GCF_000622305.1 Nannospalax galili | reverse complement strand
CCCCCTCCACCCTCTCCCCCTCTCCTTTTTTCCCCTCTCCCTTTTTCCTTCCATATCTTTCTTGTGACTGTCCTAGGACACGAGTCTAGGAGGAACATTGTTTCCTTACACACTTCCCTCAGCTGTGGGCTTTTCTTAGTTTTGAATCACGTCTTCACTGTCCTCCCTCTCCTGTTCCTCCTCTTTCCTGTTGTCCACATATTGGACAAACTAGATCGACTGAAATGACAACTGAAAGTTTAAAGGCTCAATGGGACCAGTGGGAACCAAATGAAGCAAGAGGTGTTGGACTACAGGACAGCTGCTCTGTCTTGATGCCCGGGCACCTTAGAAGATGAGCACAGGCCGTGTGTAGCTGGGTGTTTGTTGCTTTCTTTATATTCATCATCTATCTTCCTCACTGCCACCACCCCGCCCCAGCCTGCCAGTGTATACTTACTTACACGTATCTGAAAGAGGGAGGTGCACTGCCAAGATGACTGCAGAGATTGTAGCGAACAGATCAGTTCAAGGAGCCACGGATTGCTGACAGCCAGCACAAACCGGACAAGGCGAGGGCACCCCTAGCTCTGCAGCCTCAGCCTACAGAAGGTGTGCTTTTGCCTGTACTTTGCTCTTCGGCCCCACGATGGTGAGAGAATGAAATTCTGTTGTTTGAAGATATCCAACTTGCAATAATTTGCTGTGGCAGCCATAGGAAATTATTGATTTTATTACAGAAAAGTAGAGTGCACTATAACAAACAGCTGCAAACATGAAAATGTTTGGCTGTTGGCTAAGAGGCCTGAAGGATTTTGAAACCCATGATAGAAAAAAAAAATCTAGGTCCTGGTGAGTGCTGAGAAGGATGTGAGGAGAATGTCTGAGGCATGAACTTGGAGAACTCTGGGGATACTGTGGAGAGAAACTTTTCTGAAAAGTGCTCAGGACATGAGGATCATGTTATCATAAGCTGGAGAAGTGCTGCTATTTGCTACTATAAGTGAAAGAAAACATGGACAAACCATGTTCTGTGATTATAAAGGAAAATAGAATGTACAAATGATAGACTTGAATATTTAGTTGAGAAGGTCATAAATGAAGACTTAAAAGTGTGGCTTTGTTCTTTTTAAATTATAGTAAATAAACAAGGAAATATATAAATTGAGGCATGAACTGTTAAGGCAAAATAAAGTTGCCTTTAATGATCTGGGACAATTGCAGTTTACCCATACTGCAAAACCTGCTTCTGTTAGGAGGTTCACTGCCAGAAAAGCATGGCTTAAGGTTAATGGACTATTTCCTGATGGCTGAAAAGTTTCTTGGGATGGGTGATCTCTTTACTTCTCCAGTTTCTCCTTTTTGGATTAGCAATGCCCATACCTGTTATCCACCCCACTGTTATCTCAGATGTTACTCTGGATTAGCTAGGTAGACATAAATCCAGCGACAGAGATCTTTATAGAGGATGCACACATGAATGATGTACCCATAAGCCAAGCCACCAGGGACTCTCAACATTTCCCAGAAGTTGGAAAAGGCAGGAAGGATTCCCCTTTAAGGGCTATGGGGCTTTGTGGTCCTGCTGAACCCTCATTTTGAACCTTGGTCTCCAGGACTATGAGGATAAATTTCTGTTGTGTTAAGCCCTGTTATGATTTATTATGGCAGCCTTAAGAAACTCATGCAGATGATCACCTCTGTGTTGACTGGTATTGATTGTCAAATTGACATAATGTAGAATCACTTGGGAAGGGAATCTCAACGGAGAATTGTTTAGATTAGATGGCTTGTGGGTATGCCAGTGATATGGGGGAGAAAGAGCGTCCCCTAGAGGATTCTTAATTTCATTCATAAAAGAATTCATGAGTGGACTCAAACAGACGCTTTAGAACAATTTCATTAGAATTTTAAAGAAGACTCCTCAGAGTACACAAGCTGGGGATCTTGGCAGCTGCCTTGAGGAGGAAAATGGAGGGAGAAGGAAAAGAGCCGTGAGCCTGTGCAGGTCTAGAGCCTGCATTGGGGTCAGACATAGGGTAGACTGGGTTTCAAAGAAGAATTCTCAGGGCAAGCAAGCTGGGAATCTCAGCAGTTGTCTTGAGGAGAATGGAGGGAAGAAGGAAAAAAAAAATACATGAAGCCATGCAGGTTCAGAGCCTGCACGGGGATTGTTAGGTCCCTAAGATGGCGGCACAACTGCCAGTGCTCTAAAACAGACGTACAAGTCTCTACCAGGAAAATTAAAAAAAACAAACAAAACTGGAATTTCTTGGAAACACTGTGACTCTGGGGTATTGACTATCAGGAGACTGCACCCTCTGGGCCAGCCTCCTCCCTTGGCTTCTGGGTATTTCCTTTGGATGTGCCTGTGGTCAGATTATTCTGGTCTGTGCATCCCTTTCCCTCACCTGGCCTAAATTCTGATTAAAAAAAGAAACAAATAACCTTTTTGTATGGATGCTAGCTGCTATTCTCTGCCCCCTAAATACACTGCTGGTTCTACCCATAGAGTGGTCCTCTTCAGTGGTTTTTGCTGTATACTTGCATACAGAGGTCAGACATATGCCCAACTGGCAGCCACACGGCTGGGAGAAGGAAGCTTTAGAGAAAAAGTGAAGAAATACAAGATGCTAGGGCAGCCCAAAGTATAAAGAAAACATGTTTAGAAAAAGGCATATGACAAAGAAAAGAAGAGATTATGCTTCTCTGAAGAATTCAGAAAAACAGGCAGGAAAATTCCATAATCTCATTAATGCATGAGGTGTTCCACCCATCTCTTTAGCATGACCTGAGGCAAACCTTCAAAGCCTTCTTAGGGGCAGTCCTAGGAAGGACCAGATGATTGGCCAATGAAACTGGAAAGGTAGGTCTTCCAACATAGACTATAGATTTTATAGTCTTGACAAGTTAATCTTGTGGGGCTGTTACTCTAGCACCAGGGGAGAATTTTCTTAATTGGATTGCATTGGGAAGATCCACTTTGAATATGGGCAGCATCATTTCCTAGGCTGAATGGAGGAGATGAACATTAGCATGTGTGTGTTGGTTTATTCTCTGTGTGCCTGACTGGATGTGACCAGCTGCTTCAAGTTCCTACCACCTTGACTTCCCAACAATGATGGACTGCAGCCTGAAATTGTGAGCCGAATAAACCCCTTTGCCTTAGGCTGCTTTGTCAGGATACTTTATCACAGCAACAGGAAACAAACCAAGAAAACCCTAATCTGCTTGCGTCTCTAAGGAACTGGGACTTTGTTGCTAATAGTTGTAGTCCACCTCTGGATTACAATGACAGCCAGGGTAAATTCTTTGCCTCCTCTTCAAGTCAACCACCATTTCCTGATGCTCCTTCAAGTCAGCCACCATTTCCTGATGCTCCTTCAAGTCAACCACCATTTCCTGATGCTCCTTTAAGTCAGCCACCATTTTCTGATGCTCCCATTGGCATTAATTTTCTGTGGAAGAACTGAAATCTCTGCAATTCTGCCATTTTATCAGATTTATTATTTCCTTTCCAGGCTGCTGGATCACATATCACTTCTTACACTCCTTTTATGGCCTGGACATGCTACTTGCTGCTCTTGCAGAAGTTCAAGTTTAGTTCCCAGTACCCAAGTTAAGTGGGTGACACAACTGCTTATAACTCCAGCTCCCAGGAATCTGACATCCTCTTCAGGGTCTTCATGTTCTGCAGGCCTCCACAGGTACACACACACACACACACACACACACACACACACACACACACTATAAATCTTTAAACACCTTTTCCTCCCAGAAGTACACATAGCAGCACCCACTCTTCTCCCTTAGTCCCATCATCTGATCACAGGAATTCCTGTTCCCCAGTTCTCTGCAGCTCATTCCTCTCAGTAGTGCACCCCTGCAGGAACTCAAGTGCATATTTGCATTTTAGTGGAAGTATAATTGACTTTCACTGGACATTTGAATAATTAAGTCCTCACTTTTACATTTTAATTCAGATACTTTATAGCCCCATTCCCCCTAACTTTGGAGAAAGAGGTGGTTTTTTTGAGCTGTAGCCATTGGAGCTAAATTTAAACACGTGATATTTCATCTTTAGTTTACAGATAAGGGTTAGCCAATAAGTCACTTGTAAACTCTTATGAATTTCAGAGGCAGTGTAGACTGAGGGACATGTGATTTTCCCGTTTTCTACTTATGTAGATTTGATATCTCCAACATTTCTTATCTGTTATATACACATTTTTAATGATTTCTTTTTTCTTGATTTGGAATGTTACAATCTAAGTGGCAGATATACTAATGAATCACACTTGTTTCCCATGTATTTCTCATGTCATTGTTATATGTGATTTTGTAATAGCATTGTTAGATGTCCATCAGTTTTCGGGTCAGAAACTAAGAACTAAGCTTTGGGATAAATATATTAACCAAATTATATATGACTAGTTTGATTTGGAACCTTTATTTGAATCATATATTCCTGACTTTAGGAAGTGAAGTTTTTACTAATTAAGAGTATAATAACTCAAGAACTTTGAAGATAAATGCAATGTTTTATTACATGTAAGATACCACTGTTACTGGGATTTGGGAGTCTGTTTGTGGTCACCAGATGATACACTGGAAAACAAGTTCCCCTCTTATGGGTCTTAGTCTCATTAATAAACAGATTTAAGAATGGGCTCCAGTGGAAACTTAAGGACAATTTTATTAGAGTTTAAATGAAAAACTCTAAGGGCAGGTGAGCTATAAATCCAAGCAGCTGCTTTGAGGAGGAAAATGGAGGAGAGAAGGGAAAGAAAGCCATAATGTAAACCAACATAGTGGTCAGGCAGATGGAGGGCAAAGAGGCTTCAGTAAAGAAACCCAAACTATTGGGGCAGCTCAGAATAGCAGGGAAAGTACCATTAGGAAAGAGACAGAAGAAAAGGTGAGGTGATGTGCAAAGCGATGTGCCTGACTCTGGCCCATTATCAATGGTACTGGAGGGTAGGGTTTCCAGGCAAGTAAAGGTCATCACCTCATTAAATCACTAGTTATTCTGCCTACCTCGTTAGCATGGCTTACAGTGAATCTGTCCTCTTAGGGGCAGCCCCATGGCCTGGCCTTTACTCTTAATGGGACATTTATGTTCCGATACTTACCTAGACAAATGAAGTGGTCCTGTGTATGTGCAATGGAGTAGGTGGCTGGGGATATCTGTGTACACATGGGAGTAATTCAGTGAGAGGAGAATTTGCCACCCACTTCTTGTCTGTCACCAATGCACTTAAATATGAAACGGCCAGAGGTACTAAGTCTGTGTTCTGCCTCTGTTCTATGGTGTGGCTATGGATCCACTTAGGGAACAGTAGAGTTGTGCTGAGCACATTTAGCTGTAAGTTCTCTTGCTACCAAAGATGACTCTTCATGTTTCTGGAGTCCTCATCAACTATTGAGCACACGCACAATTTCCTCCCAAAAGGAGGTTCTCCCAGATGTTAGCTACACCTGCTATCAATGTTGTTGCTATCTCCTGCAAGCCCCCTTTCTGGGTAAGCTTAGGGACATAGCAAGTGACTTAGCAAATCATAAAAAAATATCAGTTGCTTCTTACATAGTTGATACTTAGAATTTACTGGGAATGCCTTCTTTAAGCCATCCTGGAAACAGCATGGTTAGCAACGTAGTGGGTGACTGATGATTTTGTTCTTCGCCAAAAGACTCTACTGTACTCTTGATCCAAGAGAGCTATACTAATAGTTCTAGGGCCTGGCTGAGCATTGGATTCATCTGGAGGCTGTAAAAGCTATGAATCTTGGAATCTACACCAAACCAATAAATCAGAAGTTGTGTATTTTGTTTTAATTTTTATTTATTTTAGTCAAAAATTTTCTTTGAGTCTAGTCATTGTTACCGATATGTAAGGACATTTTCACAAGCAGTGTGGGCTAAAAGAGAAACAACAAAGATGGATGAACACCCCATCCGTCCACTGTTCCCTCATAATGCATAGAAGGAGAGGAGCGTACTGAACACGCTACCTTTCATATGTTGAAGTAGTTGAGAAAAGAGTTATATTTCTTAGTGTCCAGGTAGTCAAGGCAGACAGAGAAACAGGCTGAGTAACAGTCTAATTAGAGGATGTGTTAATAGCTTTTTGGTTAAAACTTTTCAGGTAGAAGAAGCTGATTCCATGAGTCTTTAGCTGAGGGCCACTTGAAGGTATAATGGCCCATTTCTTAGATAACGAGGTCGATTTCTAAAAATGTTTCCATGTATTGCTATTACTTTTGTTTATTGTCGATAAAAGGTGAACTATATCACGTGCTGGTAGAAGAGATGACAGGGATTCGAATGCCTTTAACTTGCTTTGATATTCCTGCTTACACATTTTACAAATGTTAGTGATATCGTACAATTCCTGTGTTGTAGAATAGCCTGCACAGTTTTGAGCTGTCCTGAGATCCACATTCTTATCCAGCTGGGTTACTTTGGAAATAAGCTTAGTAAGTCTCTTAGTTGATGATTTAGAACTGGAAAAATCAAGTCAATACAGGTTCCATACTTTACTAGTTGCTCTGTTTTAGAAAAGGTACTTAGTTTCTTTGACCCTCTTTTCCTCGTTTTCAAAACAGTAGTAATGATTCAAAGGACTGTGGTGAGGATTTGGTGAGAGATGTATCTGTGTAGAGATCCTGGAAGAACACTCAGGACACAGAAGTTACTCTATGGCTGGGGGGTTGATGCTGTTCAAACTCTCCTCTTTTGCTGGAGTTCCACTGGAGACTTTAATAGACATTATAGCACTGAATATCATGTTATATGATTCTGATGCTGTGACTTTCAGTGAAGGAAAACTGAGGACATAGGATAAGAAGTTTAAAAAGTAAATGATTTCTAATCTATTTCCTGTATGGTTTGTTTTCCTTTTTTTTTTTTTTAACACATAAGAAAATTCACTTTCAATAAGAGTGAGCCTGAGTTTTCACTTGACTCCAAACATGAGGCAAAAGCAGTACAAAAATATGTCAGTGATACTTGTTAAATTTATAACAGAGATGGTCACTGGAGTATTAAGAATTTGATAGATTATACCACAATTTCTTTCATTGTATGGATTTCTTTATAGAAAAGAAACATGACTATGTGTTTATAGGCTTTTATTGCCTTTTCAATCTATCAGCATCACAACATCCTAACTTCTAAAATATCGTTCCTTCGCAGCACAGTTCATGCTTCTGCAGGGTGAGAAGCTCATAGGCTTTATGGATGACACTGCCAAGGAGCGCACATATGGCTAGTTTCACATCACTTCACAGCCCTGGCGCCTAGTCTGCTCCAGCTTTACTAGGCTTTGTGTTCGATGAACTTGGGAGTATTGTTGACATGGACTTTTTTCCCTCAGTTAAAAAATAGAAATAAGCTGATGGATTGTATAAAAATATCTGTAACAGCCTCACTCCACTCAACAGTGTAGGAATCAGGTTTTCATTCTCTCCGCCCATGTGTGTCTTTTTCTAGCACAGGTTTTTAATCAGTAGAAATTTCTCTTTGTAAAAACAGAAAAACCTGTCTTCCTCTTTACTTTTCTTCAGACCCATAACAAGTTTAGAGGAGGGAATTATAGCCCTGGTGAGATGTGATATTAAACATGAAAATTCTGTTAAGAAACAAGCAGATGAAAAGCATTCCAGAACCTCTACATGGAAAGACATGTCAGAATGTCCTGGGGCCCAGGACCCTCATCATCAAGGCCTCTGTACTGTGCATCTCTCCACACACAAGAAAGCCAGCTGTGGCTATAAATTAGACTTTCAAGTAAAATTGACTTTTCAAAGGAAATATCAATTTTGTGTTATCCAAAACCACCACTGTCCTTGAAGTCATTTATAATTGTGACTGTAAAAGTCGCCATAATTTGTTTTCCCTGTGCCTGTAGGCTGGCTGAACCCTTTTACTTTGGGATCTCATATTCACCTTTTCCTGTTCCTTTTGGAAAGTGAGCAAAAGAAACTTGTAAAAGACATAATATGAGTCATCCTTTAACAAAAGATTTCTCCTGAGATGGTACTTCTGAGAGCAAATTGCCTTCTTTCTCTTCTGTTCAAAATAAGGGCTGAAGGTTGTTTATTCTGTCTACTGCTTGGGCTATTGTGTGATAATCTCTCTCCCTCTTTCTGTTCGTTTAGTGGATGGCAATTATGTATTGTTTTTCTAGGTGCCAATTGTAACTGCCATCTTGTTATCACAGCCGTGGGAGGCAATTGTGTATCCTCTTTCTGCTGAGAGGGTATATATAATCAGTAATTCTGTCTATTACAATACCAAGTGGGTGGCGTCTAGAACAGATTCTCATTTCTCAAAATAAAAAGATCCATGTGTTAGATGTCCAGCTGCTAAGTGAGCTAGAAACTTTAAAAAACAATAAAAATGTCAAGAAGTCAAATGATGTACAGTATTACTTATTTCAAGCAATTCTTTCTGTAGTTGAGCATAAAGTACCATGTTTGAAATCATGCTGAGTCTGTAGAGAAACAGAAGCACGTCTAGAGCATGGTGGAAAAATGAGGATATCTGTCCCTGGACAAGCAAACCGGATCATGCCGATCTAAAAATGCATTTAAAACAGAAAATTGATCTTGAACATTTTTTTCTTTCAACTTGTAAAAGTTTAAGAGAAGTGTGAACTTAGCTCAGATATCTATGATTTTGAAAGTGTAGTACCACATTGGTCATAACATTCCAGACTTGTTTTCAATTTAGCCAGTATGCAATCTGGAACAGGAAACTATGAACATTCTAGATGGTGTGATGGGAAAATAATTTAACCTCTCATTCTGAGTTTTCTAAATTTTATAATGGGGGGAAAAGGATTTTTGTCCTATAGGGCCGACTAAATGGGACCTAGCAGGTAAAGTGCTGAGCCCCACCCTTAGGATGTGACCAATACAGGTAATCTGATGTATCCATGATGGTGATAATAGGGATGACATGTGGAATCTTCAAAGGACTGTACAGGTCATCCATCCCAATTCCTTCAGCTTCCAGGGAGCTCTGAGAAGGAAGAGCAGCAAAGCTGGAGGAGCCCAGCACCACTTGCCATCAGGTTTCTGCTCATAGGGTTTTGTTGTCCTGTAGGGTTTTCTATGAGGAACTCAAGTTTCCATATTTTGTCCCCACAGCATTGATGTTTCATGACAACCTTGTAAACAGTGACAGCCATGATTCGGAGGTGATTAACAGCAAGAACAGCGCATTAGAATTTCAAAGAGCAGTCTCTCTACCTCCTTTCTTCCAGGGAATCCCCAGAATTTTATTACACTGGTCTCCAGAGCCAAAGCAGCTAGGGGTCAGAACAGCCTTTTTTAAAGAAATTACAAATTAAAATAAATTAAAATAAGGACAATAATGAAAGTTTGCAATAATGAGCACTTCTACGTGCAAGAACACTGTGTAGAGTATTTCGAGTTACCCTCATAGGGGTTCTATAAGGTAATTATTATCTTTGTCCTGATGTTGTAGATTATGAAGTATAGATGAAAAGCTAAATAAACTGCTAGTTTATCAAAGAATTATCTGATTCCTCAGCCTGAAGAGCATCTGAAGAGGTTAGTGAATTCTAACTTACTCAATGATTATAATTTTTTCTTAGGATATCAATTGAGAATTATTTGTTTCTACGTACAAATGATAACAGTTTAGAGGTTTATAACATAGAATATATAGAGATGCTACTCTAGTGAAACAGATTAATAGATCTGTCATAGCACAGTGACTTTTAATAAGGAAAACCCTTAAAATCTATTTTTTAAACAAAAATCTCCAGGGATTCAACTGTAGTCTGTGTGATATCTGTTAGGTCTTGAAACCTGTTCATCCGATGTATCAACTAAATTTTATACTTCCAACAATATTTCCCTAATTCCTTTGTGCTCCAGCTTCTGATAATCAGTTTCATTTTTATCTTGTGATTTGAACTTTTTTCCATTTCTTTAATTTTAGTTTTTAGGTTCCACCTAACAAGTGAGATCATGAAGCATTTTTTCTATAACTTTCTATATCTGGCTTATTTTACTTGGCTTAATGTCTTTCCGGTCCATCCATATTGGGACAAATGGCAGCATTTCATTATTTAAACATCAGTAATATTCCACTGCATGCTTATACTACAGTTTTTAAAGTCCATGTACCTGCTGATAGCAGCTTAAGTTGTGTCCATATCGTGGCTATTAGGGGTGGCACTGCAGTGAACGTACAAATCAACAGGTCTTTTGGGGTGGTGGCTTGATATCCTTTAGGTTCTGCTGGTTCATACCCAGCAGAAGAATCTTCAACAGATTCTTGAAATCATTAGTTTGCTACAACTTTACAGCATTCCTTTGTCTCTTCAGTCTCTAAAGGTGAAACAGAATAATAGTGCTAATATTTTAAGAGAGTTTACATCTCCGCGTAATGTGTTTGGTTTGACTGCATTGCTTCATGATGGCTTGTTTAATTATAGAGCTCTCATTCTTTGATAATGATGAGTTCCCTCTATTAAATACTGAGTAGTCAATCATGCCCTGTAAGAGCTGACAATGACGAAGTTTGTAGTGAGAATGCACTGTTGAGTTTGAGCTGTTTTTGCTGTAGCTAACAGGAAAGCCCCAGCTCTAAGCTATTTAACCATAAGAAACCAATTTTATTACATGAATAGAGAAGCTCCACATTTACCTAATTAGGGAATACAGTGACATGATCAAGATCTAAACTTCTTTCCATCTTGTATCTGCCATGATGGCTTGTTTCTTTCATTGGTACAAGATTATTATGGTCCTGGATGTCATGAAGCTACAATGAGATTCAGAAGAAATGTGAACACCTTATTCTTATACCTTTGTCTCTGCTAACTCTTCTGTCTACCAGGGAAAGCTCATATCACATTTTCACAAAAAGGAAGACTGGAACTACTGTGAGTGGCTAGGCTCACCAGGCTCTGCTTCTGGGACCAGGGCTGGGACCAGTTTCTGTGATGAAAGAAGAAAAGGGCAGTGACTCTTGGGTAGATAACTGAGAGTGTCTGATACATAGAAAGAACTTGACAGTAAGTGATGGTAAAATTAGACAAGAAGTGAAAAGAAGGGAAAACATAAATAACATTAATGCCCATCCCTTTGATGTATCTGGAAGAAAAGGAGAAGAAATATAACTTAATTGCACCATCTAAATGGTTTTGTCTTCTGGTAAATTATCCTCCTGCTGCTGATAAAGACAATTATTCCATTTGTGTATTAGAGTTCTGCTAGCTTAATAGATCCCTAATGAAATTAGCAGAAGGTTCGTGTTCCATTATGCAACTTTATTGACAAAAATGCTTATTACAGACACCTACAAAAATTCCACATACTATGTTATTTTATTTATTAATTATTATTATCATTATTAAAGAACATATGGCTATGACCTTTTACAAGATGTAAAACAAATTGTAGCCTGTGGAACTTTATATTATTTTTTAAATATTTTATCTATTGTTTTTATTTTATGTGTGTGAGTAATATTGCCTGTATGTATACAAGTGCACCCTTGTCCTGCAATGCCTGCAGAGGTCAGAAGGTGTCGAATTACCTTGGAACTGGAGTTACAGATGGTTGTTAGCCACCATGTGGGTGCTGAGAACTGAACCCCAGCCCTCTGCAAGAACAGCCAGTGCTCTGAACCACTGAGCCATCTCTCCAGCCCCCTGTGGAACTTTTACCACAGTCTGGCATTAATCTTACAACAGTTTCTGAAATTGTTTTTCAATATTAGAAACAATTTGAAATCAGATAATCAGTGCATTCAAAGTTTAGTACAGAACATTGTGTCAGAGAGGGTGTGTGTGTGTGTGTGTGTGTGTGTGTGTGTGTGTGTGTGTGTCTGGAGGTTAGCCTTACATGTGGTTTCTCAGGAGTCATCCAGTGAGAGAAACATCTCTCACTAAGGTCAGAAACATACAGATTAGGCTAGACTGACTGCACAAGCCCCAGGGATCCTC
>NW_008337766.1:1169278-1173840 GCF_000622305.1 Nannospalax galili | reverse complement strand
CTACCACCATTCTCGGGATTTTTATGTGGGTGCTAGGGATGATTGAACTCAGGTCCTTGTGTTTACACAGCAAGCACTGTATTAAATGAGCCATCTTCCCAGCTCTCACGGAAGTGTCTTTATCTCACAGCTAATATAAAGCAGGAGACAAGAATGGGCCGTGATTAAGACATCGTCAAAGATATGAACCCCCTTCCAGCCCCATTACCTACTCCCTCCAACTAAACTCTAGTTCCTAATGTTCCCAGAACCTGACAAAATGCTACCAACAGCTGAAGACTTACACTTTAATAAAAGGGCCTGCGGGAGACATGAGGAGATACTGGGCTGTCTGTTTAAAATATATGCTGTTTAATACACAGAGAGATGTGACATATGTAAGTAAACAAAAACTCTAAATTAAGATCACGTATAAGATATTGGTAAAAGTATTTCTTCAAAACTCTTCTTACACCAAGATAAAGTAAAAATACTTATAAAAGATAATCACTCTCTAAAACGAGAACGTAATTCTCCTGGGACTATAGACTATGAAGCAGTACATGTGGAGGAGAACAGGAGGAGGCTTCCTGCAATGAGAGGAGCAATGTGAGGATGATGTTTCAAAAAGTGTGACATGGAGAGACAATACAGCTAAGCCACGTGTTGAGACAACAAAGCTTAGGACACACTCAGGAAGCCTCTGTGAGTGGCAATGGGTCCACAATGTAAAATCATCAAACTTGTGCTGAAGAGCAATGCCCACAGTGCAAAGCAGAACAGAAACAGATTTTAACAAAGAAACGTTTCAAATATTGTTACTCTGATAAGTGGTTTTATGTAGTACCATTTGTGATGTGACTGTTATTATGATTCAAAAAATCATACAAAAAAATGTGCAAAAGTAAAAATATAAGCCAATTTCTTAAATAATAGCTAATTCCTAAACAGCGTAGTACAATAACGTGTTAAGAGCAAATATACTTTTTTGTAGGCTGTGAATAGTGGATTGAGGTTATCAGTTAACAGAGTAAAGGAGAGACATGACTCAGTGAGTACATGAGAATCAGATGACACTCAGCCTCAACTTAGGAAATTCAGCAGCAAAACTAGTCTAGGGTTAGGAAAATAAATGAAATTCCTTGTAGCTAACAAATGTAGGAGGACTTGCTCAACTTTATGGGGTTGGATAACACAAGTTAAAATGGGATTTTTTTTTTTTTTTCTTTTTCATCTTTTTTGAGACAGGGTCTCCCTGTAGCCCCAGCTGTCCTGGAATTCACTATATAGACCAGGCCGGCCTTGAACTCAAAGAGATCCTCCTGCCTCTGCCTCCCGAGTGCTGGGATTAAAGGTGTGGGCCACCATGCCCGGCAGGAGTTTTTTTTTTTTTATAGTGGCCTAATGAGCAAAACCAAGCAAACACTAGAAACTAGTAAATTCTAAATATCAATGAGACCATGAAGCAACCCGGGACCTTCCCAGGGTGGAGACTGGAGCATGTGTTGTGCAGGGCTTAACTCCAGAGTGCTCAGTCAGGTTAAATGCTGACATTTCTTATGGCCCATGGACTCCTGGACTGGATTTTTTTTTCTCCAGAGAGGCACGTCTATATGCATATGTGCAGACATTTGTCTCAGGCTTGTTAGCAGTAGTGGGGAGCTTGAGGAAACACATAGATGCAGTGTGTATGTGTAATAGAGTGTTACATTTCAAAATGTAACAGAGAGGCTAAATGGACACAAAATAACAAAGATTTAAAACACATTACTGACTGAGTAAAAACAGGCAGGGATCTGGGTAGGATAGAACGTTTGTGGACCCAGCTCTTAGGAGGCTGAAGCAAAAGGACTGTAAATTTGGGGCCAACCTGAGCTACCACGAAGACTCATCTCTCAAACAACAACAAAAAACAAGAAAAGCAAGAAATAGAAACCCTTCACGCCAATAATATCTATATAATTAAACATGCACGCCCAGGAATTAAAGCTCAGGAATAAACAACTAAAAGGAAACACACCTAAAATGTTAGGATGGTTATCTGTGGAGGGAATGAAATGAAGACGGACTTGGCAAAGAAAATGAATTTAAAAACAGTAGAAGTCTTCACATAAAGCAAAGGCATAAAATGCAATTTAGTGGTGAAGATCCATTCAGAGACAAAAGGAGATAATCACTTCCAAAAAAACAACGATGTGGTTACAAAAATGAACCGATGGGAAGATTGTAATGTGAAGATGCCATTTGATATTGAAAAGTACCACCAAGGAAAGACAGCATATGCTGTCATAGAAAACAGCAGTGACAGCACAGGGAAAGAGCTCCTCTCCCACAGAGTGGCCAGAAAAGGGCTCCCCTGTGCTGCAGAAATTAAGCCAAGACCTGTGGGATATGAGAAGCTGGCCCTGTGAGTACTTTTGGGACGAGCCGACCAGACACAGAACTTGGCCTGTTCTAGGAACTGAAAGGCCGCCAGCACAGCTGGTATGTGGTGAACAGGCTATGAGAGGTTCAAGAGGGGATAGAATTAGAGGCTAAGGCAGATAAAGCCTTTGGAGTTCATTCCAATTACAATGGGAAATCCTGCAGGGGATTAAGCAGATGTTAACAAGATTTGGTTTACATTTTTAATTTCTCAAAGTTTACTCTGCTGCTCTGAGTGTACGATGGATTAACAGAGGTCAACAAGAAGGAGCAGGAACTGATGAGGAGGCAGTCCCTGAGAAAGACAGCACTGCTCAGGTAGTAGCCTTGACCATGCTGCTATCACAGCCATGGGGATGAAGAGAAAGAGAGAGAGGCAAAGCAGAGCTTGGAGGTCTAACTGACAGGAGTTCCAGATGGATGGGAATTTGGGAAATAAGGGAGGAAGAACAGAACTTTCAGGTTCTTAGCTTACCACTTACTGAGAGGAGTAGTAAGTAAGCCACATACTTTAAGATAAAGTCAAGAATTCTTTATCAAAAAGACTGTTCGGCTTCCTGTAAGACAGCCAAGAGAGAAAGCAAAACAAGAAATGAGATGAAAAACAGTTGTAAGCTTCAGCTGTAAAATGGGGAGATAGCTTTACATGCAATTTGTTTAAAGCGTGGGAATGATGAGACTAGCTAAACAGTAGGTACAGAGGGAAAAACAAGGGAGATTGTGCCAGGTCTTCAGGACGCCTATCTGGAAGGTATAAAGGGTCTAATTATGGAAGACAGGAGTGGCTGAGGTGATAGCAGGAAACAGTGTGGTTTTCCCCACATGCAGATTGGTAAGAAAAGTCACCAATTCTGTTCAGTGTTGCCAAGAGTAAGTTAAGATGAGGCTGGAAAGGTGTGCTTATCATTTTGGCACATGGGAACTATTGGTGACAGATGGTGTTGTGTTCGAGGTGGAAGCCACAGTGGAACGAATGGAAGAGTGAACACAAGAAAAGGAGAAAGAAAAAGAAAAGGAGGCATCTGCAGATCATTCTTTGAAAAAGTCCATTTCTGAAAAAGGTGGGTAAAAGGTACATATAAGCAGCTGGTTGTATTAGTGTAGGGTTTCCTTAACATGTTAAAAATAGCTGCTTCCCTGGGCCTGCACAACCCGCAGGCATTCAGACCCCACAGGCCTCTCTCTGGGGTTAGTCAATCGCGCCCTCTGTGCCTTGACGCCTCCAGCCACTTTCACCCTCCCATCTCCCCTGCCACTCTCTCCTCCTAGCCTGGGTTTTGTCCCATTCCTTGTCTTGGTGCCCCAGACACCTAGGGAACCACCACTGCTTCTTCCTGATCCTTTTCATCCAGACCAACCCATTCCTTATGGGGTCCCCAGGAACATTTTGGGCCTGGTACTGCCCTCACCTCCCTCTACTTCCCTGGGCCTGCACAATCCTCGAGCCTCCTTCCTGGATGCCAGGGCTGACCTTTCCTTTTCCTGATCCTTTGCATCCAGAACAACCCAGCTCCTCAGTGCAGTCCCCAGGAGCCCTTGGAGCCTCTTCCCGTGCCCATCTGCATTTGCATCTCTGGGTGGCATGGCCACCAGCTGCCCTAGACCAGCATCTTTCCTGGGCCTGTATCCCAGGCTAGCCCAACCCCCAAATTCCTGAGGCCAAAATCTTTCCTGGAGGGATCCAGACCTTAGGAGAAAGCCTGAGAGCATCTGATCCTCATCTGACTTGGGCCTCTGTGGGAACTCCTGAAGACAAAAGCAATTTGGCCACTCCAATATAAAATCAAAAGAGAGAACCGGAAGCTTAGACAAACCAGCTTTTCATGCCCCAAAAGTAAACCACAAAGACATATAAAGTTCACAGACAAAAAAAGCAGACCTAAACTTGAATGCTTGAGTCTCACAGAAGAATCAGAAACTACCAAAGAAATTCACATGTCAAAATCACAGAGAAAAAAATAATAACATGAAAAACCAAAATAACATATCCCACCAAATACCAGTAGTCCTCTAGAGGAGTACGGTGAGAACCCCCTAGAGATAATGCAGGACATGGAACTCAAAAGAACAATTATAAACATGATAAAAGAATTCAGTGAATTTAAAGAACACACAAACAAATAAATCAAAGAACTGAAGGAAAATGGGGATAAACTTCC
>NW_008337766.1:1168016-1168778 GCF_000622305.1 Nannospalax galili | reverse complement strand
TATTCCCAGTTTTAAATGACCACAGATGCCAACCCAGATTACTATACCCAGCCAAAATGTCTATTATAGTCAAAGGGGCAAGAAAAATCTTCCGTGACATAAATAGGCTAAAGGAACTCATGTCCACAAAACCAGCCCTTCAGAGAGTTCTGGAAGCAATACAAAGAGCTGAAGGTAAACAAGAAAAGATAAACAAGATTGACAGACCACTAGCTCAGTTAACCAAAAGAAAGAAAGAGCACCTCCAAATCAATAAAATCAGAGATGAAAGGGGAAACATCACAACAGACACCAGAAAGATACAGAACATTATAAGGGAATACTTTAAAAACCTATATGCTACTAGATTTGAAAACCTAAAAGACATGGACAGATATCTAAAGGCATGGGAACCACAGGACATCAATTACTCAGAATCAACAAATGGGACCTCATTAAACTAAAAATGTTCTGTACATCAAAGGAGGCAACCAGGGAAGTGAAGAGACAACCCACAGAATGGGAGAAAATCTTCACCAGCGACACATCTGACAGAGGTTTAACATCCAGAATATGTATAATGAACTCAAAAAACATAGAATCAAGACAGGAAGTAATCCAATTAAAACCTGGGCTAAGGAGCAAAACAGAGAGTTCTCAAAAGAAGAAGCAAAGATAGCTAAGAAGCATCTTAAAAGATGCATCTTAAAAGATACAACATCCATTGTAATTAGGGAAATGCAAATTAAAACCACTTTAAGATTTCATCTGACTCCACTCAGA
>NW_008337766.1:1166634-1167587 GCF_000622305.1 Nannospalax galili | reverse complement strand
AGAATCAATGTATGTTCTCCCTCATATGTGGATCCTAGAACCAAACCCTGGTAAGTGATGAGTATGTATCCAGACATAACTACAGGAACCAGGATAATGGAAAGGAACCAGGGTGGTAAAGGAAAAGAAAGAACCTGAAAGAGAAGAACAGTAGGAAACAGGCCTTAATAAGGGAGATATGGATAAAAATTGGGTTAGTTAAGGGAGGCGGGAGGTAAGGGTATACAAGGAACCTAGGGTCAAGGGAAGGAATGGCTCAAGAGAGGTAGGACCATAGGAGAAGAGCATTATTAAGGGAGAAAGGGGAAAAATGGGGGCACCTTAATTGGGGAAACCATGATGGAGGGGTTAGAAAATGAGAGAAATAAATAAGGCCTAGCTAACTTTAAAAACCAGAGGGAACCATATTAGTCCAACAACCTACTGACAAATTAGAAATACCAGATGAAGAAATATATCCCTAGGCAAGGTCTATCTGAGAACAATTGGTCTTTGCCCAAGATTTATCTACATGACGCACAGTAATTAAAAGTACCAGACTGGTGGAATTAACCTTCTTGGATGTTTAACAGACATACTTTGAGGCCTATAATAATTTGGTCAGAAGGATATAAAGGACAGTTTTTGCCCCTTGCCTCCTAGGTTGACTAGTTCCAGGGGGTTATGAGCATCTCTCAAAATGTCCTGTATTGGTGGTGGGTCACCTGTCCTCTTTATCATGGAGACTGAGGAGACCCCATCAGATGGACTTAAAACAGTGTCCAGTCTACAAAGAGGAGGGTCAACACAGAGGAATCATTTTCTCCATGCTTCCAAGCGAAGCCAACCATGGTTGAGCAGGATCTTTGACTTAACTTCACATAGGCAGAACTGGTACTTGGGAGAACTGGACTCCTCCCAAGCCCATGTGACCCCTAAGGAACAGATCCTCAAACGACCATAAGAGTTAAACT
>NW_008337766.1:1154689-1166476 GCF_000622305.1 Nannospalax galili | reverse complement strand
TTGTTGGCCAGGGTGGCCAAAGGGACTCCCAGATAGTAACCCAGCATAGAACTGGGAAAATGAACAGCAGACCCCAATCTTATCTAAAGGAATATTTACAACTGAATGCTGCTAGATGAAGAACAGCTGACCCTCCTAAAAAAAAGACCTCTAGATCAACTGACTAGATTCACCTGAAGGGCAAGTAGTGGGGAATGGCTGGGGTGCTGACAATACAGCAGACAGTAGATGGGATAACAGAGTAAAGGGCTCTAATGGGGGGAGGGAGGCTATGGGAGGGTGCCATCTGGGAAGTGGGTGTATAGTTGAATAAGATGGTTTGGGTTGTTCTGTGTGATACACACACAAAAAAAATAAACAAATTATATTTGAGGAGGAAGCATGAAAATTTATGTCATGTTAAGTAGCAGAGGTAATAAACATTAACATTGAAATCTACCCGATGACTTTATAGATATACACAAGCACCAAGGATCCAAGTGCAACCGATTATGACTAGTAATAATCAGATACATACAGATTAGAGATGCATGTACCAAAATCTCAGTGTTAGTAGTAAAAACAATGAGTCTCTCTGCAAGGAACAATGTATTCTAAAATGAAATGGAGATCTTTTTTAAAGGTTAAAAACTCATTCAATTTTATGTCTTACAGGGTTTATACTGAGTTCTATATTATATAACTGTATTAATTCAACTGTGAACCTAAAAACTTGCAGCCACTTGTGAAAGAGATGTACTCTTGGTCTGGAGTGTGTCACTGAATATGTTAAAGCTATAGTGAAATGCTTCTTCTAATCATATAGTTATTAAAAATTTAAAAAGGATAAAAATAATAATTCTTCAAAGCATAAAAATTTGCTTTCTAATAATTAGTAGATGTTCAAAACATTACTATTGAAATCTATCTGAGAACTTTATATCCATGCTCAGATGCCAAGGAGCTCAGAAAGTAACTGACTGTGACTTGTAATAATCAGATATATAGAGATTAGAAACACATGTGCAAACATCATACTGTCAATTGCATTTAAATGAATTTTTCTGTATGAAACTGTGTATTTAAATAATGAATGGAGATCTTTTTAAAGGTTAAGACTTAATTTTATGTCTTATAGGGTTTATACTGAGTACAATATTGTATAACTGTAATAATTCAATTGTAAACCTAAAAATTACAGCCAGTTTTGAAAGATATGCATCTTAACTCAAGAAATTGTTGTTGAATATGTCCAGGCTGTTGTAATGAAATGCTTCTTCTAAGTATATGGTTATTAAATAAATTATTAAAATTTTTTATGATCTAGTTATGCCACTTCTTAGTATACTGCCAAAGCAAAGTAGAGACACCTGCACACTGATGTCTGTCACAGCACTAATCACCAGAACCAAGTTATGAATCAGTTTAGGTCATCAGACAGGCTCTTTGGTTTCCTTTGAGACATCCAAATAAAGATACAAATACAAAATGAGTTGACAAGTAGTTTCATTCAAAGGCTAGTTGTTATCTACAGTTTAAACTAGGGAGAAGGCTTTAGATAGAACCTATTAGGGCCATGGGAAAAATGAGGGCAGGAGCAGATGAAAGGACACAGAAATGTATATATACACAATAGGGTTTTACTCAGATGTTAAAAAGGATGCATCATGTTGTTTGAACAGAAATGGATGGAACTAGAGATCAACATGTTCGGTGAAATAAGTTCTACAAAGACATGATTTTCATGTTTCCCTCATGTGGGAGCTCAGGAAAAAATATAAGGGAACGAACCTCAAGGGGAGGCTGTCAGGACTGGGAAGGAGAAGGGAAGAAATTGGAGAAGGGATGGAGAAGAGCAATTGTGGATGTGAACACTCTCAATGAATGTCATACATGTGCATGGAAATGGCGATGAAACACATTTTTGCAGTCAATGTAGGCTAATAAAAACATCCACCATCAAGATACTAGTGTGTTATGTCAGGACCTTTACACATGGGGTTCACATGCCACGCTCTTTATTCTAACTATATTTATTTGTTCATTCATCCCAGTAGGACAGAGGTGCTTTGTTTCCCCAGATAGGTTGATTATAAAGCTTCCCCAGCATGTTGGTAATTTGGATTCCAATACTCTTGAAGTATTGGTTCAGTATTGTTGGGGGTAGAGTTTGAAATAATAAAGGATTCACTCTTCTGCATTTGGCCCCATGCCCTTCCATGCTAATATAATTTCTTTTAGCTCTAAGCTTTCTTATTTGAACTAGGATACACGATTGTATCCTTCCTTCAAACTTCTGACCAAATTTGTTGTCTATAATATCTACTTATAAGTTATGTTTTATATTTAACTACAATTAAATTAAATTTGGTTATTTTTGTTTACCTAAATGAATGTGTGTGCACATGTGTGCATGGGTGCACACACACACACACACACACACACACTCCCAATACTGTTTTAATCAAGAGCTAAATCATCTGGTTAATATTCCAACTGTCTATGATACCTCCTTATACCCTTATATTTCCTCCTTTCTTTTCATTTTACATTGGAAAAATTTCAGTCAGTTTATCCATGTTCTTGTCCGTCATGCAACAGAGGGCCATGAAGTCAAAAGGACACAAAAAGGACACCAATGGCCAAAGCATAGAGAGTAAGAGTCTGCAGAGTGTGGGCCCTTGAACAGCATGGCTATATCAAGATACTAGTGTGTTATGTCAGGACCTTTACACATGGGGTTCACATGCCACACTCTTTATTCTAACTATATTTATTTGTTCATTCATCCCATACAAGCTTCTGGGCCATATGCACCTTCAGTCAGTTTATCCATGTTCTTGTCCGTCATGCAACAGAGGGCCATGAAGTCAAAAGGACACAAAAAGGACACCAATGGCCAAAGCATAGAGAGTAAGAGTCTGCAGAGTGTGGGCCCTTGAACAGCATGGCTATATCAAACTTCATCCACCCAGGGCTCAGGGACCATTGTGGAAGAGGGGGCAGAAAGACTGTAAGAGTCAGGGAGTTGGTGCATGACCATATGGAAAGAGAGCCCTACAAGCTTCTGGGACTCTGCTCATATGAACCTGCAGAATGGTGTCAGCATGCACAAGATCCATGCAAATTCAAGCAGACAAAAACCCAGCACAGACTGTGGAAATGAACAGCAGGCCCTAATCTTAGTTGAAGAATTATTGACAGCTGATTACTGCTGGGTGAGGAAGAGCTGATCCTCTTGAACAGAGGAACTCTAGATAGGGTGACTATACCTCAGTGGATGAACTTATACTGAGAGACATCTGGGGACACTAACTTGACATGATAGGACTAACATCAATGACAGAATGCATGAGATCCAGTGGGGAGGGTCTATAGGAGGGGCCAATGGAGAAGGGAGTATACGAAATGAGTTGACAAATAGTTTAATTCAAAGGCTAGTTGTTATCTACAGTTTAAACTAGGGAGAAGGCTTTAGATATGAAATACACAAAAATTCAATAAAATTTTATAAAAATATGTTCTCCTACCCTTTAGTAAAACCAAAGAACAAAGCTTATTGTATTTTTGAAAATCTGTAGTCATTCATATCTGCTTCAGAATTCTGCTTGTGTCATTAGCAAATTTTATAGTTGAGGCATCTCATTCCTGTTTCCTGTAAAATGGAAATAAAAAATCTATTTCTTTGTGAAATTTTAATGAGATATTTGTAAAAAGCAGGAGGAATGACTAGCAGGGATTATTGTTTACCACAAAACAATCATAAAACTAAGCCCCAAATTCTGGTTGTCAATATGAAATGTCCATGGTACCTCCAGCAAGGCTTTTAAATATCATACAAACTAGGTAATCTTTATCTAAGGAATTATTTGACTTAGTTTTAGACTTGGGTAAGAATTTTCTTTTAGCAAACATGATCTTTTATACCACTGGATACAATTCAATGTGCATATATAACCACAATTTCCAAATTCCTCTCCCCAAAGTAGGGGACTATCTTTCTCCAGGGAGTTTGGAGAAAATGCTTGTTTGTATCATGCTCAGGTCTAAGCCAGGTCTGCGCTACAGTTACATTCTAGTTTGCTTTCTGCTATTGTGTTAAAACACTGGCCAAAATTAACTCAGGGAGGAAAGGGCTTGTTTAACTTCCATTTACATGTGACAGTCCGTCATTGAGGAAGTCAGGGCAGGAACTCAAGCAGGGCATCTGGAGGCAGGGATTGAATCAGAAACTACAGAAGAAAGCTGCTTACTAGTTTGTTTCCTTTGATTTCTCAGCTGTCTTTCTTATACAGCCCGAGTTCACCTGCCCGAGGATGGTACTGCCCACAATGGGTTGCATCCTCCTACATCGATGAGAAATGAAGAAAATGCCTCACAGGTGTGGTCAAAGTTCAGGCTGATGGAGGACGTTCTTCAGCTGAGGTTCCTCTTTCCAGATGTGTCAAGTTGACAACTGAAAATAACCATGACAGTCTATCCTTTGTCAACTTTGACACACAAACACATCACTTCAAACCGTAATCTTTCCTTTCTTATTTGTCCCCAGGAGCTCAAGGTAATGTCATAATATAAAATATAATATAACTTTAAATGACCCACAGATTTTTTAAAATTCCAGTGGTTTAAAAGTTCAAAGCCTCTTTAAAATATCCAAAAATCTCCTAACTGTGGGCTCCTATAAAATCAAAAACAAGTTAATTCTATTCTTATTTCAAAAAGGAAGAACAGGGCACCCTTAAGCAAAAACAAAATCCAGCAGTATAGTGCAAATCCTGAAGCTCAGTATCTGATAAGTGAGACCCACTCACTACCTTCTGGCTCCAAAGCACTTGAGTGGCTCCACTTCTCTGGCTCTGAGGGCCACAGCACATACACAAGACTGGGGAATCAAGCCAGTGAGCAGTGTTCTTCTGTGGTCTCTGCTTTCGTTCCTGTATCCAGGTGCCCTGCTTGAGTACTTGCCTTGACTTTCTTGATGATGGACTGTGACAAGGAAGTAGAGGCTCAATGAACTCTTTCCTCCCAAAATGGTTTGGGTTAGTGTTTTAACCTAGCAACATAAGCAAACTAGAACAGAAATTGGTATCAGAGAGTGGGGTCTTATTGTGATGAAACTGTTAATTTTTGGGGAGGATTATGGAAGTGGAAGAGTTTAAATTTTTGGACTGGAAGTGCTCAGAGTTTAATGAGCTGTTCTAAGGAAGCTTGGAATATAAAAACACTGAAATAAATGCAGATAATAGAGAGCTGGTTCATGATGTTTCAGAGGGAAGCAAAGACTTTATCCAAGATGTTCGTGTGACACAAGAATCTGTGGTATCTAGTCAGCTGGGACTGAAGAAAAAGCTATGGTTAACAAGAGATCTGAACCAGTGAAGTAAAACCTTTATTTATTGGGACAATCAATGCTAGTAAACAGGCTGAAAATCATCTGCGATTAATAAGAGGCCAATATCATTTAGGTGAAATCAGACATATTTCCCAAGGATCAGCACACAGGACTTGTAGTCCAGAGAGGACCAAGGCTACATCTTAAGCTAGAAGCTTGGTAATATGTAGCAGTCTCCTGTGTAGTACTGGATTTGGCTGCATAAAAGCTGTTGAATCGAAGGAGTTATGGGGAGAAACTGAGGCTTGGCACCTTGAAAAGCCAGGAGGTGAGGGTGAAGTTGCAGTTTCAGTGGTGACCCCAGGATATTGGAGATGCCAGGTCCTTGGAAGTCTGCCAAGTATGGCAGCAGGAATAGGGAGTGGAGCTAGATTGGTCTGTGACAGTTATCTTTTCAGGCTTGACTTTTCTCTAGTCTGCTGGTGAAAAACGAATTCTTGCTGGAAACTTCTTAGAACTAGTCTCTGGCATTTCTTTCCATTTATGATGCTGTAACTTCCATTAAAATTTGAAGACATGGATGAAGGTCCTTCTATGTCATCCTTTCCACATTCTAATTTACTATTTGCCGAGTCCATATGGTTATAATAGGCTTTGCTACAAGGTTGATACACATAATGAAGATTACTTTATAGAAGACCATCAAGCCTTGAAGAACGGCACTCGTAAGTCTCTGCAGGCTAGAGAACAGACAGGTTAAATTTTTGTCAGATTTCCTGGATGAACCTCAGGCTCCTTTCTATTTCCGTATTTCTTTTCTCTACCCTATTCTTTAAACCTCTTCAAGTACATTTTCACTCCCCTTCGGCAAGTCCCACCCTTCTCATGAAGCTTAATCAGTCTTGCAGTAAGACTGTTAAAAGATTTAGAAATCTCTCAACCTGTGGCTGCGAGGCTGACTATAAGCCTACCCTCCAGATCTAGTTCTTTTGGAGAATCTCAGTGAATGACATCTATCCTTCTGGATTACTTGTTGACATTTAGTAGATTGTTTATACATATAAAAACACAAAAGGTCAAAATTCATGACACAGTTGTTTTTCTTTTTGCAGTTCCAGTTTTGCAGAACCAGTCTTGAGAAATGAGAGAAAATGTTGTATTATGCCTTTAAGCTGAGCAGTGTTCCAGTTTCTTTATTCCTCTATTGTGTGTAGAGTGTGCCTCAGGATTTCATTCCTTCTCCTCCGATTCCTCTCTTTATCCTCCCCACCACTTTCTCCTCTCTCCCAAATAAAGTGTTCTCACTTGTCTTTTCTTAAGCCCACCAAATCCGCAGAGTGCTGCATATATGTGCATGGGTTCAGAACCATCAACTTGGAGCCTTGCAGGGTCTGCATCCTTGAAGAAAACTTACTCTCCCCTAACAGACATCAATTTCCAATAGCTATTAAACTAGGGGTGGCACTTCATGAGGCCCTCCCTAGTCCTTGCTGGTATTTTGGCCAGCTTGATTTTGTGTAGGTCTTATACATGGTGCCACAACTGCTGTGAGTTTATGTGTACAATGCCATGGAAAGTTCAGCAACAAATGTTAACTTGATATGGAAACACAAAAGACCCAAGATAGCCAAAAAAACTCTGAAAAACAAAACACTGCTAGAAAGATCATCATTGCTGATTTCAAGTTATGTTAAAAAGTTATAGTAATTAAAAATATCCTGGTACTAGTAAAAAAAAAAAAACAAAAAAACTAGACATATTGATCAATGTAATAGAATTGAGGACTCAGATAAAAACCCACACTCCTACAGTCACCTGATTTTTGACAAAAAAGCCAAAAATACACATTGGAGAAAAGACATAATCTTCAATAAATGGTGCCAGTCAACTACATACAGAGGAATGAAACCAGATCTATATCTCTAACCCTGCATGAAACTCAACTCCAAATGCATCAAGAACCTCAACATGAGACTTGATAGTATGAATCTAACAGAGGGGAAAGTACAGACTACACTTCAACTTGTAGGCATAGGAAAGCACAGACATTACGACCAACTATTGACAAATGAGACCCCCTGAAACTAAAAGTTTTCTGTACAGCTAAAAACACCATCATGCAAGTGAAGAGACAGCCTACACAATGCAAAAAATTACCAGCTATACATGTGACAGGGGGTTAGTATCTCGAATGCACAAAGAAGTCAAAATACTAAACACGAAGAAATCAAATAACCCTGTGCTGGATAGCTTTAGTGTCAACTTGACACACCTGGGTTGAGGGAGCCTCAATCCGGGAATTGTCTCCATTGGACTGGCCTGTGGCCATGTCTGAGGGGCATCTTCTTGATGAGGGATGTGGGAGGGCCCAGCCCACTGTGGGTGGTGCCACCCCTGGGCAGGTGGGCCTGTGTTGCATAAGAAAGCAGACTGAGCAGGGGCCAGGGGAGCAAGTCAGTAAGCAGAGTTCCTCCATGGCCTGTGCTCCAGTTCCTGCCTCCAGGTTCCTGTCCTGAGTTCCTACCTTGGGCTCCCTGATGAACTGTGTCCTGGGAGATGTAAGCTGAATAAACCCTTTCCTCCCCAAGTTGGTATTGGTCAGAGTATTTTGTCACAGCAATGAAGAACAAACTAGGACAAACCCCCAAATTGGGGCATGGAGCTAAACAGAAAATTATTCAAAGAAGAAATACAAATTGCTAAGAAATATCTTTAAAAATATTCAATATCCTTAGCCATCAGGGAAATACAAATTCAAACTACTTAGAGATTTTATTTTATTCCAGTCAGAATGGCTAAGATCTAAAAATAAAATGACAGCAAATTCTGGTCTGGATATTGGGAAGGGGAACACTTAGTCACTGTTGGTGGGAGTGCAAATTTGTACAGCCACTATGGAAATCAGGGTGGAGGTTCCTCAAAAATCTAGAAAAAAATAGATGCACCACATGATCAACCTATAGCACTCCTGGGCATATACCAAAGGCTTCTATATACTATTATAGAGACACTTTCTCATTCATGTTTATTACTGCTTTGTTCACAACAGCCAGAAAGCAGACACAGCCTAGATGATGAATGGATAGTGAAAATGTGGAATATATATACAGTGGAATATTATCATCTTTTTAAAAAAATTAAGCAACCTACAGGAAACGAATAAATGTTTTAAAGGAAAATAAATTGTGCCATGCACAGACAGTGAAAATATTAAGGAAGCACATCAGAATTTACATGAATATATTCCTATAAACAAGAAAAGTGCCATTCATTACAGAAAATTTAAGAATCTCATTCCTAGATACATAAAGAAAACAACAGTTAAATATAAAAACTATTAATGTCAACATTTTGGTGACCATTTAGGTCTATCAAGCTATCTATAGATTTAATATTTATTACTCTAAACATTTGATCATGTTGCATGAATTAATTTACAGTTCAATTATTTAGTCTATGTGCAATAAATTATTCTATATTAAATATTTTTTTGAGATTTGATTTTAATGACTACATATTGTACAATAAGTGTGTGCTATGATTCAATTCATTTGACAATCATCTATTGTTACACAATTAGAAGGTTTTGCAAGACTTTTGTTTCCTAAAGATGCATCATCTACCTGCTTCCACTTCCAATGACAGTTAACTTACTAACATTGGGCCATTTTTTGTGAAATGGAAAATTGAGATTTTTTGAATTTTGTTTTATTGGCAATATCTAGACACCTATCTGAAGTCACAATCTATGGTTCTAGAAAAAACTGCAGCTCTATAAAAACATTTGAAAGCAAGTTGTGATTATTAGTAAAATTTATTTTCAAAAGAATAATTTTAAATCACTGTGTAAGTTGTTTCTACTGGTAATTTTCCTCTTTGAGATAGTGAAAAACAAGGACTTGCAATAATAAATTATCTTAAGAACACTGATATGTGTCTGTGTGCTTATATGAATGTGTATGTGCATATTGGTATGTATATGTGTATGTGTGCTTGTGTGTGCTGTGCTGCCTGTGTGTGTGTGTGTGTGTGTGTATGTGTGTGTGGCATAGGATTGCCCTCTAACAACCTATGGACAGACACCTTCTTCCCAAGCTTTGTTGTATCTGCTTGCCTAGGATTACCACACATTTGTTGGCTGCTGACCTTCTGTAAGAAAGGAGTCAGCCATATGTCCCAACTAACCAGTTGGCCCTAGCTTCATGAGGGGGAGACATTAAGGGTATATAAGTGGAAAAAGCTGTAGGGAGGGTCTCTCACCATTTTGTACAGCTGCTGGGAAGTCACTATGCATGCCTGGATGGAGACTTTCCAGTGTGGCCTTGGGGCGGGGTAACACCCACACTCCTACAAGTAAACCCCCGACCCATTGTTCTGCAAGTAAGCACACTGAACTCTCTGTTTCCCAAAATGCAGTTTGGAGAAATTGGACCTTGGATTTTCATAGGGACCAGGGGAGGGGGCCAGACTTTGTTTGTGCTCCCCAGAAGTAATTTTAGCAACCGTGTGTGTGTGTGTGTGTGTGTGTGTGTATGTTTGTGTGTGTGTGCACGTGTATGTGTATGTGTTGTCTGGTACATCTTTTAACATAATTATACCAGGGAAAAATGTTAATTGCTTTAGGTTCAAGAATAATAGACCATTAAGTTTAATGCTGCTTTGTTAATGTGATCCATTGTTGCATGACTTTTCCTAGAGAGATATGAACAAAACTCTATTTATCCTAAATAGGGCACTGAAGACAGACCAAAGAAACAATTAGACCCAAGTCTAGTTTGATGAACTAGTGAATTTCTTGGAATTACTTTCAGGAATGTGGATGACTCAAAGGTAGCTGCATCACTGAAAAGCCTATCTGAGCATGGGAGATGATTGAAGACAGTGGTATCCTTAGAATTTACCAAGTAACTAGCAGGTAGATCTGCCTGCTGGAGAGCCTCCTCTCCCCCAGCAATTGTTTATTGCTCCTAGAGCCTCTGGGAGGGGCCAGGTTTTCTAACTTCATTGAAGGTTCTTGTCAATTCTTTGTGAGTTTTGTGAGTCTTTCTCCTCCCGGGAGGAGGAAATGTTTTAATTAGAAGGAAACAGCCCAGGATACCTATTTTCTTTGTTAGGCACTGTGTTGACATTTCCAGCAGATGGCATTAGGATCCCAAGAAATCAAGCACCATGGCACGTGGTCTCTCAATGAATGCATGGTTTAGGAAGACTGCAGAGAGAGAAAACAAAGTATCATTCACTATGGTCTATTAGGCATTGATTCCTTCGTATATCTAGTAACACTTTTATTCACAGGAAACCTGGAAGACACGTATTGGTTGAAGCATTAACAATCCAAGGCTGAGAGTTTTAGGAATTTAGTGTTTACAAAGTAATTAAATGACAGCCAGGATTATCATCTAGATCCAGCAGACTCAAAGAACCACTGTGGCCACTGTGTTGAGAATCTGTGGTGCTAAAGCAGGAATATTTGTGGATAGATTTAGAGTGAGTGGGGTTTATATCTCCAAATATTTCTATGAAGGAATTAGAGATATATTTTAAAATGTAATTTTGAGGGCTGGAGAGTTGACTCAGTGTTTAAGAGTAGTGGCTGCTCTTGCTGAGGACCCAGTTCCAGTTCCAGGGGATCTGATGGCTCGTCTAACCTCTGTGGGCATTGCACAGCATGGATACACTTAACTTCATGTAGGTATAATGCTCACACACATAAAAAAAATGAAAAAAACAAAAAACAAAAAATAAATGAATTTTTAAAAAAGCAATAAAGTGGGCTGGAGAGTTGACTCAATGTTTAAGAGTAGTGGCTGCTCTTGCTGAGGACCCAGTTCCAGTTCCAGGGGATCTGATGGCTCGTCTAACCTCTGTGGGCATTGCACAGCATGGATACACTTAACTTCATGTAGGTATAATGCTCACACACATAAAAAAAATGAAAAAAACAAAAAACAAAAAATAAATGAATTTTAAAAAAAGCAATAAAGTGCCCCGCCTGCAGGGACCCTGTACAGGTAAAGCTCGAGGGGGACCACTCCCTGAAAGGAAAAACGGGCAAGAAAGAGTAGACGGAGCCCAAGCAAGTCCACTTGTCAAGGGTCGCTTTATTGTATTGCAAGCTTTCCTTATATACAGTTTGTATTTAGAAGGGGTTGAAGAAGTTGGTCAAAGGTTACAGCATTCTTATGGGTATGGCGGGGGGACTGAGCAATTCAGCAACGTGACTGACCACCAGGTGTTCCAAGAGATTACTGCATGACTTATCTTTTCCGAGAACTGTTTGCAAGGGGAAGAGAAAGATAACCTTGCCATAAATTCTTTCTCAAGGTTACTAGTGCAGGCAGAATGTCCTGCTTAAGTCAACTGTTTGTAGAGCCATATTATATTTTTTGGTAATGAATGTTGTTTCTCCAGCTCCCAACAAATAAGTCAGGCCCCACCACAGTGGCTGGTACCTGGGTTCTCAGCACTGGCTATGT
>NW_008337766.1:1131903-1148684 GCF_000622305.1 Nannospalax galili | reverse complement strand
CAAACACGAAAAAATTTACAAGATCTTTTTTCTTAACTCGGACTCCTCTTTCTCTGAGGGAGGCCTTCAAGTCCCTAATAAAAATAGCCTCCTTAGACAGTTGCTGGCCCATTTTTTGAGACAGAGACCACTTACCTCAGATCAGCAGCTCCTCATGAGTGGTGAGAGTGCAGATCAAACGAGGCGGCGATCCGGCGCAGTTACTTTCACTTTGTCGGAGGCCGTCCTCAAACGCGTACCCGTCTGTCTTCAACCGTCTCTGTCTGGCGAGGGTCCGTACCTCGAGCCCCAACGTTTAGGCGCCACTTGCCCCGCCTGCAGGGACCCTGTACAGGTAAAGCTTGAGGGGGCCACTCCCTGAAAAGAAAAACGGGCGAGAAAGAGGAGACGGAGCCCAAGCAAGTCCACTTGTCAAGGGTCGCTTTATTGTATTGCAAGCTTTCCTTATATACTGCAAGCTTTCCTTATATACAGTTTGTATTTAGAAGGGGTTGAAGAAGTTGGTCAAAGGTTACAGCATTTTTATGGGTATGGGGGGGGACTGAGCAATTCAGCAACGTGACTGACCACCAGGTGTTCCAAGAGATTACTGCATGACTTATCTTTTCTGAGAACTGTTTTCAAGGGGAAGAGAAAGATAACCTTGTCATAAATTCTTTCTCAAGGTTACTAGTGCAGGCAGAATGTCCTGCTTAAGTCAACTGTTTGTAGAGCCATATTATATTTTTTGGTAATGAATGTTGTTTCTCCAGCTCCCGACAATAAAGCATTCCTTGAATGGAAATTAACTCTAATTTGACTGTAGAATTAATGAGAAGATGGGCAGAATTTGTGAAAATCTTCTTTTTCAGAACTCAGGGAAAGACCCAAGGTTACAGCAGTCTTAAGAAGGGTTTGTAGAAGAAAAATGACTTAATAAGAATAGCAAGATCTGAAGCTGCCAGTTCTCCTCCCCCTAGCCCCAGCAGGCTCTGCAGACCTGCAAACCCTTAGCTGCACTAGCTGTGAAATTGGTGGCTTAAAGACCATTAAAGGAGGGAACTGGGTTTGGATGGTCACAAAATCTCCATCCACATGATTTTCAATACTTGGCCTGTTTAGGGGTTCTTAGAAGAGGCTTTCAGGGTAGTTGTTTATATTTAACATGGCTTAGAGGGTATTGTGATTTGTTAAAACACACACACACACACACACACACACACAGAGCATGATTATTCAGCATCACAGTGCCTGAGAAAATGAAGTTTAGACAAGCAAGAGGCTGAGTTGAAAGGTCAAAGGAAACTTTAGGAACATTACGTTTTCATAGGGAACTTCTGAGAGGCATACTGTGGAGGATCCTGCGGGCTATGTGCACATATCCAGCAGAGGTCTGAGAAAGTTTTAACAACTCAACATTGTTTAAGTGTGAAGATGGACTCAAGCTGGAATTTCCACACAAATGGAAGCCTTCAGAGCATCGAGGCTTCATCTCACCACACACAGAGAAACCGTTAGCAAAGACTGAGGTGTTTACTCACTCGGAGCATTTAAAGGAATCTGTTTATTCATTTTCCTACCATTAATAGCCAAACACAGGAAGTCTGTGGCTGGACACTCAAAAATAAGGGTTCAGAGAAGTCACTAAATAAATGGCAAATACTAGAATAGTAAAACAATAAACAATAAAAACAAATGCTGGGAAAGCAGAGTCTATTTCCAGAACTGCCACATTGTAATGGCAGTGTTTTAGTGCTTACAAATGTATACATAACCCTATTTGGAAAAATAAGCTTAGTATACTTATGTGAAGGGCATTGAAGTAAGGCCATCATTCTGTATTACTGGTAAGCTCAGTGTGGTTCCTTAAGTCATGAAGCAGAGAATCCTTCTGTCAGTGAGATGTGACTACACACACATATATACACGTGTGTCACAGATGCACACACAGCATATAGATGTAGTTCCACTGACTTTCTGATGGAGGAATTGCTCACAAGCCAAGGAATGTAGGCAGGCATCTATGCTAGTCTCAGAAGAAAAACACCTACCAGGCCTGGCTTAAGGATCCCATGCTCTACCTCTGACCTACAGAGCTGTCAAATAGTAAATGTGTTGCAATTTGTTACTGTAACACTAAGAAATGAATGTCAAAACTTTCACTCTGAAAATCCATGGCTTAAGTGAATACATCAGTGAATCTTATGAAGAAGAATTAGTGTGAATTCTACATTCTCTTCAAAAAACAGAAGGGAAGGAAAAAACCCCAATGATTCCTGTGAAGACAGTACTATCCTGATACCCAAATCAGACAGAAAATCATAAAACTCCAAAATAATATTCCTCATAAATATAAGCATAAAAATTTAAAAACCCAACAACATCAATATAGCAAACTCAACCAAGTAACATGTGAAATGTGGCCCACACCATGATCTAGTGCCATTTGCCTCAGGAATATAGGATTGGTTAAGTATTTGAAAATCATTCAATTGATCATATCAATAAGATACATGTCAAAAACCACATGGTCATAACAATAGAATGAGAACATTAATAGCAAAGAATTTGACAAAGCCCAATTCCCTCGTCATTGCAGACACTAGAAAACCTCGAAGGAGAGGAATTCTTTGCTCAACCTTATGATTGGCACCTATGTAAATCCAACAAACTGCAGCAACTGTTATAGTGAAGCACTGGGTGCTTTTGTCTGAGTTCAGCACAAAGTGAGGCTCTGCGTTCAGCTTCGCCCACACAACGTCTATCGCACACTCTAACCAGAGACGTTAGCACAAACGAATCATAACATTCAGATTGCTAAGCAAGAGATGCAGCCAGTTCCATTCACAGTGATTTTTGTATATAAAAAAGCATAGAATTAAAGAGAATGTTAGAATTAATACATTAGCAAGGTTTTGGGATACAATATTCTCATAGAGAAACAACATTGTATTTCTATGGATTAGAAATGAAAATTGAATATTCAAATAATAAAATAATTCAATTTATGATAGAATTTAGAGTATAAATGGTAATAGAGGAGGTTCAAAACTAATAGATTATAACAATAAAGTACTGTGAACAGAACTAAAGAAGACCTAAATAAATAGAAAAGCTTCAGTGGTCATGGGTCAGAAAAAGATGATTATTGGTAAGATAGCAGTTATCTCAATTTGATCTCAGTATGCACTGCATCTCTGTCGAAAATGGAGGAATATAGAATCATTAACAAAATCAAGAAAAAGAATAAAGGTTGAGGATTGCCACTTTCAGTTCCAAAACTTTCTACAAAGTCATACCTGTGTCCTACTAGCAAAAGGTTACATAAAAGGACTATAGAGTCCAGAAAAAAACTTTTACCTTCATCAGCTGATTTATGACAAGGGCACCAAGACAATTCCTTGTGGAAATGATAGTCTTTTATTTTAGTGAATGGGGCTTGGAAAAATTGGTATAGCATATCAAAATAAACTCAAAATAAGTCAGACTCATGAGTTTGATAGCTAAAACTATAAAACTCTTAGGAGAGCAGAATAAATCTTCATGACCTTGAATTAAGAAATTGTTCCTTAAGTATAATACCAAAAGCACAGAGACGGAAACAAAAATAAAGCTTCATAAAAATGAAGAAAGTCTTTCGGGCATTGGAGGACACTCTAAACAAGTAAAAGTAATGCTTAGAACCTTAGAAAATATTTACATATCACATATTTGATAAAAATATGTCCAGAAGGCATAACGAACTGTTACAACTCAAAATAAATAAATGAAAACCGACGCAAATAAAAGTGGCTAAATTATATGATTAAAATTTTCTTCAAAGATGATTTTAACATAATATATAAATACATGAAGGGACACTTAGTAGATTGGTTATTAGACAAGTACAAGTCAGGTCCATAGTGAGCTGACCTATAATGTGGGTAGACAAGTGACACTAGTGAAGGCATGAGAAACTGCCATCCTCCCAGGGTTCTGAATTGCTATGAAGTTCTGATGTCCATCAAATGGCAGAGAAATCTCATAACTAGAGTCAGCATTTTCACTCATATCAACATGGTTAACCTAAATGTTAGCCACCGAGTTGCCACACTTGGATTCTATAGTTCCACTGTTGGATGCAACCAAGAAAATGAAACCATGTCAACATAAAACCTTATACACAGATGTTCAGAGCAGCCTTAACTCATAATATCCCAAAGCATTCCAATATCTATCAATGGATGAAGTGGTATATCAATACAGTGGAATAGTAAAATAAATAGCAATAAAAGATGAACATATTGGTATGTATTGTAGCATATATGATCCTTGAAAATATCATGTCAAGTGAAGAAAGCCAGGAAGAAATGCCAACATGTATAATTCTATTGATGTATGCAGTGCCCAGAAAAGTCAAATTTCCAGATTCAGGATTGGTGTGCAGGGCTGGCAGTGGAGGGAGAGGTGATGGTTAGTAAATCTGGAATTCCTTTTCAATTTCATCGTCAAACAGTGAGTTTTATGTATATTAATTGTTTCTTATTAAACTGTTTCAAGTAAAAAAAAATTAGCCTTATCCTTTGATGTATCAAATACTTAAAATGTATCTTTTTGGGGCCAAGCACTTTAGAAATACCATGTCTTTCAGACCTTGAGCCTGAGGGGGTTAGGCAATATCCCTGGAGTGGATAAAGAAATTTGAGGTCAACTGCTTTGCAGGGTCACACATGCAGCATGTGCTAGAGCCCAGGTCTGCCTAGCACCTAGTAGCAGGTCTGTTCCAGTGGACATATCCAAGTCCTGGTTAGCTATGTTCTGCCACTGTATTTCCTGTAGGCAGGGTGGATTTGTGACTAGAAAAGGCAAGTGAGGAAAGAGGAAAGAGTGATTGTTAGCAGGGCCAGATTTCTGCTAGCCTCATTGGATCTGTGATCCCTGGCAAACCCACTGGAAGAAATCATCACTCTTCTCACCACACAATGCATTATTAATTGCTAATTTAAAATCTGGTCAGCCTGTGTTTTTTTTTTAGTTGCCACACTACCTGAACAAGTGCTTCTTGTCTGTTCATAAACTAAATTTGAATCCAGATGAAAAAAAGATGATTATTTCTGGGAGGAGGGAATTATTTTGCATAGAAATGGATTTATTTCTTGAAATTTGAGTCATTAATCTAGGTCTCTACTTCCATAAAATACTTAGAAAAGCAAGACATGCTCTTAGTTTCCAAATATAAGCAATGTTTTTAGAGTTAGTGTTATATTAAAGTTGCATTGGTTTTTAGATCATTATGTACACATGGAATAGGGTATGCTAATTTTTCAATTATAAAGAAACTTTTGTGGGATTCTTTTAAGAGGCGACTAGCCAAATACATTGATAATGATTATCTGTTCAGAACATTCTAGAACAAGGCATTTATTCTCCCCATGTCTCATTTTCCTGAAAGAATTGCCGCATATGCTGGTCCTGAAGATATTCTTCAGTCTTTTGATGATGTGACACCATCAGTAGCACACAGAGGCACACCTGCCATGAGGTTGAGAGTTCCAGGGAGCCACTAATGATTATTCATGGCAGGGTAGCTGAGGCAGCATTGACTGAAAGCTGATCCTTCTCTCTACACAAGTGCACTCTTGTGTTCAATGTTTCTGTAAGTGAGAAATGCCACCTGCCAGTCCTTGAAGGTCTCAGACTACAAGACATCCACTCAGTGCCCTTCTGGTTAGCACATTCTAGCGCTGTACACCTGTGGTGAGGGGGAAATACCAGTCCCCATGCTCTTTTTGGAGCTTCTGAGATGTGAATCCTGCCTTTGCTTTGGCTCTTACTATTAGACTCATGAGAAAGTAGAGAAGTTTTTATAACACCTTTTATTCTTTCTCAGTCTCTGGGCTGTTTCACAGCACAAAAAGTTTCTGAAGTCCATTTGTACAAGTGAGTATTTTCTCAATACCTTGCGTATGTGTTCAGTGGAATTTCATGGCAAAAAATTATTTGAAAAGGGAAATATAAGACAATATGATTTCAATTAAAAAGAAAAAATTAAAATGATCTAAAGTCACAAAATAGTTAAAATTTTTTTTTCTTTTTTTGTCTTTTTGAGACAGGGTCTCCCTGTAGCCCCAGCTGTCCTGGAACTCATTATGTAGACCAGGCTGGCTTCGAACTCACAGAGATCTGCCTGCCTCTGCCTCCCGAGTGCTGGGATTAAAGGCGTGCGCCACCATACCCAGCCACAAAATAGTTTAAAAATTTTTATCACTCTCTTTTCACTGTAGAATATATTTATTTTTTAGCAATATACATAAAAATATCTCCATGTTCTTCATTAGTACAATAATTAGTGTTGTAAACTTGGGACAGTATTTTATAACAATGCTGCAATGTTTTAAGCTTGTCTTTATTCATTTTTTAAAAAACTATTTATTTTTACTCTATGGCTATGAGTATTATACCTGCATATATCTAAGTGCAGCCCTTTTGTGCAGTGCCCATGGTGGACAGAAGTGGCCATTGGATCTCCTCTAACTGGAGTTACAGTTGTTAGCTGCCGTATGGGTGCTGGGATTCAAACTTGGGTCTTCTGCAAGAACAGCCAGTGCTCTTAACTACTGAGCCTTCTCTCCAGTCCCCATCTTTATTCTTAATTAGCAAGATGAGATTAAAGATTAAAATATTAGTGTTGGGGACATAGCTCAGTGGCAGAGAGCTTGTCTGTCATGTGTGAGGCCTTGGGTTTAATACCCAGTACTACAAAACAAGCACATAGGTAAAACACCAGAAACAAAACCTCATCACTTCAGAGCCAGATAATGGTTTGTAATTATGGAGGTGTGAACTAGTCTAAATGCCCATCGATCAGTGAGTGCATAATGAACATATGGTACATGTACATGTGTTGTTTATATATTCAGGAACATAGAGGTACAATATTACCTGGCATTAAGCAAGGAAGGAACTCCCGCAATAACAACGTGGAAGACCACAGGGCCATGGTGTTAAGTGTAATAAACCAGTCATGGCCAAATTTTGCCCAGGATCACAGATGTGAAGATAGCTCAACTCATGGAAGCGAAGTCTGAATGGGGCAGACTGGTGAGGGAGAAATTAATTGATCAGTCATAAAGATAAATTCTAGAGGTCTGCTGTAGAACATTGCAGGGGTAGTTAAACATACCGTAGTGTGCACTTAATAGTTAAGAAATAGATATTAATCTGTCCTTCTAGCACAAAACTCCAAAGCAAAATGAGGCAAAAGCTGAGACAAACTCGAACTAAAAATAGGAAACCTGTGGAGGTGAGAGGTGAGCACACCTTGAACGTGGTGATGCTTCACATCCGGCTGCGTATATCCAAGATCATCACATTGAAATTTTTATATCAATTGTGCCTCAGAGATGCTGTCAATGAAAAGCTTGAAATCCCATTCTTTTTATTATGATTCCCAGAATAGCGAGGCCCAGAGCTTGGAAGATCGAAGTACTTAGTAGTAGAAAAGATTGAACGAAGTGCCTAGAAGTCTGTCATTTTTTGGTGCTAAAATTACTCTGGACTAATTTTTTATAAATTATTGCTTACAATTTTAAGAGGTTTTTAATGAAACAGAAACTAATAGCAACAAACTAAGGAGATTCATTTTGAATCTTGGAATTCCTTAGGAGACACATAGTCTTTCTGTCGTTGGAATCACATCTCATGGTTGAAAAAATATTTCTAAGGATAATACAGACTTGAAAGCTTCTGAGGACATATAAAATACTTAAGAGAAAAAGAGTAAAACATAATTCTTACCTGACTATGGTAATACATGCCTAAAATCAGCCCTGGGAGGCTGAGGCAGGAGGACTGTGAATTTGAAGCTAGCCTGGGCTACATAGTTAGACAGTGTCTCAAAAACAAAACAACAAAAACTTGGCTGTTAAGGATGTTGTAACCAAGAAGAGCTGAATCAATTCTTGCACACATTTCTGTTCAGCATGTGATAATCTTCCTCCTTTTTTTCAAATGAAGTCAAGACCAGCCTGGGTAACTTAGTGAGACTTGATCTCAAAATGAAAAGTTGGAAAAAAAAGGGAACTTGCCTAGCATGTACGAGGCCTTAAGGGGCATCGAGGGTACTACAAAAGCAAACAAAACCAACAACCCACTACCACCCCCAAAATAAAACCTCCCAGACCTCCTGGAAATATGGAATGAGAGCAAGATATCTGGAACATTTTCTCCCTCCTTTTATAAAAGTTGGTATACTACGAGCATTAACCAACAAGCTACTGCTATAAAACTTAAAAGTAAAGCTATGGGAAAAAATCCTTTTTTGTCTTGAGAAACATAACTTCCTAGATTTAGAATCTTTATAGGCTAAATTTTAAGCTTCTGAACAAAATCTAAATTCTTTGATTTTAATAGAAATAATGCAGTACATTCTTGGCCAGTATGACCAATGCATACACACTTGTATATGGAATACTCAAGCACGGATCGCTCCACTAGACTTGAAGGGTAGTAATATTCACCTTTTTTCCTCAGCCTCTGGGTTTACCTATGAATCCTAAATCCATTGCATGAGTAACTGTGGCTGTGAAGGTGTTGAATGTGATGAGGCATGCTGCTGGGTGAAAGTGGGGAATAGAAGATTTTCACTTATTGAAAACTTTAAAAGAGCAGAGGCATTATATGATCTTGTATGTAGGTATAAGGAGACAAATAGTCTTCTAATTAAATCTTTTGTACTATATAAATCTAGCAGATGTCTTGGAGGAATTTTTGCTAAAAAGGTAATGTGATATAATTCTGGGGAAAATTGTATCAAAATGGTTCTAACAGAGAAACATGTCCACAGTTAATAAAATATGTAGTACTTTCTCATTTTTCCATGCTCTGGGCCTTTTGTAATTTAGAATTCTGGGTTGCTTAATAGAGGGAAACTAAAAGCTCTTGGCTGTACCTTACATCACATGAAGTTTCTTTCTTTGAGAAACAGAAAGTATATCATAAAAATGATCAATGAATCAATGTAGACACAGATCCCTGTAAAGAACAGTTTCAGGCAAATCTTGAAGTGCTGTCCTAATAATAACTCACCAAGATTCTTTCCCATGGCAGAGCTATGTGTCAGCCCCATTTCATAGACTTCCCCGGATCTCTGTGGCCTCACGAATGCATACCTCTTGGACTTCTGTTCTACCGTAGTCACTGGGGACAGATCACTTCAGGCAGAGAAAAATGTACAGCTGTTGTTTTAGGTAGAAGTAAGTCCCAATGGATGGGATCGGAGTAATCCAGAAAGGATGCAGGAAGAACTGAGGTCAGGTAAGTTCACAGGGCCTGGTATAGAGCTTATTAGCAGTGAGAAGGAATCACTCACTGGCTTTTATCAAAGAGGTGACATGGTCTGACTTGCCCTTTGAAGGCTGATTCTGGATGCTACATTAAGATCGATACTGGGGAATGTATAAGAACAGAAGAACTAGAAAAGGGCTATCTGTAGGGGAAACATGATGGTGGTTTAGTCCAGGTGGTGGTTAGCCCATCATTAAGTGGTAAGGAATGAATGGGGTGTTTGGTTAGAAACTCTTGGCTTTTAGGAGCAAGCAGCATTACCCAGACATTCACAATATCTCTCTTCTGGTCTCTGTCCCTCTTTAAACCTGTACATATTACATATATATTTAAAATTTTTCTTTTTACTTATGTATGTGTCTCTCTGTGTGTATGCCAAGTGTGCATGTGCCCACAGAAGCCAGAAGAAGCCTGGGATCCTCTGGAGGTGGAATTAGAGATAGTTGTGAGCTGCCCAACATGGGTCATCTGGATGAGCAGCAAAGGTTCTTACCTGCTAAGCTGTCTTTCCAGGCCCTCAACCTGTACATTTCTAAAAACTGAATTACAAAGCAGTAAGTTTCCTTACTGCTTTTCCTCCATTCTTAGCTCTGGTTGACTTTCTCCCTCATCTCCCTAATCCCTCCACACCCTTCACCGCTTTAACTTTCCACTTCCCAAAGGCCTTCTCCCTGTTTTCATTTCCCCTATGCAACGCTATTTTCCTTCCCTTACGGAATCCCTACCCCGGTGGTCCATTTCTAGTCTCTTTACTTTTGTAGCTACACTAGGTTAAGCACAAAGATCTGAAGGTTTGAAATTACCGCCTATATATGAGAGAGAACACGTGTTTATCTTTCTGAGCCTGGGTTACTTCACTCAGTATAAATTTTCCCCCTAATTTCAACACCATTTGCCTGAAAATTTCAGTTTAGTTTGTTTTACAGCTGAAGAAAAATTCCATTATGTATATGTACCACATTTCATTATCCATTCATCAGTTGATGAGCGGTTGTTTCCAGGTCCTGGCTATTGTGTATAGAGCAGCAATGACCATGATTGAGGAAGTATCTCTGAAGTAGGCTATAAAGTCCTTTGGATATCTGCCTAGGAGGGTACGGTTGGGTCAAATGGTAGTTCTATTTCTAGCTTTTTGAGAAACTTCCACACCACACTGATTTCCACAGTGGCTGCTCCAGTCTATGCCCTAAGGCTTCCTCTTCCCCTGCATACCTAGCAGAATGTGTTCCCATTTGATTTCTTGATGATAACCATTCTGAATGGGGTGAGATGGAATCACAGTGGAGTTTTAATTTGCATTTCCCTGATAACTGACGATGCTGAATACTTTCGAAAAAATTAAAAAAAAATATTTTATTATTTTTTTGTGTATGAGTGTATCACCTGCATGTAGGTAAACACACCTGTGAGGACAGAAGAGGTTGTCCGATCCCCTGGAACTGGGATTACGGACAGTTGTTAGCTGCCATGTGGTTGCTGGGATATGAACGCAGGTCCTCTGCAAGCAGCCAGTGATCTTAACTGCTGAGCCATCTCTCCAGCTCCTGCTGAATACTTTTAAAAGTTTTTATTAATGATTTATATTTCTTCTTTGAGAATTCTCTGTTCAGGCTTGATGATCTACTTAGTGTTTAGTTTATTTGTTTTTTTTTTTTTTTGATGTTTAGCTTTTTGAGTTCTTTTACATTCTAGATATTAATCCCCTGACAAAAGTATAGTTTGTAAAAACTTTCTTCCGTTCTGTGGACTGTCTCTTCACTTGATTGACAGTTTCCTCTGCCCTACAGAAGCTTTTTTAAAAAATTATTTATTATTTTTATTTTATGTGTATGAGTATATTGCCTGGCTGTAATAAGTACACCCATGTCATGCAGTGCCTGCAGAGGCCAGAAGAGGGTGTTTGATCCACTGGAACTGGAGTTATGATTGGTTCTTAGCCACCATATGGGTGCTGGGAACAGAACCCAGGATCTCTGAAAGAGCAACCAGTGCTCTTGACCACTGAGACATCTCTCCAGCCCCTGTATAGAAACTTTTTAGTAACATGGGATCCTATTTGTTGATTGTTGGTCTTATTTCCTGTGATACTGGAGTCCTGTTCAGAAAGTTCTTGGTAGTGCCTATATGTTGAAGCATACTCCCAACTTTTTTCTAGCAGTTTCAAAGTATCTCGTCTTATTGAGGTACTCGGTATATTTTGAGCTGAGCCTTGTTCAAGGTGAGATATGATGATCTGGTTTCTCTCTACCACATGTCCAGTTTTTCCAGCAACATTTGTTGAAAATGCTCTTTTTAGAATGTTTGTTTTGGCATCTTTGTTAATTGGTTGCAGCAGCTGCATGGGCTTATATCTGGATCTTCCATTCTGTTTCATTGATCTATGCCACAGTAAAGGTTATATATGGCAAGCCTGCTAAACAGAGAAGAGCTCAAATCATTCCCTCCAAGATAAAAAACAAGATGGAGTATCTACTCTCTCCACTCTTATTCAATATAGTGTTTGAAGTCCTAGCTATAGCAGTAAGACAAGAGAACCAGGGGGGTTACAGATAAGACAAAAGAAGTTAATGTATTCCTGATTGCAGATAGAATGATTCTACACATAAGAGAATCTAAAGACTCCACCACAATCTCTTAGAACTGATAAACACTTTCAATAAATATCATGATACAAAAAAGTCAGTAGCCTTCTTCTATACAATTGACAGACTGAAAAAAATCAAGGAAACAATCTCATTCGTAATAGCCGTGAAATTGTCTGGGAAGTGTATCTTCTATACCCCTTGTTCTATGATCTATGAGCCTTAGGTGTGGAGGTTGTATTGTACATGTGCCATTTATGCTTGGATAATTCACAGACAATGTCTGTGTGTGACCAGTTGTGGAACTCTGTAATAGTCTCTGTCTGTTGCAAAAGAAGCTTCTTTGATGAGTGGTGACTGGGATGCTTGTCTGCAAATATAAGAATCCATATTTTGCACATATTAAGAAATTTCATTTCTCTAGGATGTAACAGCCTTGGAGTTTTCTCTAAGATCTATGGCCTCTGCAGCTGTATGCTTATATGAGTTATGTTTACACTACCATGCTACCAATTAGGTAGCTGTTGATTACCCCTAAGATAAAAATGCCACTGCTGCACCAATGTCATTTGCTGTGCTGGTCATTAATGTGGCTGTTAGGCCTTGAAGCTGGGGTTGGACCATTGATTGACATTCTCCCTTTGCAGCTTGCATAGTGTTCTTCAAAGCTATGAGTGCTAGTCTTCAGGGGAAGTGGCTTCCAGGTCAGTTCCAGCTTCATTGCTCTAAATCCTGTGTCCAAAGTGTGTCCTGTCTTCAGCAATAGAGAGAGAACACGAATGCATCTTTCAGTTCTCATCAATGAAGTTCCCTCATGCAACAGAGGGCCAGGAATGCAAAAGATAATAAATGGTCAAAGCATAGAGAGTAAGTCTGCAGAGTTTGGGTCCTTGTACAGGCCTCCTATATTAAACTCCACCCACCCAGGGCTCAGGGACCATTGCAGAACAAGGGTTGGAAAGATTGTAAGAACCAGGGAGGCACTGCATGTCCATATGGAATTAGAGTCTTACAAGCTGCTGGGACATTGCTCACACAAACCTACAGCAATGATGTCAGCATGCACAAGGCCTATGCAAACTCAAGCAGATAAAACCACAGCACAGAACTGTGGAAATGGGCATCAGACCATTGGCAGCTCATTACTGCTGGATAAGAAGAGCTGTTCCTTAATTGGAGGGACTCTAGATAGGCTGACTAGACCCCAGTGGATGAGCTTGCACTGAGGGACCTCTGGGGACACTAACTTGACACAACAGGCCTTAACACAAATGACAGAATGAATGAATTCCAGTGGGGGTGGGGGCTACTGGAAAGTGCCAGTGGGGAAGGGGGTATGAAGATAATTAAGACTGATTAAGATGTTCTGTATGAAATACACAAAAATTCAATAAAAATTTTACAAAAATAATGTCTAGGACTAAAACTAACCAAAAAAACAAAAGACCTCTTCCAAAAAAACTTTAAGAAGATGAAGAAAGAAGGAAGACGCTAGAAGATGGAAAGATCCTTCATGCTCATGGATAGGAAGAACTGGTATTACAAAGACGGCCTTCCTACCAAAAGCATTCTAAAACTTCAGTGTAAATCCAATAAAAATCCCAAAGCCATTCTTCATAACTAGAGAAAAAAGGTAATCTTAAAATTTGTGTGGAAGGACAAAAGACCAAAGATGGCCAAAGCAGTCCTGAACAAAAAGAATTCTGGAGAGACATCACCAGCTTTTAAGTTACACTACAGATTCATAATAATAAAACAGCATGGTACTGGCATTGACTCTCTTTAAAAAGTAGGGCTCTGAATCTCTTTTATTTCTGGTAATGGCCATTCTGAGTTTGTGAACCTCTCATAGTGGATTGTTGTGTCATAGCTTTGTCTTGACTGTGTTTTGCCCATCTCTCAGGATAGATTTCATCCTCCCATTTCCTCACTTGTATTTACTTATTTATTTATTTATTTATTTATTTATTTATTTATTTATTTTTTAATATTTTAAAAAAGTATATTAGAAGAAGCATACTTTGAGGCCTATACTAATTTGGTCAGAGGGACATATAGGATAGTTTTTGCTCCTTGCCCTACTAGGTTGACTAGTTCCAGGGGACTGTGAGCATCTCTCAAAATGTCCTGTAATTGTGGTGGGTCACCTGTTCTCTTGATCAAGGAGGCTGAGGAGAACCCACAAGATGGACTTGAGCTGGTGTCCAGTCTACAAAGAGGAGGGTCAACACAGAGGAATCATTTCCTCCATGCTTCCAAGTGAAACCAATGATGGATGAGCAGAACCTTTGACTTATCTTCACATAGGTGGAACTAGTAAAAGAAAGGAGCCAAGGGCCCCTATCAAGCCCACCAAGCCCATGTGACCCCCGAGGAACAGATCCTCAAACGACCTTAAGAGTAAAAATAAAGTTGTTTTACCTGGGCCAACTGTATGGTCTTAAACACCCAAAAGGAAAGTATAACCAAAGATTAATGGGGTCAATACAATTTTTAAGAGGCCATATGTATAGCTAAAGGCTACATAACAAGAAACAATGCAAGAGAGGAGATATTTTCCTTTGAGTTATTGGCCAGGGTGGCCCAAAAGACTCCCAGACAGTAATCCAGCATAGAACTGGAAAAGTGAACAGCAGACCCCAATCTCATGTAAAGGAATATTGACACCTGATTGCTGCTAGATGAGGAACAGCTGACCCTCCTAAAAAAAAGACCTCTAGATAGGCTGACTAGATTCACCAGATGGACAAGTAGCGGGGAACGGCTGGGTGTGCCGACAACACAGCGGACAGTAGCAGGGATAATAGAGTATTTATTCTTATGTGTGCCTTTTTGGTAAGTTGTCTTCACTTGGACTGATGTCTCACGATAGCATTTGGGGGGCAATTGCAATTACAGATTATGAGCAGTTCTGGTGTCAAGTTGCGGTTTGAGAGAATTGTATACTTCACTTGTGCCCATGATAAGCTCAGAGACGGCAGCATTAGGGTGCTGATTGGGGAAAATATGTATAGTTTTTTTAACAGCTGAAAATATCAACAATGATGTAGTAAAACGAGGAAGGAATGGAGAAAGGGGAAAAGAAGAAGTAAAATACGAAGGAGACAAAAGCAGATGAACCAAAAGATGAGAAATAGCAGAGAAAATGTTGTAGAGTAGGTACAGAGAAAAAGGTATATTCATAAGTCTGTTCAAGACATTTATAAGTTAAAATGAACATTGAATCACAAAAATGCAAATAAAATGCACAAGTTGTATTTATGGCAGGCCTGTCACCCTGGGCCTCTCATAGTCCCATGCTAGAGTAATCAGTGGCTTGGAACCTTCCCTGGTCTCTGTGCCTGTAGGCTGCTAGTACTGAAGTGGGCCACAGAGTCAAGAAGAAAAATAAATGCAAACAAAAAGAAAATAACAAAATAGAGGAGTTTGCAATTTAAGTCAATATTTTCCTTGTTTGGTGAAAAAATATGTGTTCAAGTTGCTTTCTCTTACAGGCTAGATTTCAAATTCATGAATGATCAAATATCTCATTGATATCGTACTCTGAGTTACTCTGGTTTAATTGATTATTTTGTTTGCATGTTATAAGCTACAATCACATTTGAAGCTAATGCCTTTAAACTCTGAGACATGCAGTATTGTCTCATAACCAATGCTTCTGTGGGAGACTGTTATGAATATAAAACTTGGGTTAACTAAGAGGCGTGTTTGGAGAGCTTTATAAATGTTATTTGAAATACATGCTGTCCAAGGAAATTTCAGTTTTCCTGGCTGGAGCACATAAAGCAATTCCCCAACAACGCTAATTCTATCTGTCAAATTGAAGATCTGAATACATAGTTCTAGAATTTTTTTTTAGATTTTTTTCAGTTTATTATTTATTTAATAACCACATACTTAGAAGAAGAATCTCATTACAACAGCATTGACATGTTCAATAACAATTTTCTGAGTTAAGATGCATCTTTTTCAAAATTGGCTGTAAATTTTTAGGTTTACAGTTGAATTGTTACAGTTATACAATATTTTACTCAGTATAAACCCTATAAGACAAGACATTAAATTAAATGAGGTTTTAACATTTAAAAAAGATCTCCATTTCATTATTAAAATACACAGTTTCATACAGAGAAATTCATTTTCAATGTAATTGACATTAAGATGTTTGCACATGTGTTTCTAATCTCTATATATGATTATTACTAGTGATGTTTTTTATGTTTACATTATAGGTTCATTCCCTCATTATCTTTTAATGGCATCTTCATTACTAGAGTATGTTTTATTGGCTAAAAACAAATACACATTATAAGAAAATCTTTAAACAGTATTTAACAGAATTTATTATTTTTATTTTACATGTATTGCCTGCATATGTGTAAGTATACCGATGTCGTACAATGCCCACAGAGGTCAGAAGATGGTGTCAGATCCCATGAAGATGGAGTTATGGATGGTTGTTAGCTGCCATGTAGGTACTGGTGATTGAACTTGGGTTCTCTGCAAGAGCAGCCAGTGCTCTTAACTGTTGAACCATCTCTTCAGTCCCCAAAACAATTTTTAGATTTTGTAAAGTAACAAAACTGTGGAAAGATTATCTTTGACTAACTTCTATGTGCTCCTTACTCTTGTTAGTCCATAATATTGAGACATAACATGAGCTGATGGAATTAAATTCAATTTAGTGTTAGTTTTGTAGATATTGTAAAGTTATTGTATAGTTTAGTTAAGTACCAAAAATGAAGTTGTCTTTCTATAGGTCACTTCTGGTCCATACTTCACATACATCTTATGGAAGTCTTCATTAATTAAGACTATGATACAAGTCACTTCCAAGGATAGAAAATAACAAAGACACTAAGGGAATTGACAATGTGTGTATTCCTGTATTTTGAC
>NW_008337766.1:1124357-1131570 GCF_000622305.1 Nannospalax galili | reverse complement strand
TTTAACACATGAATTTTGTTCAGTTGACAAAACTGTTTCAGAGCAGAATGAAAAATAGAGTCTTTTAAAAGACTAAATTAAAGATCCCTAGTTGGTCCTTAACAGAGTGGCATGGTTTCTTTGCTAAAGTAGACAGATGGTTTACTAACAAAATACATTGGGAGATCTCTTTACGTTGGAAAACAAAGTCCTCCAGAGTCTAGTTTTGAAGGAGACTGATGACAAGTCAGTCTCAGTATCAGAAATGAATGCTTATTTGAAGGTGAAAGTGTGTTCAGGAGAGAAAATGAGAGGGTCAGAAACAATAGCAAGTTGGGGAGAGTAGAGGACTATCAAGTGAGAATCAGGTAGAAGAGAGCTGACCAGAGGGTTGTCCATGCGACTTTGGGGGCTTCTAACCCATGAGCGATGGTCCTCAGTGTCTTCCTCATCGCACATATCTTTGGTAGCATCTGTTACAAACAAAAGTTTCTTGACTGAAACCATTTTGTGGAATTTGAGAGAAAGATTCATTTGTTCCAGATGGTGCTGAGCCAGGAGGGGAGAATAAATATGTTGGGTCAAAACTGTCGAGTGAAAATTTATCGAGAGGAAATTAGAGTTGCAGAACCCAAGTGTCCAGGTTCCAGCCAAATCCTGTCTAGGGAATTTGCTTTCTTTCGGATGTGGGATCAAGTTTAGAGGGATTCAAGGTGGCCTAAGTCCTCAGGTGACCAACAGGTTTCTCAGACTGGCTTTGAACTCTCCATACAAAAGGCATTTCATTCCTATTCAGAAATGTTAAGCAACCATTTTAAATATAGATGGCTTTGTACTGACATGTACTGGAAGCAATTTGGCATTTCTGGGCTCCTTGGAATTCTGTCTGTGAAACATTTCAAATATTTTAAAAGTCTAACAAAAATTGAATAGCTTCTCATGATAAGGTGACATGAGCAAACTAATCTGTCAAATATCTCTTCTGTAATAGAATTACATCCACTCAGTTGATAATTCTGTAATGGTATCTCTTGCCTATTAGAAGCTCTGATTAACAGTTAGATATCTCTGATGGAAAGAGAAAGAGAAAACAATTATTAAACATTTAAATTTCCATTTCTGCTCTTTCCTGCTGGGCTGAATAAGTTATCTCTTTTAGAAGGTACATGTGGCCCTGGGCTACGGTTGTGACTACACACTTCCAGGAGACTAGAAGCTTGCTGGTTCCTGGACTGAGTCCCTTATAGACACCTGATTTATTATGCCATGAGTGGTCTTGGCTTAGCTGTCAATCTCATCAAAAGGAGCTTAGGAAAGGCATGTCCACATTGGTGGAGGTAGCTACAGATACGGAGTTTTGTAGTTTGCTCACTTTGTTGAAAAATTTTGAAAAAGAGAGTGCACTTGTAAATGTACCAGTCAACCCTGAAGACCTTAAGTTTGCTCTGCCTGCCAGTCAGCAGCAGGTGAGACTTGAAGCTGACTCCTGCAATTGAATCTACCCTGCAGGACCTTGGAGGAGTGTTGGTCTAAATTTAAGACCTTAGCCAAGCCTCCTGCAGACTTCACATCCAGAACAGTGCATTATATGTTGTCTTGTTGTCAGTCTTTGTATTTTTTTTTCATTTACTTTTCATAATGAAAAGTATAGATAGGAATCCAACTTCTTAAATTCTTTAAAAAATAAAAATTCATCTAGCTACTCTGAATGCCAAGAAAGGGCTGAATGGGTGGGGGGTGGAGGGAATGACTGACATGTAGAAGATGTTCAGTCTCACCTTTTAGTAGCCAACCCTGTTTTTAAATTTCTACATGAAATTTATTGCAACCTGTAATAAAGCATGGAGATTTTACATAGTTGTAGGTTCCTTAAAATGATGAGTTGTTACATGTTTCATTGTATAATATTGGAATCACATTAAATGTATCTGTCGCCTATAACATTTATCATTTATGGCAAAGTGTTCAAAATCTTGCCTTCTAGTGTTTTCAAACACATACTGCACTTTTGTGAGTTTCATACAAAATATTTGATCACATTTAGACCCTTTTCCTTATCTGCACCTCTATTATAGACCTGCCCCTGCTGGATTTCATGAACTCTTTTATATATGTTAAGGCTTTATCAAGCCAAGTTAGTGTTCCCAAATGTCCTTCAATGTGTATCCATCCACTGGAGATTGGTTAACCCATCCAATGTCATATCCTTAGAGAAAACCAACTCTCCCTCTCATAGTAGTTACCATTTGCTAATAGTTCCTCAGCTAAGACTGGGGTTTCTTCCCCACTTCCTTACTTTTATACTGGATTTTTGTATGGCTTGAGTTTGCTTGGGTCTTGTGCAATGGTAACATTGTTGTAAGTTCATATGAGTAACTTCCCAGCTGTTTAGAACACCCTGTTTCTTTGTGGTCATCTACCACCTCTGGCTCTTGCAACCTTTCCACTCCATACTCTGCAATAGTCCCAGAACCTTTGGTGGTAGAATTTTGATATGGGTGCCCTGTTCATAGATAAGCCCTCTGCAGTCTCTTATTACCTCTCTTTGGTCAGTTGTGGATTTTGTGTTAATCACCATCTATTGCATGAGACAGCTTCATTGGTGAGAGTGGAGAGATGTATTAAGATTCTTTCCCTCACTATTCCAATATGTTCCCTGAATCGTAGGTGGAGATATTGCATTGTAGATGTGTCACGTAGGGCTAAAGGTCTCACAGACACTTTCTGTTTGATCAGTTTTGGAACTTTGTAATAGTCTCCATCTGTTACGAAAAGAAGCTCCATTGAGGAGTGTTGAGAAGTACATATGTCTGTAAATATAAGGATACATATTTAGAATACAGTAAGAAGTTATTTTGGACTAGGGGTAGATTTTTCTCTGAGACCTGTGATTAGATTTTTCTCTAAGATCTGTGATCATGCCAGTCACGTGTGTTTGGCTACCTTTACGGTACCACAAATGGGTTCCCTCCCACTGAGCAGGTCTTAAAGTTTAATTAGATAACTGTTGATTATCCACAGGATAAATGTATCACTACTGCAGCAGCAGAGATTACTTACTGGGCTGATCATTGTGTGGTTCATAGACTTTACAGCTGGATGGGATCATTGATTGGTTTTCTTCCTGGTAGTTTGTCTTCAGGGAGGAGGCTTCTGGATTGATTGTTCAAAGTTCTGTTTTCAGCAATTTGTTCTTACCTTCAAGTACTAGAAGGCAATCAAGGACTGTGGCAATAGCCTGCATTATTTTGGGAGTCTTTTGGACTACTCTGGCCAACAATTCAAAGGGAGGTTCCCCCTATTTGATATTTGGTTTTTGGGTATGTAGCCATCATCTATACATATGCACTCAAATATATATAATGTGTGTATTTTCAGTTGGCTTTTGAAATGATACATTTCTTTCTGTTTTTTTGAACTTAATTCTTATTTATTCTCTTCTCTTTCACCCCCTGTCTAACCCTCAATATTCCCTTCCCATTAAAATGTCCCTGTCTTCCCCATTTCTCCTTGATAACACCTATCTCTCACTATCCCCCTCTCTTGGGCTCCCTTTTCTCTTTATCCCTTTGGTTTCATTCCAAGTTCCTGGCTTCTGTGGGTTACATCAGGATATATACTCACATCTAAGGATTTGAAGTTAAGATCCACAAATGAGAGAGGACAAACTTTGCTTGTTTTTCCAAGTTTGTTAATTCACTTAGTATAACAATTTCCAGCTTCATCCATTTACCTGAAGATTTTGTTTTTCTTTACCAATGAGTAGGACTCCATTGTATAAATGTGCTACATTTTCATTATCCATTAATTGGATGAAGGACATTTATGTAGTTTTCATTTCCTAGTTTTTGTGAAAAGAGTAACAACAAACATGGTTGATAAAGTTTCCCTGCAGTAGGATGTTGAGTCCTTTGGGTATATACGTCAAGGAGTGGTATAACCAGATCATATGGTAGATTTATTTTAATTTTTTAAGACTTCTCCATATTGATTTCCACAGTGGTTGCACCACTTTGCAATCGTACAATCAGTGAATGAGAGTTCCCCTTTCCCCACATCTTTGTTGGCATTTGGTATCATTTGTTCTCTTGATCTAGTCATTCTGACTAGGGTAAGATGAAATCTTAAAGTAGTTTTCATTTGTGCTTCCTTAATTACTAAGGATATTGAATACTTTTTAAAGTTTTTAAAGAAATCTTAACTATTTTTATTTCTTCTTCTGAGAGCTCTGTTTAGATCCATAGCCCATTTTTCTATTTTTAAATTTTTGTTTATATTGAATTTTATTTTCCTTTACTGTTTTCCATAGTGGATTTTTTTTGCATTTCTTATTTATTTATTTTTTGGCAATATAGTTTGATGGGTTCCTGCCAAAAGTTCCTTAGGTTGGGTTGGAATTTCTTACCTACTTTCCCATGTCTATGCTGGAAATTTGTCTGGTTTGACCATGCACAGGACTTGGACACGTTGTCTTCATTGCTGTGAGTTCATATGAGCAAGGACTCTGTTTCCTTGTAGTCATCCACCCCTTTGGCTCTTACATTTTTTTTTTCCTCTTCTGCAATGATTCCTTGGGAGACAGAGGTTTGAAATAGCTGTCCTATTCAGGCTAAATACTCTGTGTCCTCTTGTTCTCTGCACATTGGCTAATTGTGTGTCTTGTATCCCATTTTTAAAATGAAGTCATTTTCTTGATCCTTTTTTAAAAGTTCTTTATATATCTAGATAGTAATCCTCTGTCAGATGTACAGCTGAATATTTTCTCCCACTCTGTGGCCTTCCCCTTCACTAGATTGATTGTTTCCTTTGATGTGCAGAGGCTTTTTAGTTGAATGAGGTCCCACTTGTAAATTGTCACCCTTAATTTCTAAGCAATTGTAGTCAGATTTAGAAAGTCCATTCCTGCACTTCTATCTTGTATAGACTGCCTATGTTTCCTTCTAACACGTTCGGCATTTCAGGTTTCACATTGAGGCCTTTGATCCATTTGGAGTTGCCTTTTGTGAAGGGTCATAGATATGAGTCTTATTTCAATCTTCTATCCATGGAGTTCCAATTTTCACAGCACCGTGTGTTAAAGGTGCTGTCTTACCTCCTGTGTGAGTTCTTGGCAACTTTGTCAAATATTAGGTGAAATCGTGTGCACTCATGTTTGTGTCCTCTATTTTATTTCATCGATCTGTGTATCTGCTCTTTGTGCCAATATCATGCTATTTTTTTATAACCATAGATTTGCAATATAGTTTGAGATCTAGTATGGTAACCCCCACAGCTTTGCTCTTTCTGCACAGGATTGCTTTGTGTTTTTCTGATTCCATAGATTTTTTTTCTATTTCTGTGAAGAATGTCATGGAGATTTTTATTGAGATGGCTTTGAATCTATAAATTGCTTTTGATAGGATGGTGGCTTTCACAATATTAATTCTACCAATCCATGCGTGTGGGAGGTCTTTTCATCTCCTGGTATCTTCTTCAATCTCTTTCTTCAAAGATTTAAAGTTTTTCATTGAATAGGTCTTTAATGTCTTCAATTATCTTTATTCATATATATATATATAATTTTTTTTGAGGCTGGGAGTATGTCCATGAACTCTTTCTCTGATCGTTTGTAATTGGTATATAGCTCAATTAATGACTTTTGTAAATTGATTTTGTATCCTGGCACCTTGCTGAAAGGTTTGATAATTTCTAGAACTTTTCTGGTAGAATTTTGATGCTATCATATGTATGATATCATATAATCTGAAAATAGGGATAATTTAATCTCTTCCAATTAGTGCCCACTTAATTCCCTTCTTTTGTCTTCTGCTCCAGACAGAGTTTAAAACACTGTATTGAAAAGGAGTTGGGATAATGGATAGGCTTGTCTGGTCCTGGTTTTAAATGGAATGCTTTGAGTTTTTCTGCATTAGAACGATGTTGGCTCTGCATATGTTTATAGAGCCTTAGTTATGTCGAGATGTGTTCCTGACAGTAAAATTTCATCTAGGACTTTTATCGTGAATGCATGTTAGATTTAATCAAAGGCCTTTTCTGCTTCTATTGAAATCATCATGTGATTTTTGTTTTTTAGTCCATTCATATGATTTACTTTGCTTATTGCCTTATATGTACTGAGCCATCTCTAGAATAAACCCAACATGATCATGGTGAATGAACCTTTTAATACTAGTTCTTATGTGATTTAGAGCATTTTTGCATCCATGTTCATTAGGGATATGGCTGTATAGTTTTCTTTTTTTATTCTGTCATTTCCTGGTTTGAGTAATACTTGCTTTATAGAAGGAGTTTGGGAGTTCTCCTTCTGTTTCTATCTTTTTGAATAAATTAAGCAATATTGGTTGTAGATCTTTGCAAGTCTGATAAAATTCTCCAGTGAAACCATCCAGACTTTTTTTTAGTTGTGAGGCTGTCTATTATTGCTTTTATTTTCTTATTTGTTATGGGTCTGTATAAGTTGTTGATATCGTCTTGGTTTAACGTTGTTGTGTCTACTGAAATTAGAAATTCATCCATTTCTGCTAGATTTTCCAATTTAATACAGCATATTTTTAAGTGTTCCCTTATTATGCTCTGTATCTTTTTGGTGTCTGCTGTGGTTTCCCCCTTTGTCTCTGATTTTGTTTAATTGGATTTGTTCTTTCTTTTGGTTAGCTGAGCGAAGTGTCTATCTTGTTTACCTCTTTTAAGAACCAGTTCTTAGCTATATTGATTCTTTGTGCTATTTTGTTTGTTTCTATTTCATTGCTTTCTGCTCTGATTTTTAGTTCTTAATCTGCTTGGTTTGGGTTTGGTTTATTCATGCTTTTGCAGATTCTTGAGTTATACCATTAAGTCATTTATTTTTACTCATTCTCATTTTTCTTTTAAACACAGGTGCTTAGAGCTATAAACTTCCCTCTTAGGGCTGCTTTTCATGTGCCCCAGAGGTTTTGGTGAGTTGTATTATCATTTTCATTTAATTCCTTGAATACTTTTATTTCTTTCTTTATTTCTTCTTTGACCATTCATCTTTCAAGAATATGCTGTTTAATCCCCATAAATTCATATAGTTACTAGAGCTTCGTTTGCTGTTGACTTTAAGCTTCATTGAATTGTGATCTGATAGAATATTATTTCAATTTTCAATTTTTTGTATTTGTTGTGTTTGCTTTGTGCCCTGATATGTGTTCTATTTTAGAGAAACTTCCATTGGCTGCTGTATTCTTTGGCTCTTACATGAAATATTCTGTAG
>NW_008337766.1:1091281-1124343 GCF_000622305.1 Nannospalax galili | reverse complement strand
TGTTGTGTTGTATTGTCCTTTTTGTTTAGTTCCAGGAATATATTTATTTCTTTCTTAATTTCTCTTTTGCCCATTCATCATTCAGGAGTGTGTTGTTAAATCTCCAGGTGTTCATGTGGTGATCAGGGCTTCTTCTGGTGTGGAGTGTAAGCTATATTGAATTGTGATCTGATAGAATACATGGAATTATTTCAATTTTTTGTATTTGTTGTGTTTGCTTTGTGCCCTGATATGTGTTCTATTTTAGAGAAACTTCCATTGGCTGCTGTATTCTTTGGCTCTTACATGAAATATTCTGTAGATGTTTGTTAGGTCCACTTGTTTTATGATATGATTTAATTCAGATGTTTCTCTGTTTATTCTTTGTTCAGATGACCTGTCTGTTGGAGATACTAGGGCATTAAAATCACTGACTACTACTGAGTTTGGGGTTTATCTGTGTCTTGAAGTCTAGTAATAATGTTTTTATGAAATTGGATGCACTAGACATTGGTGCATACATGTTCATGATTCTAATGACTTAGTCAACTGTTCTCTTGATCAGAATAAAATGACCTTTCTTATACTCTCTCATTAGTTTTAGTTTGAAATCTATTTAACTATATATTAGAATAGCAATGACTGTGGGTTTTGGAAGGAACATATTTTCTTTTTTGTCATATATTTGTGTTTGGGCGTTATGACCTTGGCATATGGACTTCTTTTGTTGATTTTGTCCCTGATATAAAATTCTAGGCTGCTTTTGTTGAGTTGAAGTTTGTTTCTGATTTTGTGTTGTGACTGTCACTCAGTTGCTTTCTCATTAGTTATGAAAACTTAGTTGGTCTGCGCTTAAGGTTATCACTTTTAATTTTTTATTGAAGGGATGGGATGGTTCTAGGCAGGCTAGTTGGGAGCTCTCCAGCATGGGGAAAGAGCCTAGTCCTAAAGCAGGAAGATGGGGATGAGTGGTGGGCTCTCACAAGCCAGGCAGGGCAGATGTGAGCCCTGGAGCAACCCTTAGAGGGCTGGTCTCAAAGCAGGGCAATCGTGACTAAGTTGGTGGAATCTGACATCTTTTTAGTCTGGCCTGGAATTCTTTGGCATCAAGAGCACTTGTTATCTTTGTTAGAAACACCATAGTAAAGACTTATATTTGTGGTAAAGGCATCACAATCATGAGGATGATATATTCTAGAAGCGAAAAAGAGTTGACTTTGACATTTGAAGTTTTATGAAACTTAAATGAGTGTTTTGGAGCTGCAGTGCAGAACAGAAATTGCAAGGGTTTGGGTGTGGGGTACAGATGTGTATATTTTCCTGGAAGACCTGGCAATAATTGTGTGTGTTTGGAATTTGGAGTGTGTGTTGGCATGTATGCCAGGTAAGCCTGGATAAGTAGGTTTTTAATGATTATGCATTGTCCTGCTGGTTGTAGAGAGCAATAAGAGGTTTTTAAGCACTCAGTGGGCTGTCTCATTTCTTTTCATGGCTTTCACTAACATCCCTAAGTTAATTATTCCCAAATCCTTACCTGCAGTTCTAATTTTGTTCCTATGCATCGTAATTGCATTAGAAATTGCTGAGTTGCTAGTGTACATATTTTCCTGCTGTTACTCAAACAAGTCAAGTTTAAACAATTTTGCTTTGTCCTTTGAAATTGCTCCTCCATTTGTGGTCCTTCCTTCTTTCACAACGGTGCCATTTCCCCAGGCCAGCAAGGCTCAACTTTGTGGTGCCATCTTCCCTCTTTATTTTGGCTTTGCCATCATTCTGTGTTCTACCAATCCTAGCAATTTTGCTTCCAAGATCTTCATATTTTTCTCCATTTCTGTTCCCTTTGCCCTTTCTGCATGGCTCAGATGCCCATTTATCTTTATCCTGACTTTTGCAGTGTGCTAATAGTTTTTGCATTCATTTCTAGCCTAGTACCTAGAAAGCACCAGAATTTTCTTCCGAAAATGAAGCTCACCACATAATTCTTTCTCTCAAAAGCCTTTGATAGTTTCTCACCTCTCACAAAATAAAATTTAGATTCCTTAGTGCCATTCAAGTTCCAAGATTACAGTCTGTATTCTTTCTTTCCGAATATTACAGTCTGTATTTTTCTTTCCAAATATTACAGTCTGTATTCTTTCTTTCTGAATATTACAGTCTGTATTCTTTCTTTCTGAATTTTTTTCTTTTCATTTCCTTTTTTTTGCAATCTCCTTCTTCAGAAATATTCCTTGTCAGAAGTCATCATTCACAGTGCTTACTTGATGATTTTAAAAACTTCATATTTAATAAGTTGTCTTATATTAAAATCAACTTTATTCTTTTAATAGGGTATGTTATTCTTTTAATAGATACGTTTGTTACCTATTGCTGTGTCAAAAACTACCCTGACACTGATGCCAAACCAGCTTAAAATAATGTATTTGCTTTCCATTATAAAGTCAGGAATCACAGACTGGCTTAACTGAGCCCCCTGATTTAGTCTTTTTGTAGGCTGCAGTCAAGGTGTCAGCTGGGGCTGCTGCCATTTCCAGGTTCATGTGGAGTAGAATTTGCTTCTTTGCTGCTAAGTACTTATTGCAGGGCTCAGTTCCTCCCAGATTGCTGGGTTGAGATCCTCAGTTTATCACTGATTTGGCCAAAGGCGGCTCTCTATTATCTGCTTTATCGATTTCTTGGTACATCAGGCAACTTTCAACATGAGAACCTTCATCAAAATGAGCAAAAGAGATGGAGATGGGAGAACAAAAGCCAGCTTCTTAAGGCCTAATCTTATAAATGACACCTCATTACTTTTGTCATATCCTATTTGTTAGAAGTAGGTCAGTAAGTAGGCTTTATTGACGAGAATACATTTTACAAGGGCATGAGTAGCAGGCTGAATGTCACACCCAGCATATGTGTTTTTAGTACCCACTTGGGTAACTAATGCTGCATAGCAGGCCTTTAGAAATAACTGCTTATTGAACTGAAAGACAGTGTCCTAGTGTCTTAGTTATTTTTCCTATTGCTGTGCTAAAATATGCCGACAAAAGAAACTTTAGAAGAGGTTTATTTTGGCTCATAGTTCAAAGTATAGTCCACCATGGCAGGGAAGTCAAGGCAGCAGGTGCTGGAAGCAGCTGGTCACATCACATCCACAATTAGGAAACAGTGAGGGCTGAGTGCATGCTGCCACTCAGCTGCCTTTCTCCACCCCAGGATCCTAGGCAGGAGAAATGGTGCCTCCCATGGTGGGCAGGTCTTCCCAACTCAATTAACCAAATCAAGATAATCCCCAGGCATGCCCAGAAGCCCACCTTTCAGGTGATTCTAGATTCTATTATGTTGATAATTAACATTAACCTTCACACCTAGCTAACAATTTAAGGTGATGCTGGCCTTAATTTCACTGGAGTGAGTTGCTGGCACACCTGTAATGCCAGCACTCAGAACTCTGGAGGCCTAGGATTGCGAATTTCTGGCCAGCCTTGGGTATGTGGCCAAACCTTGCCTTAAAAATAAAAATTCACTGATGTCTATATTTGATTGAAATCATCTGTCCTGTGGCATTTTTTTTTGTGAAATAAAAAATGAAGAAAATGTTAAAAGATATTAAATGGATGAACCCTTTTTAATGCATTTGGTGAAGATGATCACAGCATATGGGGGTGGGAGGGTCAGACAACATAAGGTGGTGGAAATTGCTACCTGGAATTAAGCTCTCTGAATTTTACTTGATATCAACAACAAAATATATAACATCTAAGTTTTTTAGTATTTTACATTTCTTAATTTTATGCAATTGGATGTTACTTTTGACACTAAAATTTAAGGCAGATGCTAAATTTAATGCAGTTTTCTCTGTAAAGATGTATGAATTTGAGCTTGTATGAGTTACTTTTCTTGTTGCTGTGATCAAATGGCTATAAGAAATAGCTTAAGGGAAAATGTGTTTATTTGTGCCTGCCATTTGAGCAGATATGGTCCATGATGCTAGGGAAAGCATCAGGGAGAGATGACCACTGGGGATCTTTCCGCCTCTGTTAAACCTCTCTGGAAACTCCCTCACAGACACCCTCATAGGTTTGTCTCTTAGGTGATTTTAAATCTTGTCAAGTTGACGGTAATGACTAACCATCATAAAAGTGTTGGTAGTTTTGAACTTTAATTAAATGTGTAAACTTTGAAATTTCAGAAGAATTTATTTTCCTTATATTCATTTAACAGAGTTAACTTTTTTGGTCACCTTTATGAGCAAAAGAATGTTTTGGGAAGCATCTAGTCCCAACTTTCAAGGATTTATTATATTTTAGATGTTGTCACTTTTATTTCAGGAACTTTATACTTTGATGCCAATGAATTAATTTTATGAGCTTTTGCAATGGCATAAACAGATTAAAAGAGTGTAATATGAAAAGAGAATAAATTATGTTAGAATTATTCCTAGTTTAGGTTAAGGTTTTATTCATTACTTAGGTCACAATAACCTCATCTTTATCTTTTCTATGGGTATATTATCTGTTTTAGAGATGTTTGAGACAGAAAGAATAAAGCCTAAATTCCCAGGAGCTGGAAATAATTGCACTTTGAATTTATAAAATCCTTTCCCTCTAAGCTGACAATAGTGATGGAAAATTTGCATTTGAACCTGGCAAACATGTAAATTTTAAAGTTTGCTAAGTGAATAAAGTTGGGAATTAAAAGAAAAAGAAAAATACTCCTCTTCTTTGCCCTATCAAAACCATTAAATGTGGATTATAGAGCAATTTATCTTTGATGATTCTTATAAATAACTTCAGATATTTCCTTTCCATCAGGTGTGATTTTTGGTAGCATTTTTATTCTGCTTAGGCATATATTACCAAGTACTAGTACCAGACTCAATTACATATATAAATATTTTCCCTCTTTTTCTCAACCTGAACTTTGGGATTAAAACAATTTGAGATTAAGAATGTGGAAGGTAGTTTCAAAATAACTTTTAAATTTGCCTTAGATATGCCAGTTTGACCACATTTTCAAATATTTTTATAGAATTAAGTCCTAATGTAGATTAAATACAAGTCAGAAATGAACTAAAATTCCTCTTTAAATGAGGAAAATGTATTATTTTGGTAAATATTGATAACTATGTAGTCACTAAACTCTCCGGTACTGGCTTTGTGTATATCTTTCATCACCTATTTGTTTTGTTAATGAGAATAATTTTATCATCAGAAACAATTATATCAGGTAAAAATGCCCCAAATGTGCAGTTATGGAAAATGCCTAAAAATGCCCACAAATTGGCTCTCGTCGGACTAGAGGATTTATTGCCTACCTGAGCACCGTGCAGTGAGTGCCAGTACAAGACAGTGAGTCTGATTCCTTCTGCATTACATGCATTTTTAACCCCTTGTAGCAATGAATTAAGAATTATTTTTTTAACTTTGTATTTGATTTGATTTATCTATCTATCGATCTATTGAACGCAGGTATCAGGTTGGTGGAAAGTGCTTTTATCCACTGAAGTATTTTGCTGGCCCGTCAAGCATCAACTTTTTTGGCTTACTCAAAATACTTTTAGATGATAAACAGATAATAAAAATATTATTAAGTAACTTCTTGATGTAAAAATACAATTTAAAAAATTCCACAAAAGTTTGTGTTAATTTTCCTCAACTCAACCGATAGTTCATTTATTCAATTGATCAAATCAGTTAAAATATAAAACATAAATACAAGTTCATTTGTTTTGAGAGTTTCTGTTATTTTTCAAAGAAAAGCTAAATCATGGTTTTAAAAGTTTTCCCAACTACATAAGCCAATTTCTTTATTTTTTCACATATTTTATTATTTTTATGTGCACGAACATTTTAAAACAGTTTTCTTCTTGTTTCAAGGCTGGGGGGCCTTAAATATTAATGCAGCATACATTTTTTCAAATATTTCAGCCATTCTGAAATTAAAAATAGCAACCTGATTTTTGTAGTTTATTGAATTCTGGAGGGAAGAAATGTAAGCTGGATGGGTGATAACAGAAGACAAGAAGAATAAAATACTGTGGCAAAATATAAAATTATGTTCTGTGTTTCAAAGTATTTCCCTGGTAGAAGCTATATTATTTGGAGTAATCTAAACATGATTATTATCTTTAATTTTCCATGAAAAAATTTGAAGGCAAGTTTTTACATATGTATGCATATACAAATATATAGCACTATAAAAGAATATATAATTGAGGTTGCTTTGTTTTATAGGGGTGATGGACCACTCTTCGAAAATGGGTCTGTATGGAAGTAGTTCAATTTTATGAAATATGTATCCAAAGAATGTGCATTAAATCAGTATCAGTGATTAGCTGCTTGATCTTGGATATCTTATTCAGATCTTCTCAGCCTGTTTCATGCTTGCTAAAGGCAAATGATAATAGCTCATCACTTTAAGAGTGCTTGTGGAGTTAATATTAATTTCTGCTTTGTTACTAGCAATGCTTGCCAAATGTTAGCTTGTAGTAAATGTTGGCTATTATGACTTTTTTCCCTCCGTAACTGTCCTTTGGCATTTATGAATGCCATGAAGTATTCTGTGGGCCAGGGAGACAACAGTGAACAGAACAGCAGATGGGAAAGTATGAAGGATCTAAGTGTCAGGAGCAATCAAAGGAACATACGTAAGAAATTGGTGGATTGTGTAGTGACAAGCATTAGGAAACATGGAGGCAAATCAGGGGATGAGGAAGTGCACTCACACCAGACAGAAACTGAGAGTTAAGACACTGGCCCGAAATTCTTACACTAATCAAGACAAAGAAGGAGAACAAATGATTCATGGGATATCCTGGAACACAGTATTCTCAGGGGAGGGGTTGGGCAGGTGCAAAGGTCCTGATGTACGAACAATTAGAAATTATAGGAAGGTCATTGTAAAGTATAAGATATGTGCTGGGCGTGGTGGTACACACCTGTAATGCCAGGATGGGAAACTGAGGTGGAAGAATTGCCAGTTGAAGGCCAAGCTGCCTATAATGTAAGACCTTGTCTCAGTAGAAAAACAGCAACGACATCAAGAACCAAACCACATAGATTGACACTAGTGAGGCCATGGAGTTGAGATGACGTGGGTCTAGAAAGCTTCAGAGACTCTGCTTTGATATGAGGAAGGTGGGACGTGGTAGATTTTGAGTAGACTTGTGGCCCAGTTGGTTATAGCCTGCAGACAAGGTCACCGATTGCTCCTTTGAGACAAGGCTGAAGGGGTTGGAGGCGAGGTGGTGATAGCAATGAAGATTATGAGGTATGGATGGATAATTGATATATTTACAATTGTCAGAAGTTAATGTTTGATATTCATGAGAGAAGAGTCAAAGAGAACTCCTAAATTTGGGTCTGAACCACCGAAGATGGCCATTCCTGAGAAGGAAAAGACCAAGTGAGGGAGCAGGAGGAAGTTCAGAAGTGCAGTACAGCTCGACAGAAGTATCTAATCAGACACTCAAAGGAAGAGATTGAAGATGCATTTTGAAAAGTTATTCTGGAATAAAGAGAGAGCGATCTGGACTGATGATAGGGTTTTAGTTACCTTGAGCACACAAATGAGCTTTAAGCCCTTGCAGCTTCGCCTTGTGTGTAGACAGGGAGCAGTGATTGGCTCCTCTTTCCACCTAGCACTCGGTCTATAAAGGACAGGAGGAAGTAGCAAAGAAATCCGAGGGTGAGGACAGAGATGTGGGGAAGAAAACAATAGTAATGATGGTCTAGACATCAAGGAAGAGGGAAGGGGTGGAGTGTTATTAGCTTACCTGAAGGCAGAGATTAATCATTGTATTCCATAACAAGGAATCTATGGTGAGCTTATCACTCTCTGACTATACTGGTTGAGTTGTCTGCTGTCATCTAGTGCTGTCACTATCTTTCACACTATCACCATCTTTCTCTGGGTCTTTTGTGGTGAGGGATTTATGTAGCCGTGTTGAGCGGAGACCACTCACTCTGCCTTTCTGATTCTTCAACAGTTTCAACTTCCCTTACTGCCTCCAGCTCAGTGATTTTGACTTTAAGTAAAAACATCTTCTTTTTTAATGTTAGTGCCATCAAATTCCTTGTTACCAGTGCGCTCCCATGCCGTTGTCGTCTACATTTCAACTATTTCCCACAGTTGCTGAGTATCCTGGTGTTTTGAGTCTACTGCCAGGTTGGGTATACGTGAACAGCCCAGTAGAAGAGCTCATTGATCATCAAGTGTTTGCATTGTAAGGATTCTCCTGATGTCTCCAAAGAACAGAATTCCTTTATGGTTATACATTCTTTTGTGATTAAAAAACTGTGTTAATATCTCATTTCTTTATAGACACACCTTTTTAAAAGAGTAGAATGAAGAGAGAATACAAGCTACATTTGAAAATTCCATTTAGCTTTGAAAAAACAAAATGTCAAAATGTATTAAAGCTTAAAGTAGGTGAGAAAGATTGTGAGACTAAAGAGACAAGCTTACTGTCCTCAGGAAGCACGTGGTGTATGGAGGTTTGGGTGTGGTATTCACAACTGGCACTGAGGTAGTAGGGGATCAGCACTGTGAAAACCTTACCATCATGTATATTCAGATAAGCTCATGACATTGAATGATTGATGTTTGACTATTACTTTCAGTATGGTTTATGTTAATCAGCTGTTAACACAGGCAGCCTGTTCCCCTTCAGCTCCTGCTTGCCCTGTTTCTTTTGACCTCATGGACTGTCAGCATTGTATGTCAGCTGAATGAAGGCAGATATAGTGTCACTGCGGAGAACACATTCAAAAGTATAGTTGCAGAAAGCCTCTTGTCTGTTCTTTATCGACATATTGGAGGTACTGAAGGCTTAGCTGCTATTGAAATGGTATTTTTTCTGTCCTTTCCAGAATTAGTTTGTACACAGCTTGATGATCAGATTTCTCACATGGTGGTGGGTAAATGGTAAAACTCATTTCTTGTCCATACTTCTCAGCTATAGGCTGACTATATTTTACTTAGGAATAGAATAATAATGCTCAGAGCCTTATATATTATGTATATTGTGGAAATAGGAGAATGCTAAACCTGCTTCCCTCCTATTCTTGTGGTATTTGGGGGGCTAGAATTAGGGAAACATTGCCTATGAGAACTGCAAGAGAAATCAGCAACCTTTGCTCTTGGAGTAATATATACTCTAGTAACTTTACCAAAAAACTTTAAAGACGGTTCCCTTGAAACATGTATAACATATATAGTATTTTCTTCTCAAAGTTTTAATAATTGCACATTTACTACTGCTGAGATTTGGTGTGAACTTTGTATTTTATGCTCTGGAATGTTTGTTTTCCTTTATTTTACCTCCCTAGGCATACACACACACACACACACACACACATACACACACACACACACACCCCACTTTCTATATTTATGAGATTATACTCATACTTTAGGATCTAGTTCATTTTCCAATCTCTCCACAATGCCTTTCCTGGGTCTCTTCAGTCAAGGTTAATTGGTTTGAATAATTGCTCTCAAATAGTGTATCTCTCTTTTTTTAAAGATTTTTTATTTATTATTTTTTATTTTATGTGTATGTGTGTATTGCCTGCATGTAGGTAAGTGCATGTGCCTGTGGAGAACAGAAGAGACTGTTGGATCCCCTGGAACTGGAGTTACAGACAGTTGTTAGCTGCCATGTGGGTGCTGGGATTCAAACCTGGGCCTTCTGCAAGAACAGCCAGTGTTCTTAACCGCTCAGCCATCTCTCCAGCCCCCGTAGTGTATCTCTTAATTTGGCCTTATATCTACTGTTTCTTATCTTCTTTTGTACTTTTAATACTTTTTGGGAGCCTTAGTCATCTGACTTTGAGCTACCTATGTAGCCAAGGATGATCTTTAATCATAGTGCTTCTACCTCTTAAGTGTTGGGATTACAGGCATGTGTGACCACAGCCCGTGTCCTTTTTAGACCACAGGGTATTTGAAGGGATGTGAGCAGGCTTTTACTGTGCTCACATTACTTAGGATCTGCATCAGTGCCTCACCCATATTAAGTAGTCAATAGATGTGAACTGGAAAACTGAACTACCTCTGCTGAACCATGGTGAGGTTCTACCAATAATGAACCGCAATTATCGCACAGAAGATTTCCATTACACTTGGCCACACAACAGTTTTCTCTTTTGCCTCTTGAATGTGGTAAAAGGAGAAAATAAAGGTGAAATAGTGACTTTTCCATGAAGCTAAATTTACTCACCTTACAGGAAAGTCTTACTACTTACTCAAAATTAAATTTTCTCTTTTCTTTTATGGTCGTGGGAGATTCTTGCTTGTTAGAAGAATAACAATTTACTATCTCTACACTAGTCTTTCTATTTTCTTTCATTTCTTTAAAAATTTTTATGGCCCATAAAAATCTAACATTTGGGGACTTCAGGTCCCCAAATGTGCAATTCCAAGATCACCGATCAGAAGGGCTAAGGACTCCTGCTGGAAACGTGAGAAGACAGATGCCAGTCCTAGGACACCTCATGACTACTTGAACAGCATTGGTCTTGGCTGTTTACAAGCAAGACAACTACACCGGCCTTGGGAATTTTCCAAGGTAGTTATGAGACCCAAGTAAATAATGACATTGTGCGTGTTTTGTGTGCTATGTAACCAAGGTGTTGTATTAATAATTGGTAGTGTTTCTTTATATCTTCAGCATCAACAATATTTCCTTTAGAAACCTTATTTGTAACCTAAAGCATTCATGATATTTTAAGACTTTAATTATAAATTGTTTTTCATTCTCCTAGTGGCACAGATGTGATTGTATACCATAAAAATGTCCAGCAGGATTTTACTGTCAATGTAAATATAGTAATAACTCAAGCATCGGAATGCCAATGGCTGATATTTGGCTGAGTGGCTCCAGTTGAAATATACACTAATGTCAAGCATTTTTGGAAGAACTGATGGTATGCAATGTGAATTTTAAGTCCCAAGAATATTTACAGAGCTATTCTGCATGGAAGATTTTTCTACACTGTGACATTTTCTTACGCTTTGAATGAATAACCCAAGACAAATGAAAATTATCGCATTAATTCCCCCAAGTGGTTGCAGTTCGAGTCTATGTCAAGACATGTTGTCAAAATATTGCATTAAGGAGTCCTTGTAAAATCTGAGAGTAGGTTTGAGCTGGGAGAATAAGACCAGCCACTTATTCTCCTGTCCTCTGTCATTGTTATTAGAAAGGAGACATTGTATAGGTCCCATGCAACATCTCAGAGTTGAAAAAAATACGTCTTTGCCTGCCCATCTTCATTTAATGCCTAATGAAGTTTCCTGAAAAACATTTTCCCATTTTCAGTTTACCTCTCAGACCCACTGGCCTTGTCTGCCCTCTGGCTTTGTGCTGACAGCTAATGAGGAGTCACTCCTTCTGCCTTCCTTCTTAGGTACTGAGTGCCATGGGCTCCTGAGGGAACATTTTATCCTTTACTTCCATCCTAATAAAGTTTCATTCTTTAGAGCTGTTGATCTCAGCTAGATGTTACAAAAAGAGCAGTAAAATAAATTCACTCTAAAATGCCATTGGTAATAGCTTACGATGGTTTAAGTGTATTAAATTTCATTTATAAAACCAAACCAAACCAAGAAAAACAAAACAAACATACATAAGCAAATATATCTGGCCAACATTGGACTCACTAAATCATTCACTGACTCCGTTGAGGATTGACTTAATCACATGTCTGTTGAGGCTACCTTTCCTCAATAAAATGTGAACAAGTTGCTGAATTAAAAGTTGGAAGAATGCTCTGAATTCATGCTAACTATGCAGAGAAGATTTGTCTAAGCTGAAGGATAATTGGAAATCCAACCCAATTCATCCGAAAAGGCCAAACGACAACTCTAGCTGCTATTAAATGGTAGTTGGAAATGGGCATTTGGTCTATACTGATTTAAAACTAGTAATATCAGTGGGTCCAGAAATGAAATGAAAGCGGGGGTCGAAGTTAGTAGTTCCAAGAGTATAAAGTCCTCCATCATCAACATATTAAATGTACATATTACATAAGGGGAAAATACTAGGGTTTCCAAAATGAAAGGTGTATTCCCTGAACTGAAGGCGTTCAACTTTAGCCAGTGAATCTTGGATTCAAAGTACCACTGAATGTAAACTTGGAGTGGAAAGGCATAATACTATATTCCAGAATGTTTTTAATTGGGTGAGCTAACATTAATTGCATTTGGGAAAATGAATAAAAATTAAGTAGAGGATTAAAAAGCAGACCTCAACTACAGTATTGCTTTCTATCTCAACTAGAAAGTCATCAGCTCTGAATTGGCCCATTTATTTGTTTTTTTAAAAACGTATTTCCTAAGCTCACATTAGCCTCCTGTTGAATGCCAAGCTGCATGTGCACTTTGGTAATTATGGGTTCAGTTACATGTGTACATTTCGCCTGTTCTACAAATAACGAGTAAAGCAGAGGAGCTGAGTGAGCGCAGCTAGAAGCAAAGCTCAGCACTTCTTAACTATGAAACTCCAGATGGAAAGAAGTGCAGTAACTAATGGCTATGGGTTCAAGACCCAGGGATACATGTCGGTACAATATCTATTAGGGGCTCACATCCATTTTGAATCCATAAGAATTTGACAAGAAGTTATAAAACCCCAGATTAAAATTCACATGCTTGCCTGGAAAATTCTTTTTATTTTTTGGTAATATATTTTCAATGTATGTTGTGTATTATATGTATATATATGCATATATATAAAATATATATGCATATATATGCATGTGTGTATGTGTATGATCATGTATGTGTATGCATATTGTATGTGCATGCATACTCCATCTCACAAAGAGCTGCCTGCTTCTGCTGGGATTAAAGACATGGTCTGTACTTTTTTTCTTATTATTTAATTAATTAATTAATTTATAATGTATTTATTTACTATTTATAACATTAGTGTGTGTTTGGATTTGTGTGTGTATATGTGAACCCATGTGTGTGTATGCCGCTGATCATCTTCTAACTTGTAAGAGACAGTCTCTGTTGTTGTCAACCAATGTGTAACTGTGACCTCCTGGTGATTTTCCTGTCTTCACTTCCCAACTCCCCATAGGGCTGTGCTGGGATTACAGATGCATGTGCTGCTATGTCTGGTTTTATGTGGCTCTGAGAATCCAAACTCAGGTAATCAGGCTCATATGGCAAGCACTTTACCCCCTGAGTCATCTCTTTAGTCCCTCCACCTTGATTTTTGAGATAGTGTCTCTCATTGACTCCTGAGCACATCAATTTGACTAGACTTGCTAGGCAATAAGCCCCAGGGATTCTTCTTTTACCACCCCCTGTCACTACAGCTGGGGATCTGAACTTAGGTTCTCCAGTGCTTGCTTTGTAAGCCCTTTACCATTGAGCCATCTCCCTAGGTCCAGGAATAAATTTTACTAAAAGATTTAGGAATATAGCTAAAACAAACACAGGATACATACCAGTTCAAAGAGAATTGACACATATGACACAAACAAACATATACATACATGTACATATGAATACACACATTCACATACACGTACAAACATGTACATCCCCATACACATATACACAACTTTCTTTGCTTCTTTGATTAATATTAGAATGGTTTAAAAAATTTAGAAGACTAAAAGGCTCAGAGGGAAGCTGTTGTGCACATGCATTTTGCAGTCTTTTCTGAACCGCCTTTTTCTTCATTGTTTATAAACATGTCCAAACTGCTGTTAGATTCAGAGCACCGATTCCAGCTGATAACTCTGCTCTCACTTGTAATTGTTGTGATTTAAAGGTTCTCTAGAGCAGAGCTTCAGCTCAAGAGCTCAGCTCTTCCTGCTGACATTCTGTTTTCACTTTCTCTTTGTCATTTTCAGTCATCACAAAAGCTATGGAAAGGGTAAGAAAAAAAAAGAGGAACAGAAAGGGAGATTGTGCAGCTAGTGTCACTCACAGGACTAACTCTTGGCCTACATTTCTCATTTCTTGGTGGCTTACAACGTGCAAATCTTTGACACGACTCTGAGCACATGAAAGTGAGGACAAGCCAGCCTGTCATCCCCGAGGGGAGGGAGATGCTCCCTCTACTTTGACACAGCGACAAGTGGGCCTGGGCTGAAAGCCCAGGGGGCATCACTCAATCTTATGTCTCTCCGTATTTGTATTTCCTACTGTATTTTATTTGAATGTGGTAATTAATGTCAAATACCTTTCCTAAAAAGTAAGCAGACTCAATAATGCTGGAACTGAGCAACTTTTCTTGTTAGCAGCATTTTCTCTGCTTGCTTATTTATTAATTTATTTCATTTATTTATTAATGCTGTTATTTATTTATTTGTTTATTTATTTATTTATAAATAAGTGCTGTCATTTTCTTCTTGTTCTCTGACTGAAACAAAAAATAAATGTATGGCAGCATGTGCAAATGTACACCTAACTGCTATGAAAAGCTTCCTTTGTGTTTTGCTCTCCCTCACACCAAGCATCAGTAATGAATTTGAACACTGAAGGACAAGGGTATCTTGTAGTTTTCAAAGTGACATACTTTTGATCATGATTTACAGTTACACAACAAACCTTAAGATACTAAATGAACAAAAAAATTTTATTTAAAACACCTTCAGAGTGTGAGTCAGCCACTGTTGGATTACCCAGTCTATATCAAATAAGCCAATCTAATAAATTCCCTTTTAAAATTGTTTATTATTTTTATGTCTGAGTGTATTGTCTGCACATATGTAAGTGCACCTGTGTGGTGCAATGCCCGCAGAGGTCAGAAGAGGTCGTTGGATGCCCCCTCAACTGGAGTTACAGAGGATTGTTTGCTGCTGTGTGGGTGCTTGGAATTGAACCTGGTTCCTCTGCAAGAGCAGTCAGTGCTCTTAACCACTTAGCCATCTCTCCAGTCCCATAAACAGCCTTTTAATATACTGCCAGTATATTAATATATAGTGTATTATACTGTTAGTACTGTTAGCTATAGTAAAGTAGAAATAAATTTAACTAAGGAGTATAAGAATTTTACATTGAAAACCATAAAACATTGTTAAGAGAAATTAAAGGAGGCCTAGATAAATGGATTGGAAGAATTAATGCTGTTAAGGCATCAGTAATCCATTTGTACTACTTTAACGTACTACCCAACAATAGGTAATTTATAAAGAATAAAAACTTATTTCTCACAGTGCTAGAGGCTGAGACTTTCAGGATCAAGACCCTGTATTCAGTATCTATTAAAGGCCTTCTTGGAAGGTTTTCATTTCGGAAAATGAATGAATACCATGTCCTCATATAGCAGGAGTGGAAAAACAGAAAGGACCCAATGCTGGGTGAGCATTCTTAGTCCTGTTCGCTAGGAAGTCACCATCAAGATCTAATTCTCTCATTCTTCTCACCCACATCCTAATAGTATTCCATTGGAGATATTTAATAAATTTCTATATGAATTTTGAAGAAATAGTCAAACATTCAAAATATAACAGTCCCTAAATTGGTGGAAATCTTGGAAATTTTGTAGAAACTGTCAAGCTTATCTTAAAATTAATAAAGAAATAAAGAATTAGAATTACCAAATCTTGATAAAGAATGAAGTTGGAAGACTTAATCTTTATTTCAGTATTTATTTATGGAATATATACTTATATATTTATTTATATATGCTCAATACATTTTATCATTAGGGAAAACAAATACTAAAATAAAGTAGCATTTCTTGCAGCAGGATTGTTAAATAGAAAATGTAATAATGCGGAAGAGGATGTGAAGAAACTGGGACTCTCATTTGTTACTGAAGCTGCAGATGACTGATGACCCTTTAGGAACAGTTTGGAGGCTCCTAACAAGCTGTCTTTAGCAGATAGGCTAACCGTTCCAATTCTAGCTATGTATTTATACCTAAGATAGTTTAAAATATATGTCTACAAAACTTGAAATTTGTGTTCACAGCAGCAGTACTTACATCAATCAAAAAAGTTAAAGCCACCTAAATGTACACTATTACTGTGTGATGTAATGAAATGACATGCTGATAAATGCTACAACATGAATGAACCTTGAGAACTTCAAGTAAGAGAAGATAGCTGTAGAAAGTCACATATCATGTGATTGCGTTGATATGACCTGTCCAGGATGGGTAGATTCTTGAAAGTAATGGCATTTTGGTACTTGTCAGGGACTGGCAGAACTATGATTCTGTGGTGGCTGCTATGGTAACAGAGATGTTCCAGGGTTCAACTAATTATAAAATTAGTTGAAATGGTTATAAAACTGCTAATTCATGAAAAAGTCACTGAACTGTATACATTTAATATGTATTGCTTGGAATATGAATTGTATCTTAGTAAATCTGTTATAAGCAGATTATATAACCAAAACCACAGCATACAGAATAAAACTATATACTGTACTGTTGTGCCTTGTAAGACATTAATGACATGCTGCCATTTATTATTATTATTTTTTCACTTTGACATTGCTGTCTTGAGAGTCTTGATAGCACCCACAATGGAGAAATAAAGAAACACATAGAAATGATGTAGTTACATTACAAAACTACAGAAAATAAATACTTTGCATATCTTTAGGCTTTACTCAGAAAACACAATATTATGCTTTATTTTCCACTCTGGTTTGGTTCTGTATAATTGTAAATGGAGAGTTTTAAAGAGGATGAATAGATTTTAAAAGTCACATAATTCAATGCTTTTATTTTGTATATAAGGACATTGGAATCCAGAAGAGCTGAACTCCAAACTTTAAACACATGAGCAAGATAGTTTTGGGTTTAGGTGTCTGTTATGGCCTCAAATCCAGTAAGAACACTGGTCAGAGAAAAAAAAAAAAATCTGAGTTTAAATCACAGAACTGGCACTTATTAACTGCTCCATTTGTAACAGTGGACTAAACACTTATGAAGGTGTTTGTTAAAACAAAGGGCAGACATTGCTTACCATTATTTTTTATGTAGAAAACTCCTATATTCATGGTGGAAATGTAACATTAAAATGTGCAAATCAACTAGTAATAATCAGATATATAGAGATTAGAAATGCATGTGCAAACATCTTAATGTCAATTGCATTGAAAATGAAATTTTCTGTATGAAACTGTGTATTTTAATAATGAAATGGAGCTTTTTTAAAGGTTAAAACCTCATTTAATTTTATGTGTTGTAGGGTTTATACTGAGTACAATATTGTATAACTGTAATAATTCAAATGTAAACCTAAAAATTTACAGCCAATTCTGAAAAAGATGCATCTTAGCTCAGAAAATTGTTATTGAAAATGTCAATGTTGTTGTAATGAAATGCTTCTTCTAAGCATGTGGTTATTAAATAAGTAACTAACAAAAAAGTGCAAATCATATTTCTCTCCATACCATTACAAGGTAAGTTTCCCCTGGCTTGTTTGAATTACAGTACTCACTTCTTAGCTACATGAACTGTATTTTAAGCAATGGTCATTTGTCATTTTCAAACCTTTACCATTGCCTTTAGGCTCTACAGATGAGGCCATGTTGTACATGAGCCAAGTCAGATTCAGTTCATTCGCATATATCTATTCCACAGAAAACAGCTTTTTTTTGAATTTAAATATTATTTGAAATTATAAGTTCAACATATATAAACAAAATTTTAGATTTTACATTGGAAAGAACAATTTATCGATTAAGAGCTAATTGACACAATGACAGTCCATTAGTGTGTGCATTTTGTCATTTATCAGTATAAGGTATGTAAATATCCATGTTCATATGATCACACCACACAGAAGACAGGAAGCAAGTAGGCAAATTTCCATAAAATAGTCAATAAAAATTTCATTTAGACGTTGGCATGGAGCCAGGCCTGGTGGCCCACACCTTTAATCCCAGCACTGGGAGGCAAAGGCAGGTGGATCACTGTGAGACTGAGGCCAGCCTGGTCTATATAGGGAGTTCTAGACTAACTGGAGTTACAGGGAGACCGTGTCTCAAAAACGAACAAACAAACAAACAAACAAACAAACAAAACCCAAAGCAAAACAACAATAAAAAAGTTTGGCATGTACTTTGCTAATAGAACTCCTTTAAGATGAAGATTTTTCTATAACTAAAAGGAAACCTCTAAGCCAGGCCTGGTGGCACATGCCTTGTAATCCCAGCATTGGGAGGCAGAGGCAGGTGGATCTCTTCAAGGCCAGCCAGGTCTACATAGTGAGTTCCAGGCCAGCTGGACCCTGTCTCAAAAAATATGTTAAAATAAGGGAAACATCTAACTGTAATTGATACCCTTACATCAAAGAGTCCTTCTACAGCATGTGGAAATGGCAGAAAATGTGTGGATTGGCAGTGTAAAGGGTACTGGTATGTTGCCTTAGTAATGTAGAAGAACTGAGGGCTGGCCAGTTACTGTGTAGGGTTATCTTTTAGGGATCAGGAACATTAGCAAAACGGTTATATTTTCAATTGATGTATATGTGGGAATAGTCTCAAATATTCAAGGAAGTATGTGTACACATGCATAGTATCTCACTGAATGTTAAATATGTTAAGAATCTTAAAATGTGAAGCATTAACATTACTTAAATAAAAGCATACAGAACCAAATGAAATTACTATCATAATTAGATGTACTTCTATACTTATGCACATCTTAGTATTTCAGAAACCCTCACATTTTCAGAAATTAAGCATGGCACTGATTGCTTACTAAGCACACTGAAGAAATTAGATATCAATACTTTTCATGTAGAGTGTTGCTAAAATAAATATTGATACATTCCTATTTTCAGATTTAATTTTTCCAAAGTGAATTGCCTGCCCCCTTTGGCTCCGGTTGCCGTGCGCTGTTGCTGTGTTTTCTTGTCTCACCTCTATCTGCATGGACATTCTAGGAGTGTTCACAGAGACATTCCATCTTGAAAAATTTCACTGAGTTCCCTAGGGCATGTTTAGTTTTTCCAGTTTTCCCTCTTTTCCCACACATCATCTTGCTTGTGCTCAATCACATCAACGTGGTCAACCGATTCTCTTCACGCTCCTTGTTACCACAGACCTGATGTTTCGCTGCAGAGCGCCATGCTCACACCTGCTCTTACTTTCCTCTCGTATGAACAGAGTTAACACAGTCCCTTCAAAGCTCACATGTTGAATGAGTGCATCCCAAGAGAAGGGTTTCCTTGGAAACACTAAATGTGGAAAGCCTCTACATCTGCTTGCTCATCAGCTAGCAGACTGACAGCTGTTTCTATGTCAAACTACTTATTTCAGAACGCTATATGAATTGTGAATAGTACAACACACAGAAAATCAAAATTGCTTCCCTGGCTAAGCAGTGAGCACAAGAAGTCTTGATGTGCTTCACAGAATGAAGCATTTGCTTTAAACTGTAAGAATTTTACTTTGCAAACATTTTTTTTTCTGTCATTTTGTAAGGTGTTTATTTAGATAACATTTGGTGACATAAAAATGAAGTGATTTCCTACTTATCTTTTGCTTCATCGTTATTGACTATATAATTATTAGTGTGGTTTTGATGCGTCTTAAGTTTTCTTGGGTCTACTAAGCTAGGTTAAACCTCTTGAATTCTTATCAACAGACTGATAGGTTAAAAATCAGTATAAAATTAGTTTATCCTTTATAAAGCTTATTGCATGGAGAATCACATGATACAGCATTGAAAAACTAGTCAGACCTCTCTGTATTTGTAATGGATTTGTTAAGAGTTAATTTCATAGTATTCCCACCCTCATTCTTTCATGTTACCTGTGTTCTATCATATTGACTGGGGACATCATAGGCCGTAGAGGGGCACCCACTTTGGTTATTAAATGGCCATGTTGTCAGATTGCCTTCTAAATATTTATGTTTATGGCATTAGATTTGTGCTTCTCTCAACCTTGGACAGAGAAGCTTCTCTTTGCAGTGGGTAGTGATCAATACAGAGACTCATACTTGGTTAAAGTGTTGAGAATAAGCGACTGTGAGTACTCAGCTTTAGATAATTAGTCATCTATGTTACCTCCGACTAGCCAAGGCTTAGGGAACATCTCAAAAGAGGGCAGAAAGTGCATAGGAGCTGGAGGATGGGGACGAGAACCATGAAATGCTGTCCTCTGAACATGACGTGGCTGTTGCACACATCAACTCACAGCATCTCTGATTGCCTGTGAAAGACCTGTATAAGATCAAGCCAGTCAATGCTCCAGCATGGATGTGGTGTGTGACTCCAGGGACCCTACCCATGTGGAGGAGCTATTGACAGGTGACCTCTGATGTGGAAGGGAGAGTCATTTTTCTTTAGGGATTCAGACGTTGGCAGGTTGTCCAGGCCCCAGTGGATGGTCCCATACTTACTTATGTACAGTCAGAACTAATTAGATCCAGCATTATTATTATTATTATTATTATTAATGGGACAAAAAAAGGATATGAATTTGAGAGGGGGATGGGTTGGGAGTTCTTGGGGAAGTTGGAGTGGGGGGAGATGATCAAAATACATGTATGAAATCTTCAAAGAATAAATATTACATTAAAAAATCAGTTTCTTTTTCTTTTCTTTTTCTTTTTCCTTTTTTTTTTTTTTTCCCTTTTGGGAAAGGGTCTCAAATGGCCTGGAAATTACTTTGTAGACCAGGGTTGCCTCCGACTCCCAGAGATCCGCCTGCCTCTGCCTCCCAAGTGCTGGGATTAAAGGTGTGTGTTATGGGCTAGAGGTATAGCTCAGCTATTAAAGGCTAAGGCTAATAACCAAAAAAGTCAATTTCTCAAATTCAGTTTCTTCAATTTACTAAATTCTGGCTTTTCTGCTTTTATTATAAGCTGTTGCCTAGACTTCATGTTTTGACTCACTTGATGAAAGGGAGAATCTGTGCTATACAAGAAATGTTTCAGTCTAGAGTGCATTTAAAAATATCAACTGAGATAGTATTCATACAATAAAAATAGTCAATGAGTTAATAAGGATCACTTAGGGATTGCGCAGGCATTCACTTTAACATGAAAGAAAATAGTTATTTTAAATAGTTTGGGATGAATGAAACTGTATTTATAGAAAAACTCTGTGTGACTTCAACATACAGTTTTTTGTTTTTAAGGGTATGATGCTAGATAGGTTAACTAGGCTCCAGTGGATGGACACACACCAAGGGACATCTGGGGACACAAACTTGGCACAATAGCCCTTACTACATATGACAGAGTACCTGAAATCCTGTGGGGAGGGCACTATAGAGGGGTGCAGACAGGGGAGAGGTCTAAATGTGATCAAAATATTGTGTGTAATTTGCAAAATTTCAATAAAAAAGAAAAAAAATGGGATAGTGACTGCTACATGTTAAGGTAGCAATAAGCAAGGTTTAGTAAGAAGGACTCGAAAAGATAAGCTTCCTCTTGGTGGAGCTAATACAAACAGGAGCGTGAAGCAAACACAGAGTGCTTGCTGTTGAGTAACTTGCCACCCACCTCCTCCTCTACTATATTTGTTTCTGATTTGGGGGGTGGGGTTTCACATAGTTTATCTCTATGTAGTCCAGGTTGGTCTCAAACTATCTATGCAGCTCAGGCTGGCCTTAAACTCAGCAAATATCTTGCCACAGCATCCCAGAGTACTGGGATAACAGGCATGAGCTACGATGCTTGACCTGACTCATATTTTAGAATTTTATTTTCAGGTGGAACATTGTGATTGTCAGGATAAAAAGATTCCTGTTATTGTAGTACAAGATTAAATGGATTATTATAATCCTTTTTGTTATTATACTTGTTTATGTGTAAGCAAATAAAATAAAATGATTTGTCTGCAGAGAGCCAGTACCTAAAATGATTAACAACTTCTACCACTTTACAACTTGCACTAAACCAATCAATCCCTTTCTATTTTGTCCACCAGTTTCCTCTGTGCATTTAAATGTTTTACATTTTCTTTTACCATCTAGATTATCCTAAGGAAATTATTCATCTCTGAACTGGAGCTCTTCCTCTGGTTTGTAGTGAGATCAGACTTTTCTATGGAATAATCAGCGTTTATGAGCCAATTTGCAGGTGCAAACACTGAAGACACAGGTATGAGACAGCCTGGGTTGACAGTGTTAGACAGTTAAAACTCATCCAGGCCTTTGACACGTACCAACATGTAAAAGTTTCCCGCAAAGTAATTAGATATAAGTAGTAAGTGTCTAGAATATTTGCCTTTGAATACCAAAGTTATATAACATAAAGATAAAAGGTGAACTGATGCTTTATTTCATGGGTGTTATTTATGCAAATAAAATTTCAAAATATTTGAAAAATATTACTTAAAAAGCTGAATTCATTTAAAATTTTGTCTTACTGTTATCTAGGTCACTCATATCTAAAAATAGAAGCGTGCTAGAATTTTTTCCTGATTGCATGTACTGCTAATCAATATCCTCCTTCTCTCCTTACTTTCCTACATCTCTTGTCTCATATTTCTCTAATGCCTTGCTCTTCTGGCTTCTCTTTCACTCGAGGCTAATCTCCCCCACCCCCCATTTGAATTCTACAGTCTCCTCTTCTATGTGCTTCTTGGGTATTGATTTAGCTGTTCCCGATGCTAAAGTAGATTTACCAAACAAGAATAAAGAGTGGATATAAATAGGAATAAAGTGTATGCTGAGAGTGGGCTTAGCAAAACAGAAATGGTGGCATGAGGGTCAATTATGGGTATACAGCCAGCCCAGGGTACCAACATGTGGGGTACAAATTGTGGTGGATGGCGCCTACTGGGCAAGGTGGCAAAGCTTGCGCTTGAGTTATGGACAAGATAGCTAACAGCAACTGCTCAAGGCATCGTTTTCAAGAAAGAAGTTAAAATGCCACTGAAATTAAATAGGACTTTTTAAGCCAAGTTTCCACACATAATATCTTACATAACTAGAAAAATGTAAATTGGCCACACTTTTGCCAAAGTAGAAAGTAGACAGTGCCCTTAAACGAAAAGGAAAAGAATAAAACAAAAGCTGCCTCACTGATGATACAGAACTAAACTCAAAAAATTAAAAAGAAAACTAAGATTTTTTTATGGCAAAATTTCTGAACATGAGAACTGGCCTTTTAGCAGTTTCAAGTGTTCTTGCAATAATATAAAGCACAGGACCCACTGTGAACTTATCTTGCACAACAAATTAGCATCTCATTTCCCTCCCTGCCTAGGTCCCTAGAAACCAGTACTGCACTTTCTGTTCTTAGGAACTGAATTTGGATACCTCACAAAAGTAGAATCGTGCACCTTCTGTAACTGCCTCATTTCTCTGAGCTTCATGTCCTCAAAATTCACACACATTGCCACATATCATAGAATGTCCTTTTTAAAGTGTGAGCAGGATTCAGTCTTATGTGGAGGTACCTCTCTCTCTTTATCCATTCATTTGCACTTGGATATTGAAGTTGTTTCCACATCCTGGCTACTGTAAATACCACTGCAGTGAACACAGGACTGTCTCTTCAGAATTCTGACTTTACGTCTTTGTAAGCTGCTTGCAGTTGCTACCTGCTAAAGTCAGAAGCCATGTAGTCTGTTTTGTCTCTGATCTTGAAAGTCCTTTGATCCACTGTTCTTTATGTGGAAGGGATGATCATAACATGCAATCGTGTCTAAATTAATTCCTTTACATACCTTCGGGGGCACTCTTCTTTTACAATTTTTATTCCATTTGTCCACTTATTCATATGTGTGTACTGCAACACATGTGGAGGTCAGAAGGCAACTTTTGGGACTCTGTTTTCTCCTTCCACCATGTTGGTCTAAGGGACTGAACTCATGTTGTCAGGATTGGCAACAAGCACCTTTAACCGCTGAGCCATCTTTCAGGCCACTGGATGCATTCCTGCACATACATTTGCAAAATAAAACTGAAAAGAGACCAATGAGTACAGAAAAGCAGAAAAAAGTGTTGTAAATTTTTTCCATAATGTATTTCACTTAGCAAGTGGATATGAATTAAAAAGTCAGTTTGTTTTCATGTACTATTTTTGTCTTTGAAAAAGTCAGTTTTCTTTTATACCACTAAGAATGTGAAAAAAACCTTCAAAGAGAATAAATTTAAAAAGATAATATGGTGTAAATTTCCCAAGGTACCCAGGTGTATCTGTCAAGCTATGAGTGAAACAGGTGTGGATGGTTGGAGCTGGAGGCTGTGTGCCCTGCTGTACCTTCTTTGCTATGGCAGGGAATGGACTGATGTGGGTGTACCATAGGAGATAATTCTTCTTAATTTTGTCTTTTATTTTGTCATTGTTTTTGAAACAGTCTTGATATGTATTCCAGGCCAGCTGGAACTCACTATGTAACCTAGGCTGGCCTTGAACTTGGGATCCTCCTGCCTCTGCCTCCTAAGTGCTGGGTACCACTTGTTTTCCTATCTTGTATAAGTCGCAGATGTTAGAAATTGGAAAAAAAAATAGGAGGAAAGAGTAGGATGTGATAATGTTTGCAACAAAAAGTCGAAGACTGTTTTTAGAGAAGGAGATTTATGAGATCTATCCCCATCTTTACTAGGCAAAGAAAATAGAAGAGACACTTGTTAGGGTTTTCTAGTAGAACAGAATTGATAAGGCAGCATATGTTAAAGGGGACTTATCAGACTGGCTTATATGAACTATAGGTTTTACACTGATTACTGTCTTCACAGTGGGAATACTGAGAACCTGGTAGCTGCTCAGACTAGGAGACTAGATACCTCAGTCATCCCAATCTGGTGCTGACGACTTGGAGGATTCCTGGAGAGCCACTGGTCTTCAGTTCACATTGGAAAACTGAAGAATGTGTGTTCTGATATCAGTGAAGGACAGTAGCAGCAGGGTAGATGAACTCAACCTGCAAGACACAAAGGCAAGCAGGCAAAAAGCAAAAAGCATTTCCCTAGGACTTTCTATGTCTGGACTGCTGCCCACAATTAGGGGAGACCTTTCCATTTCAATAAATCAAATGATAACTGTTTAGGGACTGTTGCAAAAAAGTGTTTTGTAGAAGAAGATGAAAATTAAAGTGGGGAATGAAGAAAAGTTCAGAATTCAAATTGGTTGTGAAAATAAAAATCTGGCACAGAGTCTCAAGATGTGGGTGGTGTTCCAATGAATTTTAGTTATACTTTTTAGATTGACATATTTTTTTACAGATCTGGCAGTCTAGAAATACTTAATGAGTACTTACTAGTTTCCAGGTACTGTTTAAAGCAGTGAATAACCCAGAGTCCATGCATTCAATCACCCAGTAGGTTATATAAATGTGTGTGCATGTGTGTGTGTGTGTGTGTGTGTGTGTGTGTAAAGTAGCACATACAGTGGGAGAGGAACACTTCAGCAGAGTGAGGGAAGGTTTCTCAGAGGAGGCTGATTTGGAACTTGTATAACTTGAAGCCAATTATCCAAAACATCCTTCAAAAACACATCCTTAACAGAAGAAATAGCAAAATCAAAAGAGTGGGAAATGGATAACTTTGTCTGCTAAAGGGCAGAAATAAGGACACTGTGTATACTACATTTAGAGTGGTAGGAGATTAGAGCACAGAGGTGGATGAGGGCCAGATTGTGCAGGATCTTGGAAGCCACTGCATTACGGTTTCAATGAAGTAGCAAAGGCAGGCTTAGAAAAAGGAGGCAATAGTCAAGTAATGTCAGAAAAGTACTGCAGATCAGTGGGGGACAGTGAGTCTATTGGAAAGTTAATGCAATTTTCTAGGTAAGAGATGATGAAGATGGGGTCAAGAGAACAGATAAGACTGACCCATGGAGGATGTTCACTTGTAATAGAGCCAGGGAGAAATACTGATGGGCTTGTTGTTGAATGTGAGAGACAAAAGCAAAAAGAAGAATTCTCGAAAGTTTAGGGGTGGAAAATCCATATGAATGTTGTACTGTTTACTAGGGAATACTTGAGGAAAATGCCTTTCTGTGTTTACGAACCTGTAGCCTAGGCCAACTGACTAGTCTGTAGATATAACCGAGAAGGTCACCAACATAAATATTATTTAAAGTCATTTAAGGGGAAGAAAAATCGTGTAAGGAGACATGCACCAAGAAAAATAGGGTTTTTTAGAAAAATGCAGCATTTAAACTCTGACAGGTGAGGAGGAGCTAACAAAGGCCACAGACACAGTGCAAGCAGTTTCACAGGAAGAAAATCTAAGTGTGAGGACCCAGCAGTACATGATGATTTAAAATTAAAAAAAAATTCATTTTTATTTTATGTATATGAGTGTTATGCCTGCATGTGTGTAAGTACACACATGTCCTGCAGTGCCCACAGAGGACAGAAGGAGGTATCAAATCCCTCAGCATTAAAATTACAGACAGTTGTTAGCCATCGTGTGAGAGTCGGGATTCAAATCCCTGTTTCCCACAAGAACATCCAGTGCCCTTAACTACTGAGTCAGCTCTCCAGCCTCCTAGATGATGATTGTTAAGAGACTCCAAAGGATTCCAACATGTCATGACTTGCTTAGAAGTAAAGTTATAGAACGACTGTTGGTGAGTGATCTACGGCCACTCAACTTCTCCACCCTAGTGCAGCCCCGACTGGGATGCCATCCTCACCGTATGTAAGTGCACATTCTCAGGTTCTTATTTAACCTTTTCTTTTTTTTCTTTTTCTTTTTGATATAGGGCTTCACATAGCCAAGGCTGACCTTTAATTCCTGACCCTCCTTACCACCACCTTTCAAGTTCTGGGATTATGGGTACGCATCACCATGCCTGGCTTAATTTAACCTTATAGGCTGTGGTCTGATTACTGATTTTCTCTCAACGACAAGGAGACTGTATGTTCTGGTTTTCTCCAAGAAGGCTCAGATGATGCTTTTTGATCTTTATTGACTAAATGTGCCTGATAAATTATAGTTTCCTTCTCAACAATTCTGTCAATCTGAAGCAGGAGGCACAAGGACCCATCATTAGGAGGAATAGATTCTGCTATGTGCAATGAAGAACAGAATTTGCTGTTTTAACTTGCATGGCAGCTGAGTCCCGAGGTCTGTAGAGATGTGGTGATGTTCTGGGTACAAGTTGATAGTGACAGGCCTAGTCGGGTACAGTGTGAGTGTTTCAATAGCCCTGTAGGACTGAAGGTTAAGGGAAGTAATCTTGTATTCATACTGCTTATCCATAAGCTCAAACAATACCTGTCTCGTTACAATACCTGCACTGGCTTTGCTGTTCCTCAGCACTTCCGTCCTTGTTTCACATATTGCACACGATAATGTATCTTGCTGCTCATTGAAGTAAATATGTCCAACTGTGGTTTGTTTGGGTGCATAGGTATTTAGTACATGAGTAACTGTTTTGTTAATTTCTATTGCTGTGATGAAAACACTGACCAAAACCAACTTAGGGAGGAAAGCGTTTAATTTTACATCTTCCAGGTTACAGTTCATCCCTGAGGGAAGTCAAAGCAGGAACCCAAGGTAGGAACCTGGAGCACAGACCATGCTACTTACACTGACTTGCTCCTATGGTCAGTGCTCAGCCTGCTTTCTTATTCAACACAGGACCACATGTCTAGGGATGGCACTGCCCACAGTGGGTTGGGCCCTCCACGTCTCTTAGCAATCAAGAAAATGCTTCACAGACATGGTTACAGACCAATCCATTGGAGGAAATTCTTCATTTGGGGCTCCTCCTACCCAGGTGTGTCAAGTTGACAACTGAAGTTGTCTAGCACAGTTACAAAGGCATAGTATCAGTGTGTCATAGCACATTATAGGGATTCCTGAATGAAAGAGACACACTCCTTGGGGAGTCAGTGACATAGCCCCAAGGGATTTTACAAGAAGAGATAGAAGAAGTAGCCACTGTGGTATAAGACTGATAGTCTTATGTAAGACAGGCTAATACCTGCCTACAAAGGACTGTGTTTCCAGACAGATGAAGACACCATTGAGCTCAGTACAACCTTGGGCTTATGCTGGTTTAAAAAGAAGGCTTTTTCAAATTAGAATGAATTTGAGATTAGTGAATAAAAAACTATAGAAATTGTAAATCTCCTACAGGAGATTTAGAAGATGTAGTGATATTTCCAATGTCCCTTTTTTACAGAATAAATGATTTCTGTTGGTGAAATTCTAACTCTTCTAAGATAAGGTAAACAGGCTAATTATAATTGAAATATAGTCTAGTTCTTCCATTTGAGTTTATAGTCACAGCACTAGATTAAAAAGAAGCAACATAAGGAGCAGATGTAAAGTGAGTCCAACTGTAGTCCTACCTAGTTCTAATAATGGATCTGTGGGCTATAATTGGTTTATTTTATACTGAAGGATACAGGGACAGGGTTGCAAACATTTTGTTGCTTGCTGCACTTTATATTCTTTACAGTACAGATCAAGAGACACATTAAGTAATCCAGTAATGATCACCAAAGAACAATAGTGATTCCAGTGAGCAAACGGGGGCTTTAGCTGATAAAAACCCTAACTCTACTATTAGAGACTGAGTGGAATTAAAAAGTTAGGGTTGCAAATAATGATTAAATGGCAAAGGCAAGATCTTGAGTTTGGACTTGGGGACTTTAAATTTGTTCTTTAATTTATAAAATAATTTAGTTTTAGATTCAGTTCCACTCAGAAAAATTTATAATGATAGGGTTTATATTCAAGTTTGGAATGTCTCTGCAATTCTAATACTTGACTGTTAGAATCTCTTGACATTATTTTAGCTCACTGCAAAAACCCTTACTAAGTATTCAGTAGAACAAACACAGTGAGACATTGGCCTTGAGTTCTAATCAAGATTTATCACTGAGTGTTTCTGTTTCACCTTCACTCTAACCTACTTCTTTCCTTGAAATGATATTGGTTTCTGTAAACCCAGCCACCTGTCGGAATGGCCACACTTGGTCTCTCCTCGGATCCCTGCCATTTACCTGCTATGACACTACTCAAGAGAGATGCTTCTTTTAGATTCAGCTTGTAATCATGACTAATGTCCCTTTCACCCAAATAAATGCAACTCTTAACATTAGGCTTACCTTAACACGGTCATCCTAAAGTAGTTTTTTATAGTTAATTCATGAATTCATGGTTTAATGATGCTTTATAGATTTTGCTTTAGTCTGGTCCTGGGATAAGCCTTTATTTTCCTTAGTGTGTCTGATTGCCATCTAAGATGTGGCCTTCACACTAAGCCTGTACTTGTTTTGTCTAAGCCTTTTATTGAACTCAAATGATAGCTTGAAGTGCTATAATTATCTCCAATCTGGACTTAATTTTTTTTTCTTTTTCCCCCTTCAGTGACAGGAGTTGAATCTGGGGCCTGATCATGCTAGATGAGAACTCTATTGAGCTATACCCCACCACTGGGCTTTTGAGACAAGGTTTTGCTGTGTGGATCAGTCTGTCCTCGAATTCCCTTTGCAGCATAAACTTGCTTTCAACTTGAGCTCCTCCTGCTTCAGTTTCCTGAGTGCTGGGATTGCAGGTGTCTGCTATCACACTTGGCTTCCAATCTGGACTTCTTGGAGAAGGTAATTTGATCTGAATTATAAAAATTGTATTTGTTATAGGAATATAGGGAATTGAAAGTAGAAATAAAATTTAAATGCATCATCTCAGGAAAGCAATGTTTTTTACTTCAGTGATAAGTAGTGAGAAAATAAGTGAGAAAAATTGAATTTTAGGTTTTTTAGAGAAGTTTGTTTCATTTTTTTCAGATGTAATAATAGAAAAACAGAGATGTCAAAGATTTCTTCTTTCCTATCTCTTTACAGAGTCCTGATGCAAACTCAGATCCATCTGGCTTCAGAGCTTGAGGCGCAACCTGTTGAGACTCACAGTCCTCATTATACTGTGAGATTCGCCATGCTCTCCATCATCTGCCTTATATTTTCATGTCTTTTGTGAATTTGATCACCAGGATAGGAGGTTGGCTTGTTTGAGCCAAATGGGAATGGTAAGTGTTGCCCAAACAGGAAATGCCAGGTGCTATAGAACACAACATTGTTCTTAAGTGTGCTTTGCCTTTTCTGCTTGGATCCCATGTCAGTTTGATGCAGGCTTCAGAGTCAGCAAGATTGAGATCCTGCCCAGTTACACCAATCACACAGGCTTGTAGGAAGCCATTTAAGCTTTTAAAGCTCCAGTCACTATATATACAGTACAGAGGGAGGTCAGCTTTCCACTGGCTTTTTATGTGAGGATGAAATGAAATGGTTTTCAGTACACTGTCGGAACAAGGGCAAGAACTCAGTGAACGGGAAGCACAACAGTGACACCACTCTATGCTTCTAGAGAACACTTGGCATAAAACCTATTGACGGATTTTATTTTCTTTCTTCTTTCTGGGGTAAAGAAAACTCTGTCAGATGGAGAATTTATTTCCTTAGGTAGAACTATGGCACTTGGGGCCAGAGTCTCTCATTAAGAACCCAGTGGGCTCTGTCAAGGGATTATCATTATAAGAGAAACAAATAAGTCTTCCATCTGCCTAAGACATGAGTACAGAGCTGTTACCGACTCAAGGAAATGGGTGCTCACTTCATTAACTAAGCTTATTCTCTATCTCTATCTCTTACTGTCTCTCCTCTGGTAGGATATTCATATAGAATATACCGTTATTTAATTATCCATTTTATTTTTAATGACTGTATCTGTTAAGGGTTTCTTTAGGGGAACAGAAAGTCTTGAATGCTATGAAAATAAGAGATTTCTTATAGCACTTGATCTTAAATAAATGTGGGCGTTTCTTGGAGAATGAAGATCTAGAAAAAAGTTCAAGACTAACCACACCCTTTCAGAGATGGGGTGTGAGTAGCAAATCAAAGCTTGCAAAGGAAGCAAAAGACTCACACAATCCAATTGCCATGGTGAGTCCATGAAAAAGAAGTTTGAGGAGAGGTCTGTTCAGTGGGAAAGACCAAGCAAGCATTTGATTAGGTAGACCAGTGGCCCACTTAGACCAGCAAGGCCAGAAAATGGGATGGCAATCTTGACCTGAAGTGGAAGAGAATGTGGGGAAGGAGAGAACAGCCAGCTCCTCCGCAGTTTTTGTCTATCAGAAGACCATAATAATCTTCTGATAATGACAACTGCTTTGTTTCCTTCTCCAAATTCTATAGATTTCTTTGCTTCAGCCAAGTCTTAACTGAAACAGCTCAGGAAGAAGATTCTAGAGGAATGGAGATATGGCTCAGTGGTTAAGAGTGCTGGCTGATGTTCCAGAGGACTCATGTTGGGAGTTTGGCTCCCAGCACTAACATTGGGCAACTCCATGTGATCCGACACCATTCTGGTCTCAGCAAGCACATGCTCATATGTGGCATACTTACACACAGACTCACAGAGACATGAATGAAAACAAAGATTCTGGAAAATAGAAATTTAAGTTTTTCAATCTAACTGAATTGCCATAAGATAGCATGTTGATTTGCTTATTATACGTCTAGTAGGCAGAATAATGTCCCCTTAAGATGGCCCCTAACCTGTGAATATGTTATCTTACATGAAAAATGGAGTTTGGAACTTCGTGGGTACAATAAATGTTGAGAAGCTAGAGTTAGGAAGACAATTCTAGAAAAGTGCAATTATACCTTATTTTTCCTTGAAAAAGAAGAACCTTTCCAGCCTGGAGTCAGAGGCTGAGTATGAGACATAAGAAAATAAATAAATGATAATAATAATAATAAATTCTGGTTTTGAAAAAAAAAAAAAGAGACAGGAGCCTAAGACTCTGGTTGGCCTGTAGATGTGGATGGACAAAACAAGACAGAAACAAAACAATAATAACAAAAAACATTTCTTAGAATCGTTATAAAGGAATTCAGCCCAGGTGGCTTAATTTTAGTCAAATGATGGTTTTGCTAGGCTTTTAATATGAGAACTCTAGAAATTAAATTTGTGCAGTTTGTAGACGCTGTGTTTATGATAATTGGTTACAGCAGAAATAGAAAGTAAATATGGGCATTTCTGATACCATGGGCTGGAAGGCTGCTGTGCTACTTGAACATGCGTTCTGGACTAACATGTACAGGGGTAGAGCATATGTTCTAGAGTATTCTCAGAAATGAAATTGATGGTTCACAGGATACACTGTCATCAAAATGCTTTCAAAAGTGACATTTCTGTATTATAAACAAACAATAGAGATACCAAACTTTATTGGGGTTTTGAGTTGGTTTCATTGATTTATGGGTCAATTGGGAGATATTTGGCATTATTATGTTAGTGTACTTTCTAATTTATCTACACAGTCTCTCTACTTACTAAGATCACCAAAACTTTTCAAGATAATATTAATGTAATCACTTTATCTGTAGAGATTACATCCTTTTTATTTTTGATATTTTATATTTAATCATTCTTTCAAATGATTCTTAATAGCAGGTCTGTGGTTTGAGGCTGATATTCAAACACTATTGATTTATTTTTATATTGGCTTAGAATCTATCAACTTTAAAAAACTTATATTTAGGCAAACTTCATTTTTGAAAGTTTCTGCACAGAAAATAATATCATCTATAAAAATCACTTTTTTCTGTTTAAGCGTGGGTAACTTTTACTTCTTTTTTCCTTACTAACTGCTTAGAAATACTAGTATAATGCTAATAAGCATATAATAATGTTAGGTATAACCTCAAAAAGAATCTCAGTATTTTGTCATTAGGTCTGAGGTAAGGATATTTATTTCCATAAGTATGTTTTATTATAAAAATTAAAAATAACATTTACCTATTTGTGTTGGGGTTGTCTGTGCCATGATGTGTGTGGAGGTCAGAAGAAACTTGTTGGAGTTGCTATTCTCCTACCATCATGTGGGTTTCAGGGATCTAACTTGGTCATCAGCTTAGTGGCAAGTATGTCGACCTACTGAGCCATCTCATCAGCCCCTCATAAGTATCCTAATAAGTTAATAAGGTTCTCCATTTTCAGTTTGTTAGGAGAGTAATTTTCTAAAAATATACTTTATTTTTATAGCAGTTTTAAAATCACAGCAAGACTGAATAGAAAGTACAGTGCATCTATATCTCGTCCCTACACATCTGGCAACTGTAACAAAATACCATGAGCTGGGCCACTCAAACATAGACAGTGTAGTAACATAATTATTTCCTATCATTTCAGAAGCTGAGATGTCTAGGCTTTCAGATAGCACCTTCTTATTGTGTCCTTATA
>NW_008337766.1:1065611-1091188 GCF_000622305.1 Nannospalax galili | reverse complement strand
ACAGAGACAGATATATATTTTCTTATAGAGATCTCTTTTTTTGTGTGTATATAGAAGAGAGAGAGAGAGAGAGAGAGAGAGAGAGAGAGAGAGAGAGAGAGAGAGAGAGAAAGAAAGACTTTTTTCTTATAAAGACACTAATCCCATCTTGATGAGCCCTTGTATCTTCATCTAAATAACCCCAAGATTCATCTCTAAATCACTAGTGCATTGAATAAAGGCTTTAACATAATTTTAGCAGAGGCAAAATTCAGTCTAAAACACTCTACTTACAATCAGCATTCTGCAAGAGTGGCACATTTGTTGCCAATGAACTTGTATGGACACATCAGTATCAAAGATGACTTTTAAATACTATAATAAATAAATATAGAATGCTATCTATTACTTTTTCCTGCGTCATTCACAGGCAGCATGACTTCACTCCTTTAATGTGCTGACGCGGCAAATAACATTAGCTACTTTACAATGTTAAATCAAACTTGCATTTCTGTGATAAACGAAATTAGCTCTGCTGTACTAGCCTTTTATTATTTTGTTGCTCTCCTTTTGACAAAACTTTTTCTTAGCAATTGTATACACATGTATTTGTGATTTAGAATGAACTGAACATTTCTATTGCAGCACTCTGCTTTACAGGTTCATTATAAAGATGAAGGGAGCCTCGTACGGTGAAAGGAGCCATGTTCCATCATATTTTAGTCTCTGGAGGAGCTTTTGTGAGATAGAAATTACTTGTCTTTAAATGTTCGGCAGAACGAGTTTTTGAAGAGTTTGCCTATGGTGTAATACAAATACTCTAGGTTTTCTTTCTTCTTGAAACAGTTTAGCAACTTTTATCTTTATAAAATGTCTGTTTCGTCTACAATTTCAAAGATTAAGTTATATTTTATTATAATTAGAGTTTTAGTTAAGTCTGAAAATTTGGAGAATTAGAAAATGTTTTATTTTCAATATGATTTCTTTTATCTATTAGTTCATGATTTCCTAATGTTATAAATATGCATGTTTTCTAGTTATCCATTTGCTATTGATTTTAGCTTCACTGAAGTTAAACATATACTGTGTTTGACTGCAGTACTTTGAAACTTCTAAGTATTTATTCTGTGGCCCAGTATACATACAGTCTGTTTAGATGCACAGTTGTATGTGTCTAAGGGTTAAATGGCTTTTAGTTCAGTATATGTAGCTGGTAGTCCCTGATAATGTCTCCTGAGATGAACTTCTAGAGCTATCTTACAGTCCTGTTAATTCTACTACCCAAAAGTTCAAGGTTTGGGTTCACTTGGTGATTTATGTGATATATTTATGAGATGACAATTTCCTTGGAGTTATTTGTTGATGGATATATTATATATATATATATTCTATACAGTAAACTTTAAGATATTAAGCTATGCATGCATGCAAATGATCAGGGTGAACAAAGGAATAAGAGTGACAGATGCCTGAACCGTAGTCGCTCACTCTGAGCCAGTGCAGAAGAGGGGTTGCAATAGTTGCTGTATCAGGAGCACCTTGTATATCTAAAAATTATATTACCTCCAAATGCATAAAAGTTTTGAACCTCCCCCAAAGCATATCTGCCATATGAACACATATTTCACCTTTCCCCACTGCCTAGAAGCCTCAATGAGGCCAGTTTCAACAACTTTGCAGATTTGGCTCCTAGAAAGGGATGGAACGGAACATGACTGAGTATGTTGGATCATACATCTGAGTTAATAGCCTCCTTCTTTGGTTTCTAAATAGAAGAAATTTTTACAGAAGGAAAATTGTATCTTTACTTAAGTGATGTATGAATAGTCCAAAGAATCATGATATCAAACATATACTTTAAAACAAAGTCATGAGAGCCCTCAAAAAACTTTGCAAAAGCCATTGCAAATGAACAAGGATGGAAAGATTTGGCTCTGGGACCAATAAAAATACATAACTAGTGATGGTCTCTGGAGCTAGTATCCTAAAGATAATCTTTCTTGTCTGAGTGGAAAGAAATGGTTACAGTAATTGAGAAGCCAAGATGGGACGCTTTTAAAGGCAGTTCTTTTAGTTATACACAGCAGTCTGCCCAAGGAAAAGACTGAGTATGTCATCCTTCATCACATCAGGAAAGTCAGGAATCCAATATCTGCAGCATCCTGTGAGACCAAGAAATCTTTTTTAGTAATTAGACAGATGAATTCACAAATAGCTTCCAAATTATGAGATGAAAGAGACTTTCAATCTTGTCTGATGCTATAGCCTAGATAATGCACTTAGGTTTGATAAAGTTGGAATTTATACTTAGTTACTTTGAGGGTGCTTTATGGAAATCCTATCCCCATATGGGGGGGTTATATATGCAAGGTGCTCAGTGAATATGATAGAAAATCATCAACATACTTATAAGAGCAGATTCCTGGAAACCAAATGTCTTTAAGTTTATAACTAAGCATTCATCAGGTATAAGATGGTTTTTCTAGGGATTAGCTAAAAGCTCCCAAATACTTTAGATATTTTTGGTCTTTGGAAGAGAGTATGCTGCTAAGAGGCCCAAGGATATTTTGACTTTTAGCCAAGAGACTGGCTGCTTTTCTTTGGGGTCTTTTTACCCTAACTGTCTAGGCAATTCCTACTTCCTATTCTTATCACAGCATGCTCTGAAGAGGATATCCAGATTGCCTATAGGGAATGGGGACACAGACTGCTCTGGCTTCTTCCATTGTGAACAGGGAGCTTTTATCTAATCCCTAAAAGATTTTAAGGTTACTCTTCATAGGGAGGAATGTTAGAGTAGCAAAAAGCCCCATAAAAGAAGTAAAGAAAGAAAGGAAGAAATAAAGAAAAAGAAAGAGTATAAAGTTGTCAGAAAAAAGTGATGGAGAGATATATGGGAGGAGTTGGAGGGGAGGGAGTGGGCATGGATTTGATCAAAACTCCTTATATGCATGTGTGAAATTCTCAATAAATTTTTTAAAGTTAAAAAAGATGGTTTTTCTATAAATTTTGGAGCATAACTTTTCAACCTTGCTGCTGATTTTTAAAATCCAATGAAAACTGGAGCTATACGTCGGGTATACATATAACAGAGCATTAAGTACAGACTTAAAACTGTGACTATCTGTGTCAGTGATAAGTGATAAGATGGTGTTGGGGTTGGGGACCATAGGAAGCAGAGAAGCACATTCATTCAGTGGCTTTAAAACTTGTACAAGTGAAAGCTGCACCAGTTTGTCTTATTGATGAGCATAACAGGTCATAGAGAGGCCTGTTGAGTTGTTTCAGATGGCAAGTAGATACAACAGGCCACAGTTCACTGTTTTCAGTGAATACTGGAAAAATTTCACTAAATATTCAGCAAGATCAATTATTTGTCTTCACTTGTACATCCTACAGTTGGATGGCCAGAAGCAACTGGAGACATATTTAGAATTTAAAATGTCAATAGATGAAGTTCCAAGTAGTAAACTTTCTATATTCATCAAACTACAGACTGGGTAGTTTGTCAAGGAAGTGGCTGTCTGATCAAAACTTAGTAAGAGAATCCATTTTGAAAAATAGATTTTGTTCCACCAGATTCACTAGAGTGAAATTTGTTAAGTAGGGAGATATCAAGAGTGACATCCCAGGGAGACAGGAAGTACATGAAAGAAAACGGTTTCTGAGATACTTGGGTCCTGTCTGCTATCTTTTCATTATTCCAAAGAAGGGATAATCAAAGTGTCATAGAGTTAGCTAGAAATGAAATATACTACTTTAAGTGCATGGAAATTTTACTTTTGTTTTTAGGAAGGGAAATTTTGGACACAACAGAGATATAAATTCTACCATTCTCTTACACAAATGTGTACCTGCCACTTAGATGGAAGAAATATTAGTATAGTTTTAAATTTTGCCATTCTGGCATCAGGTTATGTTCAGTTTTTCTTTTCAGACATGACGAAAAGAGCATAATTTATCTTCTGTGTCCTCCTAAATCTATCAGCTCAGTTTTGAGGCTATCAAGGAAGAAGGTGCATCTGTGTCCTCTGCTGAATCTGATATACTCAACAGGTGGTACAACCATGGTCTCTAAAGTCTGGGATGCATTTGAGTTTTCTTTGCTTATAAAACTCAAAGTTTGTATTAATTTTGATTGGAAAGACATTGAGGATATTTGTTAAGAGACAGAGACCTTACCACCTTGGACTCTTTTCAGTGATCCATTTATGGTTGCATTACTATCAAAAGAGGACTCAGATATCCTGCTCGCCCAGCCCCCACTTTATTTCCTTGAGACAGGGTCTCTCACTGAATCCAGGCCTTGCTGCTTTTCAGCTGGCCTGGCTGGCCAGAGGTCCCAGGGGCCTTCCTCACAGTGCTGGGATGCTAAGCACTTGAAGCTGCACCCCATTTTTTACATGGTTGCAAAGCAAGTACTCTTACTCAACCATCAACTCCAGCCCCAATTTATATTACCTGGATAATTTTGTTATCAATATGTTTTGGTTTGTGTTTCTAAGTACATTTTTGTATACTTCAGTCTTAAGAGGAGTTTCGGACAGTCTTGGGCAGAACATAGAGTTTGCGTCCTTGGGAGACATTGTTCTTTTACACAAATCTGGCTATATGATGCAAGGTAAATTCTCATTTCTTTGTGGAGTTCTTATTTTTCAGTGAGAATGAAATGGATTGTGCAGAGCTGAATTTGATGAATGTTAGGAGTCACAGTTCTAATGAAGCTGGGGTGATATTCCTCCCCAGTTACATTAGGACACATTGAGACAAATTACTGTGCAGTGAGATGGCCACATGTGGAAAGGGGGGAGTTCAGTGAAGGTACAATTAGGGAAAAGAACAGGCAGGAAGGGGTATGACCTGCTCAGGGGCCAGGAGGGAAGGTTTTATATCCCCTACCTTCATTATCCTTTTTTCTAAGGACAACTTAAGGGAAGAAATTTATTTTTTAAATCTTTGAAAAGCCTCTCAAATCATTTTTTTAAACATTCTGACAATTGACCACTTGAAGTTTTTGAACCTTTTGATTTTAAGGCATCACAGTGGATTATCATATTGATATTTCAAGTTCCCTACAGTGTCCTTGAAGTTCTATAATGTTGTTGGTAAAATGTGACCAAAGCATCAAATATTTATGCTACTTGGCGTCATAACATTTATTCGTGTAGGAAAGTGGGCAGCATCTCAGGATTTCGTTGGATTTGATTGCTCATTTTCAAATAACAGTACACAAGAGACAAACATTCAGGCTTGACTCTCATTCATGAGAACTTTGTGTGGCGAAACAAATCAATATCTAATAAAAATAACACCAAGGACAATTAAAACGAAGTATAAAGGCCTTCCGATGTGTGCATGCATAGAAACCAGGCCCTTGTTAGGAGCGGGGCAGCTCCATCTAGGCAGTCACTGGGCCTCAGCTGGGCAGAGAAATGAATGGAGAAGCACACAGCTGTTTAGTATACATGGTGTACCTGCCCGCTTGTTTAATTTTTCTTTTCCACAGAACTTTTCAACCATAGCTGCCCCTTAGAATAATCAGAGTGCTTTTAAAAATATTGATACTAGCAAGTGTGGTGGTGCACACCTTTAATACAAGGAGGTGGATCTCTGTGAGATGGAGATTAGCCTGGTCTACATAGCAAGTTCCAGGTCAGCCAGAGCTACAGGGAGACCCTGTCTAAAAAAAGCCCAAAATAAAACAAATAAATGCTGAGCAGCACTCCAACTCCCGGGGTGATTCATTTTGAACCAGCATTTTCTGTTGTTTGAGACAGGGTATCAGCATGTTGTCCTGGTCCCTTGGAACTCCCTACTTAGACCAGGCTGGCCTGGAACTCACAGAGATATCTTCCTACCCCTGCCTCTTGAATGGTGGGATTAAAAGTGTTCCTCACCATGCCTGGCTAGAATCAGCATTTCTAAGATCTCCCTGCGTGATCCCAAGACTGAGTCAGACCTACGATTCTCCACACTGCCCTGCAAGATCTGAAACAATCAACGCCGTCCCTGAATATAGGAAATATGGTTTGTGTTTCTTGTTTTTAAAATCTCTTGCCTTAGCCCTATCCCCACGTACGATATTCCAGTCTTTTGACAATTGAATTATCTTAGTGTGGTTTACTCATGGAGTCTATGAAAACAATGAAGCATTGTAACTGATAAGGGAAGAGCAGGAGTTTGGTGATGAGTTTTGTAGCGTAAGCTGCCAGATCATGGGTGCACCCTTTATAAATACTTCCTATCCTTTTGATCTTTACTCAAGATCAGGACCAGCTACATTCTGTTCAGCTTTGGGTTTTCAGCACTGTAATAGAAATCTCTAGATACACATTTTGCTGTTGATTTTTGGCTACATAAGCATAATATTAGTTTTTTAAAATAAGCTAGTCGGGTGATTGACTTGCACTTTTAAGATTTTTGTTTTGTAGGAAGTACTTTCAAATGCTGACTGATTTTAGTTCTGACAATACAGGGTACCAGGACAATGGAGGTAAATACAGAAGAGCATTTGCTCTTTTTAATCCTCTCTGGGTGTCAGGAGCCATCCTCTTCCAGTGCTAATGTCTCCTGTTTTGAAAATTAGATGTGCGGGTTGTCTGTGTACTGAGATCCAGTGTAGGATGCTCCCCTTCAGGCTGTGAAGCAGGTACCAAAGAAGCGCACTGACTGAGGTCTAGCACAAGTTCAGCATTTTTATTCTTTCATTTTTTTGTGCTTTCATTTGTCTTGGTCCTCTCTGTCTCTTCCTTCCTCTCCCTCCCTCCCTCCCTCCCTCCCTCCTTTCTCTCTCTCTCTCTCTCTCTCTCTCTCTCTCTCTTCTCTCTCTCTCTCTCTTTCTTTCTTTTTCACGGTCTCACTTAACTAGCCTAGATTGACTTCCAACTTCTGATCTTCCCGCTGCAGCCTCTTGAAGGCTAAGATTATAGGTCTGTGCCACTATATGCTGCTGCATATTCATGTGTGTGGGTGCATGCATGTACATACGTGGTGTGTGTGTGTGTGTGCGTGTGTGTGTGTGTGTGTAGGTTTGAACACAACCTCTGCTATCCTTGGAATGTTGTCTATCTCCTTTGAGACGTGGTCTCTCATTGGCCTTGAGCACTAGTTAGGCCAGATTGGCTGGCCAGTGAGCACCAGGGATCCTCATGTCTCTGTCTCTCTAGCATTGAGACTACAGGTGTGTACCATGTCAACCAAACACAGATCCTTATGTTTGTGAGGCATTTTACAGGCTGAGACATTTTCCCAGCACCTGCGTTTTTCGTTTTAATGCTCATTTTGATATGTCTTAAAGGACTTAATAATGATCATTTCACAGATTTGTTCCCTAATAGTTCTAAGATCATGAACCCTTATTTCTTCAGCAACAATAAAAAATACTGCTAAAATGAACATTGATGGTTACATAAACATTTGTTTAAGAAAGTTTATTAATTCTTGCTCAAAATTTAGTAGAACCATTATTTTAAAAAGTGTTTTAGTGTTAGACATCATTCTCTTTGAAATGAAGATACTGAGGTCTGGGGACACAGCTTCAGGAATACAGCACTCTGGGTCCCTGCAAGGCCACTGGGGAAAAACAAGATGCAATACTGAGGTTTAAAGCTGCTTCCTCGTTCTCTCCTCCCTCCCTCCCTCCTTCCTTTCCTCCCTTTCTACTTTCTTGTCTTCCTTTCTTCTCTTGGTTTATGCCTGAGTTCTAGTTAATTAGATGACAATGGTTAGAAGTCCTGCTGAGATGATTGCTCTGTGCCACCTTAGCTAGGCCATCCTACCCCACCGAGTGCAAATGACATCAATCTGGTATTGCCATGAAGGTATTTTGAAGATATGGTTAACATCTAGGATCAGTTGATTTTAAGTAAAGCAGATTGCCCTCAATAATACGGGCAGACCTAATTCAATCAGTTGGAGGTCTAAAGAGCAAAAATTCAATTTTCTAGAAGAAATTCTGTCTCGAGACATCAGTGATGACTCCTGACAAATTCTGCCAAGCTGCCTTACAGATTTAAAACTTGTAAATCTCTAAAATCACAAGAGATGATTCCTTAAAAGAATTCTATTTCATTTATTAAAATTTTCTTTGTTTATATTATTTAAAACATTTATTTATATATTATAATTATTTTTCATTGTAGAGATTTGAATAAATTTTTCAATATGATGGTAGGGGGCTACTGTGTACACAGGTTAAAACATATTTTTAAGGAATATAGAAAATATCTTGAGGCTTGTTTTTTTTTGATTTATTATTTTTATTTTATGTGTACGAATTTTGGCCTGCATGAATGTAAGTGCACCCATGTCATGCAGTACCCATGAAGACCAGAAGGGGGTGTTGGGTCCCCTGGAACTGGTATTACAATCACTGTTAGCCACCATGACTGTGCTGGGAATTGAACCCAGGTCCTTTGCAAGAACAGCCAGTGCTCTTAACCACTGAGTCATCTCTCTCTATGCCAGAGGCTTATTTTTTAATAGGAAGAATGTACAATGACTTATTAGTTATGCTATCCAAAGAAATAACATGAGAAGATTAAGTACATCATTTTCTTCTTTAAAAATGTAAAGGACAGCATTTATTTAGAAGGATATACATAAACAAATCATACTGAGCTACTTAAAATACCAGTCCAAACATAAACAATGTAGATATGACTTAGAATCAAAGATCTTAAAACCATAAGACCTTAAGTAAATCTTGACCTCATACTTATGGGATATTCTAAACAATGTATTTTTTTTCAGGGAACATAGTATCAGTTTTGTGACTTTTTCTAAATGATGCTAAAATTCCAAATTGTATATGTGTAATGAGTGGCCTTGCTAAACCATTTAGCATTTATGTGTCTTGATTATTTATTTTTTCCTAGAATTTATTGAACATGATCAGCTGAGGGTTTTGTTTTTTAATTGTTCCACTTTTCTATTTTTTAATTTAATTTTTAAATTTGTTTTTGAGAAATTCATACACAAATACTGTAATTTCATTATTTCCACTTCTTTTTCTACCCCTCCAACTCCTCCTACATTCCCCTACTCCTGCTCAATGTCCTTATCTCTTCTTTAATTACTACTGTAACACACACACACACACACACACACACACACACACACATATCAACTCACTGTGTGCATTAGTGCTGCTGGTATATACATGTGTGTAAAGCTGACCACTTTGGATTAGAAGACTTATCAGGGAGCTCATCCATGAGAAAACTGATCCATACACCTTCGGCAGACATTATTTGCCTGTAGCTGCTCATCCAGAAGCGAGACCTTGAGAGATTTCCCCCATCCATGCTGGCGTACATATCAGCTGGTACTGTCATCTTGTAGGTCCTGCTTAGGCAGCTATATTGTTAATAAAATAAGTCAAAACATATTTTGAGAACACCTACATAGAGATCTGATAAAGGCATCATTTCATTGCTTTTCTACACTGATCTGTGCTATTGTACTGTGTTCTCTACCACTTCCAAATTTACATAGTAAAAGCCTAGATCCCAGTACCTGGGAATATGGCATTATTTGGTAATAGGATCCTTACAGATGTAATCAGTTTAGATGAGGGTCAGAGTGGCATATTAAGAGGCAAGAATAGAGCTGTTTCCTTACACAAAAGAAACAGTTGGCTATAGAGCCACACAATAGACTACTAAGGGTGAAGAAAAGCAAAAGCTAGGGTGATAGGATTCTCAGCATCAAAATCTAGGGGAGAGGGAATATGATAGAGTCTGTCTTTCAGCCTTCAGAAAGACCAACACTGTATGTGGATTTCTAGACTCTAGAACTTGGAGATGATACATTTCAAATTTTTTAAACCCCTAGGTTGATAGTCCTTTGTTACCTCAGCCCTAGAAAACTGTAAGAATCTGAAATGCAGTTTTTCTAACATTGTTCCTGTAGTTTTAAAGGTTATTTTGACTTTTATTTTAGATTTACTAATATTATGATAGGTAAATCAATCCTTATAATCATTTGTATTATCAGTAGGATGGAAAAGTACATTCTTCCTGTGAAGGGTGGGTGTAGGGAGTGACATTTCTGGTCAGCACTCCCAGCCATCACAGAGAAGGTCCTTTCTTTGTATAGCTGACTCTGCATAGCATGTACCTCCAGAATGATTGCTTACCTTGCTTTGTTAATATAGTAAAAGTAATTAATAATCCCATACTCATCATTTTTCATTAAAGAAACTTATTGAGAATTTCGTATATGCATATAATATATGATCAATCCATGCCCACTCCCTCCCCTCCAACTCCTCCCATATATTCCCTCTATCATTTTTTTTCTGAAATCTTCATGTACTCTTTCTTTTCTTTTCTTTTCTTTTTTTTTTGGAAGTCAGAGTGGTCTGTATCCTGATTCTGTATCAGCAATTTGGGTAACCTCCTCAGAGGATAGTTTGATAAGAATTGGGTAGGCAGTTAGGGTAGAAAGACCCCAAAGAAAAGTAGCCAGTTTCTTGGCTAAGAGTTAAAATGTCCTTGGGCTTCTTAGCAATATACCCTGTACCTTTGTAATTTTGAGGGGCATTACCAAGTCATTCTCCATAGACTTGTTAGCAATCACTATCCCACAGCAATAGGATTTGAGCAGCCATTTTCCCACAGCTTCCCTTTAAACTATATTATAAAACTTTTGAAATTATGTCCACCAGTTAATTGAATAACAGAAACTCAGAGTAATTTTTATTTTTCTCTTGACCAGAGCTCCTTCTTCATTCTTGACTTCTGCCCCGCCCTTCACTTTCTAAGGCATTTTTCTTATGAAAAATGAACTTTCTAGGAAGTTGGAGTGATGACTCAGTGGTTAAGACCACTTACTGTTCTTACAGAGGAGGACCCTGACTTGGTTCCAAGAGCCCCAAATTGTATAGTTCACAACAACTGGCAATTCCAGTTTCAGAGCATCCAGTGCCCTCTTCCTGGCCTCCATAGGCCTCCATAAGCCTCCACAGGCACCTGTGTGCACATGATGTATACACACACACACACACACATACACACACACACACACACACATACATACACACACAGGCACACACACAAAATAAATAATCGAATCTATTAAAAATTAAATTTCTAAAATTTGTGTATGTTTTATTTGCACATTACAAGTTATGGAATCTATTTCTTTTAAGAAGTCAGAGCATGAATAAAATGATTTAGTCAATAGCGATGCATGAAAGTTGATTCTTTAGTTGCAACAAATATACTATGGTATGTGAAAGGGTGTTAACAATAAAGGAAAAAGTGGGATCTGTGAGAATTCTGAACAACCTTAGAAACTTTTTTCTGCTTATCTAAATGTATTCTAAAATTATAATTTCTTTCAAACTTTAAAGTCATAACAAAATGTTAGAAAATAATGCCATTCAAATAAATTCAAGGACCCATCAATTTTCAAGTAGACCATAGTTCTTGGGAGAATAGCTGATAAACTATCTCCCTAATTGTGGGAGGAGGGAGTTGAAAGATTGCAAGAGCCAGAGGTCTTGGGGGACTGAAGGAAAACTGTCTTCTGGACCTGACAGGACACTGCACACATGAACTCACAGCAGCTGTAGTTTCCTGGACAAGCGCTGCAGAAGATCAAGCCAGTCATCACTACAGCATGGATGGAGCCTTTATCCATAACTGAGGAGCTATTGACTATTGATGCTGCTGGGGAAGGAGACTCAGTTTTCTTTAAGGGTGTGGACCCTAGTAAGTTGATTGTGCCCTAGTGGATGACAACCCCACACCTGTGAATATATGGAGGCCACAAGTTGGACTAGGTGAGCTATAAAAATTTTACAAAAAGAGGACATGAATTTGGGAGAGATAATGAAGGCATAAAAGTGGATTTGAGTACTTCATGTACTCTTTGTTTCTTTTCTTTTTATAGGGCTTTTTGCTACTCTAAAATTACCCCCTCTGAAGAGGTATAGAGTACCTGAAGTTGTCAGAAAAAAGTCATGGGGAGATATGGGAGGAGTTGGAGGGGAGGGAGTGGGCATGGATTTTATTAGACACCTTGTATGCATGTATGAAATTCTCAACAATTTTTTAAAGTTAAAAAAAGAAATAAACATACATAGTTGTTCAACAACAACAACAACAACAATGACAAACGTGTATCTGAGAGGAGTTGCGGGAGGAATGGGAAGTGAAGATGATCAAAATAACATTTCATGAACGCATCAAATTTTCAAAGATTGCAAAAATTATATTAGAAATATAAAACTACATTATCAAAAACTTGTCTCCTGAGGTTCCACTGTAGATGTATAATTTAGGGCTGGGCATCTCTCAGAGATATATTCTCTGTAGTCTTCTCTGTCTGTTGCAAAAAGAAGTTTCTCTGATGAGTGGTATACAGTATACTTGCCTGTAAATATAAGGATCCATATTTAGCATACAGTAAGAAATTTCATTTGTCCAGAGGTATGAGGGAGAAAAGGGTTTTTTTTTTTTTTCTGAGATTTATGTGGGCAGCAGACCCCAGCCCTATCCAAGGAACTATTGGCAAATGATTACTGTGCACTGAGGGAGAGTAGATCTTCTTTAAGGGAGTGACTCTAGATAGGCTGACCAGACTCCAGTGGGTGGACTTGCTCCAACAGTCATCTGGGTACAAATGCTGGACTGGATCAGACTTAACATGTATGATGGAATGCCTGAAATATGGTGGTGGGGAGCTCTGGGGAATAGGGAGGGTCTAAATTTGATTAAGATGTATTATATGAAATGCACAAAAACTCAACGAAAAATTTGTCAGTCAAAAAATGTTAAGGAAAAATCTAAAATAAAAATTTGTCTGGTGAACATGTAGTTGGAACATAGAGAATAACATAATTTAAAATATGTCTCTAAGATGTTTTCCTACAACTGTCTTCCCTCAATAGATATTTTAGACAGACCCATATAGTCCATTTCCAATTTGTCTTCCTTAGGATAGTGGATTTCCTTTCTCTCCGTTTCCATAGCCGACCATCTGTCTCCTGTTCACAAAATTTCTTTGCAAATAGAGTAGTTAAAATAAATTGAGCTTCCTGTTAAAACGTTATGGGTCTCCCATTCCAGTTCCCTGATATTATCCCCAAACCATCATTCTGAAGTTTGAGCTGTGTCCATTTCTTTTAGTTTTTTCAAGATTTAACAACATGCTTGTATATACAGCTTCATATAGATTTCAACTGATTTTCACAAGATATAAGACAGAAAATACATAAGCGAGGACTTTGAGGTCTTTAGTAAATTGTCCGCTGTAATATCTTTATCAGCTTATGTTCTGGAAGGGAGCAGTAAGAAGGCTTATGTCCAGACATAAGTGACAACAATTTGGCTTTATTATATATTATATATATTTAAAACCACTTCCTCCTCTCCAACATCCCCATATCTCCCCATCACTTTTTTTCTGACAACTTCATGTACTCTTTTTTTTTTTCTTAATGGGGCTTTTTGCTACTCTAACATTACCCCCTCTGAAGAGGTAACCCTAAAAATCTTTCAGGGATTAGATAAGAGTTCCCAAATAGTTTTAACATTTTTGGCCATTGGAACAGAGTATGTTGCAAGAGGTCCAAGGACATTTTGACTTTTAGCCAAGAAAATGGTTGCTTTTCTTTGGGGTCTTTTATTACCCTAACTGCCTAGCCAGTTCCTACCTCCTATTCTTACCACACCATCCTCTGAAGAGGTTACCTAAATTGCTGATAGGTAATTAGGACACAGACTGCTCTGGCTTCTTCCATGCTGAACAGGGACACAGGGTGAGGCAATTGGGGTACCCCTTCCATGGGTCTATCTAAAAGACTCCCAAATTGTATAACTCTTATCAAAAGGGAGAAAAAAAGGTCCTTTTCTGGTGAATAGGGGATGTGAAGAAGTAAATGTGAGAATGGTTAGTATTACAAGTTCTAGACAGGGAACCAGAAAAAAAAGTCAGAATAGGGCAAATTTCAAATGTTCATATCAGAGTCCATTAGCATTTCTTAATGAGCTTCCAAAAGCGTTTTTAAATGCTTTTGGGTTCCTCCTCATTTTTCTTTTGTTTTCCACAGCTGGACTCTAGAGTGATGGACTCAGGATTTGTTTTTGGGCACTTTGATAGCTGTTGGAGTGGCTAGAATCAGTGTCAATTCCCTCTCAAAGGCTTCTAGATAGGGGGGAAAATTTAGCATCATTCTAGAATAGTGTGTTATCTCCCTTAGTTACAGGTGGGCACTACAATATTGTAGACCAAGGTTTGAAGTCTTACATTTGAGCAGCACTTTCTGCTTAGAAATAAAATCATCAATGAGAAATAATTGTCTAAACATTTTTATATGGATTTAGGCCTAATGTCTGGGAAATAGAATCCCTTGAACTCTTAAAGAAATATACTGATCACTTTAATCTTTGGTTATACTTTCCTTTTGGGTGTTTAATACTGTACAGTTGGCCCAAATTAACTAATTTATTTTTACTCTTCAGGTGGTTGGAGGATCTGTTCCTCAGGGGTCACATGGGCTTGGGAGGAGCCCCTAGCTCTTTTCTTTATTCATTATATTTTTAAACTTTAAAAATTAGTCATTGTAGCTCTTCTCTTTACTGTTGATGATTTGTGAAGCTGAATATATTTTCATATTTGCCATATTGACTTATGTCCTGTGTGTTACCTCTTTCTGTTCTTTGCCAGGATATTTTGAATTTCAGGAATCAATCTCTATAAAATTGACTAATTTCTGGATGAATGATTTTCTCAGGACTGAGAAAATAATCTATTTTCTAATGGCCTAGGCCATGGTGAATTCATTCAGGCAGCTTTCTTGAGTTCCTGATTTCTGCAGTCATGACGTTGTCCTAAGCCACGGTCCTAGACCCCTGGAGTTGGAGGAGAAATGTTTGGCTCTTCCTTTTCCACTGAACTCTGCTCTCCCAGTGTGTTTCTGAGCTGTAGCCCCTTCCTTTTCCTCCATCAGTTGCAGAAGTACCTTGTTTTTCCCCTAGTTGCCTACTAGCTCAGTTTCAGTGTGGTCCCTACCTTACCTGTGATAAAGCAATCTATTGTCCTCCAATTCCCATTTAAGAAACATGGCATATTTTGATTTTCACATTCAAATTATTATTTTAGAAGTTTCTGAGAGCATACATAATGTGAATCCAAGCTGTTGCTTAGGAGCACATGGGCTCTAGGAAGATTTTGTTTTAGTCCTGTAGCAGAAAGACACCTAAGATGCTGGAATTGTTAATTTTTCTTTTTCTCTCAGCACAAATACAACTTACGCTCAGGTAGTTTTTCACAGAGCTTTTTAAAAGATATTTCAGATTATATGTATTTACTTGCCTCTCTCACTCCTTTCCCACGTGGATTTCCCAAGCTTTATGAAGATCTCCTTGATAGCCATTTTCACATTCCTCATCTCAAATGTTCTTCAATCTCTGACTTGAAGCAGAATGTCATTTAAATATATTTTAAAGAGCAGTTTGCAAAATGGAAATGAATGTCATGATAGCCCTTCATTGTGTCCTATCTGGAGAAGAGATTTTGACTTAGAAACTCCAGTGCAATCATCCTCAGATATTGACCAAACACAGGCAGTTCAGGAGGGACCCTGTGATAATCATACAGCAGCACGTCCTTTTTGACTGTTGAAAGACTGAGTTTTGTGCCAAAACAGAAGGCCCAAATTAAAAAAGAAATAAGCAACCTTTACTTCCTATACCATCTCCTTTTATGACAGAAGTATGATGAATCATTTCTTGTAATTTCAACACTAAGCATCAACACTTGGGATTTCCCAAGAGTATTTGTCTTACTTTGTGCCAGGTTTCATGTATGTTTCATGTGCCCTTTCTTGATTGTTGATGTATGAGCTGGCCATTCTTAATGTTAACATGAGGCAAAACAGTTATGATGATTGGCAATTTTATTGGCTTAGGAACTTTAAGAACTGTAATTCTGTATTAAGAGTGTTGTAATTATTGGGAACATTGGATTTAAGAATTAACACTGCCTTCACGGTTATCTGCTGTATTAATTATTCTCGGAGCCTTTATTTCTAAGTCTTTCTTTGTCTCTCAGAGGTTTTGACATGCAAGCCAAATTTTATGTCTTTTCTAAAAGATGGTTTTTCCCTTTGAGGTTTATTAGGAAGTTATATTAGACTGTTTATATAACATTCTTCATTTTATTGCTTTTTCCTTTATTCTGTTATTTGTTGCACAGTTTATTCTTTTAGCTACAATAAATATAAATGATTAGAAGATGATAGGAGGAGAGAGGTTGGAAAAGGGGCCAAGCCTTCTAGTAGGAATTAGGTATTTAATTAATAGTAGTCATTTGAGACTTTTCAGATATTATTTATGTTTAAAAATAGGACCATATGGTATCTTCTAATGATGTCTTTTCTTGTGATCTGCATATGTGAAGGACTTTTTAAAAATAATCTTCATATTTTTATCCCAAGAATTCTACTATAATTATTTGTTTCTTTCTGTTTGTACTTTTTCTGTTTTGAGGCAGGGTCTCCCTGTAGCCCAAGCTGACCTGGAACTCACTATGTAGTCCAGCTTGCCCTCAGTCTTACAGAGAACTACTTGCCTCTGCCTCCAAAGTGTTGGTGCTAAAGGTGTGTGCCATCATTCCCTACTATTTGTTTACTTTCATAAAAGATTTGTTTTTATTTTTAGTTGTGTGAATGAATGTATGCCTGGGTGAGGGGATGTGCATGTGTGTGCAGGTGCTGACAGAGGCCAGATGGCATCTGATCCATTGGAGTTGGACTAACAGGAGATTGTGGCCCCTGGGTCCTGCTGGTAACTTAATTCCTCTGGTCCTTGGCAAGAGCAGTACATGCTCTGAACCACTGGACCATCTCTGCAGCTCTTGTGTCTGTTTTCTTCATTAAGCCATCTTTACCAAGGATAGGTCTGACATGTTATTGTTGTCAAACCTCCTAGCATACTAACTATGCAGTGGTGGCCTGGCCCCACATTCATATGGATTATGGATAGCACTAATTCAACTTAGTGGGAGGAAGAGGAGGAGGAAGAGGAGGAGGAGGAGGAGATGAAATTGGAAGGGATGTGTTGTGGGGGGATACAGGAGGAGTTGGGTGGGGAAATGGGGGGTGCATGGATATGAACATATTTCATCAAATATATGTTCAAAATTCTCAAACAATACATTTTTTTAAAGTTTAAAAAATTATGGTGCTATTAAGCTATGGAAAGACTTAAATTTACATTACTAAATGAAAGAAGGGCCTATGAAAAGGCAGCATGTAGTAGCCTTTTACCTACACAGTAAGCCAAAAGGAAAACTATGGAGAGTGTGAAAGTTCAGTGGCTGCAAAGGATTAGGGGAGAACAAGGCTAAAGAAGCTAGAGTACAAAGATTTTAAAGACTGAAAATACCCTCTATGAGTCTATATGGTGTAATGTTAGTCCAAACCCATAGGCTGCAGAATAAATCCCTATGAGAACAATGGCCATTGGACAATACTGTCAAGAGGCACGGCAATGGTGGGGATATACCTCTCTAGTGGGGCTACTGCTAAAAAAGCTGTGCAAGTGGCAGAATGTGGAACACAGGAAATCTCTGTATCTTCATTTTCATTTTTCTATGAATCTAAAACTGCTAATAGTACCACTGAACAATGAAAATTAGCAAACTACAGCATGTTACAGCAACATGGATATGTATTCATAAATATTGAAAGCAAATTTGAACACAAAAATCAAATCCCATTTGATTCTAAAAAAACAATAAAATGAAATGAAAGCAATGCTTTTTGAGGACTTTGCTTAGTTCATGCTCTAAATGATTACCAGCCAAGTAGACTTAAAAATTGTTTTTTACAGCGGGGATCTCACTATGTTGCCCAGGCTATCCTTGAATTCCTATGATATCATACCTGGCTTGGAATTCTTGCTTAGTCCTTTTATAACCTTAGATACTAGGTTCTACAATTACACCCATTTTGTGATGATGACCTGACTTGAAATATAGCGAGAAAACTTTAGTGTCATACCTAAAGTCACATCGTGCATGTGTCATTCAGCCAGGATTTGAGCAAATGAATGTGTTCATCACAACCAGTGTTCTGTACTGGTCTTCAGAATGAATGAGTGAAAAAACAGATGAAGGAAGCTTCCTAATTAACTTGGATTTCAATCCACAGATGTCTCCAAAGTGTAATTTTCATCATTATCTCTAGTTTAAAGAATCGACTGAAGATCAGATTAAATGGCTGCAGTAACACTGAAACATCTCATTTTACTTGTCTTTTTGGACATGCTGATGTGCAATTAAATAGTCCAGTTAATCAAGGAACCAGAAGGAAGAGAAATATAAAAAGAAATGCAGTGATCCAATAAAATTTAGTCCTAAACTCGGAGTTTCTATGGCCATTTAGGTAATCCCAAATTCTTTTGGCATGTACAGCTGCTACCTGGCTTAGAACCTGCACATCTAGGAATTTATTATTCTGCGCTGTCATGATGCTGAACATCATGCAAAGTCTAGCATGCTTATCTCGACCTTTCCTTAGGCTTTTCAATTAAGGTCAAACTGTGTCTGATGAGAAGTTAAGTGTGCATCACTGAGAATTATGATACTTGCAATGGCTCCGAAATACATTAAAAAGAACAATGGTTCTGATAAAGTGTTCATAGCTCTTAAAAATGTATCCGTTTACGACTGCTGAGCAGTAGGTTTATTTAAAGTTAAATTACCTTTGTATTTCCTTGCTTCTGCTCATTTTGAAGCAGCGGGCACAGTAGTCATCCTTCCCTTGAGTAACCAGAAAATGAAAGCCCCATATAAAATTCAGATATTTAACTGATTGCTTCAAACAATCGCTTTGGAAAATGCAATAGTGTTTTTGATGAAAAGCCAACAAGTCAAAATTTCTATCAAATCTGCTCTTAGAGGAATAACTTTTTCAATTGCTCATCTAATTGAAGGATATGAATATATTCAGATGATCCTCCAATGAGTTCATTATGCAGTCTGAAAGCACAAACAGTATATTATAAAAATGATAACAAATATGTTTAAAGAGGAAGTTTGCATCACAGTTCTGCCTAAGTTCCTGCTGAACTCTTTCCTTGTCAGATGCTCTCGTGATTGCTGATGAGGTGGCAGATGTCATGGCACGTAGCATGGAGATGACCAACAAGCGTCTTTGTGCACTCTAGCCTGCTGCTGCTTTAGCCTGGGCTGCTGGCTGGCATGTCGGACCCTGGCTCTGCAATATTCTAAGACTGACAGATGAGAGAAACTGGAGATTAGAGTATTTATGGCACAACCTGTGTAGGCACTTTTCTTTTTCTTTTTTTTTTTTCACATTTTCTTCTTTTTCAGTTCTTGGACTTGACTCTGATGGGGATTCCTGCACATCCATGTTCATTGCTGCTCTATTCACAATGACTAGGAAATAGAAGCAGCCCAGATGTCTACAAACTGATGAATGGATCATGAAATTATGGCAATGTATAAGACAGACATTTCCTGGGAATATGCAACACATACATCTACACATCCCAAAGTAGGACAAGACAGACCAAAGTAAGAATTTCACCAAAGTCCAACTTGGTGAACCAGTTAGTCCTTATTGGGGCTACTAACAGACATATGGATAGGGCGTTATGACTCAAAATCAGCTCCATCATCAAAGAGCCAACTCTAACATGGTGATGACTCAAGAAATACGCAACCCTGGAGCTTTCAAGTACCTCAACAAGTCCAGTAATTTCCTCTTTACAGATAGGCGGGTCAGAGTCCTCTCCCAGCAGTTGTTTACTGCTGCTACAAAGCTGGAAAGGGACTGTAAAAAATCTTATTACAGTAAACACTGTATACCGAGGTTGTATGGTACAGAGAAAGCAGGCTGGCACTAAGTTGGAAACTTCCTGTGTTTTGGTTAGCATTCACCCACTAGTGGATGCTGAGCAGACTGCTGGGGGAGAAAAGACATCATTCAGCTTTGAACTCTCTGAGCAAGAAGTTCAGCCTGATGGACTAGATATGCCTACAAGTGCGATATCACCTTGGCTGTGGCGGGGTAACCAATAGCCCTCTAAGTTTAAATTACAATGCCTGGCATTGTAATCCCAGCTAACAGCCCAAGTCTGGGAGTTTGTAGGTACAAGTGAAGAGCTTATTATGTTTAAGTACACTGATAAAGCAGCAAAAAGCATTCTGTGTATCTACACTTACACCATAGACAAAAGCTGCTCCCAGCCTTAATCACAGAAGTCTCTCCCTTCCACGAATGGCAGTGGGTACAGAGTCTCACGGCTCTTCAGGATGCAGAGAATGAATAAAGGTGTTGGGCCTACCCTTAAATAAGACTTTTATACTATCCCCTCTAAGGCTCAGGGAGTTTTGGAAGATGGAGTGAGAAGTATGTGAGAGCTCAAAGACAGAGGGAAGGGCTAGGAAATACCACTCTCTAAACTCAGTCTTGTAATTATTAACTCGCAACAACTGAAGTTACTTGCACCAGGTCTTCACAAGTCCAGCCCTATCAAAAATGAGTCAAAGAAAGTAGGTGCCCTTTACCTCTGAACGATTGACTATAGATGGCTCCAGACAGAGGGAGGACCGCTGCTTTTAGCTGTGTACTCACTGCTGAGCCGATCAGGCTCTGGCAGACTGCGCCAATCTCATGGTCTCACAGATAACCCTGGTTAATCTCAGTGAGTCACAAAACAAAGTGAACAGTGATGAGTGTCAGAGAGTCCTTAATATAATTGCGTATAAGGAAGAATTTCTTTTGTTTGTCTCAAATTTAACTATTACTACTGACCTACTAATTTTAAAAGCCATTCTTCTATTATTTGAAAAATAACTGACTTATCCATTATTCCTTTTTTTTCTTTTCTTTTGTTTTTGAGACACTGTCTTGTTATATAGCCTCAACCTGATTCAAATTCACTAATTAGAGTAGGCTGGCCTTGAACTGACAATGATCCTCCTGATGATGAAAACAGGAAACAGGAGATAGAAGTTGGCTAGGGCAGTTTCAGGGTAAAAAGACCATGAACAGTTTTCTTCTTGGCTAAAAGCTGTACATGACTTTGGGCCAACTAGTAGACTTGTCCTTGACAGATGCCAGAGATACCAAAAGTATTTAAATCAAAATATCTCTTTTCTCCATGGCCAGAGGCCAGGGGCATGAGAAGGTAGTTTTTCCCCCATCTTTTCCCTTGAAGGACTACCCTCTTCCTGGAAACCATGCTGAGGATGTGACTGAAACCTGGAGACACCCGGATACTTCAGATGGGAACTGGACTGACCAGTTCATCACCACTCCATTTCTCCATCCATTAAAGCCTACTAACTCCAGAGTACTGACCATCAATGACATCTTACTCCTGGGGACCCCTCCTGCTGTGCAGGACCTCTGCCTTTCTTCTCTCTCTTAAGTTCCCTAAAATAAAACGCTCCTTTCTAAACTTTACTTTGTGTGGTCTGCCAATTTGATTGTTCCAATTCTTGAGACCAAATCCTGAAGGCTTGAGGGGCTTTGGTGGCCTTTTAAATTTCTGAGACCCTAGTGTCTCAAGCTAAGCAAAGCAGAGACAGGAAAGGCTTCATCACTCTCAAAGACACCCCAATATTCCTTTATCATTTCTTCAGCTTCCCATGTGCTGGGATATAGGTTTGAGTTGCACCACAGTTAGGTAATTAATGTAAAATATCCTACTCAAATGTGCTTAAATTCAAGTTTGGTGAGGATAGCACCTGTGACTCAGCTGGAACACTGAGGAGCTCCTTTTTGAAATTGGCAACTACAACTAAATATTTGATTAACTGTTATAGAGTTCTTTAATGGAATTTTGTTCTACATTAAGACTGTAAAAAATATTTTCTCTGATAGGTCTAGAAAATTGTTTACAGTTTGGCATGTAATTCAGTTCATAGAGCACTTTCCTAACATGCTTGAAGCCCTGGGTTCCATGATGAAGGTGAAAGGATCAGACATTCAAGCCATTCTTGGTACACAATGAGCACAAAGTCTGCCTCAGCTATATGAGACCCTGACTCAACAACAGTAAAAACAAAAGAAAAAGAAAACAAGAAAAAAATAAAAGAAAATGGCTGAGTTTCTTATTGCAATAAAACCATAGCAACTCCTATCATCAGATTAGAGAATACTTTTAACTTTGTTTCTTATTTTGTATACTTGAAAAAGGTCAATATCTAGGTTAACATACTTATAGGCCTGAATGTTCAATTTATCTATCTATTTTATATCTACAAATGGAATGATATTTTTAGGTTATCAGCAAAGGCAAGGGAATATACATCTTCATTAGAATTCTACAGTTACAATGAAATTTGAGGGAGATTATTGAAAACCATTAAGGATGATGGATCTTAAATCTAGGAAAGAAGATAATGTATGAAAAGTGACTCCTGTAAACACTGAATACATATATAAGAGCTAAAGAACAGGATTATTTTCTTCTATCAGCCTCTAAAGATTAGGGCCTGCTTCTAAACAATATGTACCTCTAGCTCACATTAAGACAGGAGCATAACTGATGTCATGAGGATGGCTAATAAATCTGCAAGCATCTGTCATGTTGCTTTAAAAACACTGAAAACTGATAATATACTAGAATTAGGTTATTTTAAAAATGTCACAAAAATAAAGCACACAGTTATATTTGATATTAATTAGTTCATAGGTTATTTAGCTTTATCTAATTAGCTGCCATTTATGCCAATATTTTCTTTTTTCTTTTTATTTATTATTTTTATTTTATGTGTATGAGTGTATTGCTTGCATGTATGTGGGTGCACCCGTGTCACTGCAATGTCGCGGAGGTCAGAAGAGGGCTTCAGATTCCCCTGGAACTGGAGTTAAGGAAGGTTCGTAGCTGCCATGTGGGTGCTGGGAATCGAACCCCGGTCCTCTGCAAGAGCAGTTAGTGCTCTTAACCACTGAGCCATCTCTCCAGTCCCTTAAGACAATATTTTCAAGAGTTGTGATTTTTTCCTTTTACCCATTCTACTCTAAGCAAAGAATTTCTGATTAAGCCCTTTGCATTGCACCGAGTCAAGTGTGGGTAGAAGGTGACCTGGGAAAGGAACCCAAGAAACAAGAGCTGGGCCAACTGTACCGACCAGTTGAAGGGAGATGGTCTCAATGCCAATCTCTGCTTCCTTCCTCCTTTCCGAGGCTCTGGCCACCATGGTCATGCAGCTAGAAATGCATGTTTAACTGTATGGAGAGTTAAACAAACACCTGGGAACTTGGCTCTTGATCTTCTGTTTACTGATCACATATACAATAAGTTCTATTTTATTTATAAGATAACTAGGTGATATATTGCAATTTTCCCCAAACCATCAGTCAAGAACAGGCTTTGCAGTAGATCTGGTTGACTCTTATGCAAATAAAACACCAGTGATTTGGATATCAGAAAAATATTTACTGAGAATAAATAATTATGATAAAGATACATAAAGTTATTTTTCTTTGTATGAGATGCAGAGATACTAATGTGTGGAATAACTAACTGTATGCCACTTGACTTTTTTTTCTGTTTTCCGTTATGTGCCAAGTAAGGATAGTTATGGTACCTTACCTCATTGCTGTGAGAGTAAGATAAGGAAATATAATTTTCTTATGCCTAGCTTAGTTACAATCTCTTCTTAAAAATCATTATTGTAAACTAGGCATGATGACACACGTCTTTAATCCCAGCATTCAAAAGCAGAGAGGTGGTTCTCTGTGAGTTCAAAACCAGCCTGGTTTGCATTGTGAGTTCCAGGACAGCTGGGGAAATGGGAGACCCTGTCTCAAACAAACAAGCAAGCAAAAGATAAAAAAAAGTTGTCATTATGTTATAGTTGAAATGAAGCAGAGCAAAAATAGAAAATCTGACTTAGTGACAAAATGTTATTTTTTAAAAATTATTTATTTAATAACCATATAATTAGAAGAAGCATTTCATGACAACAGCATTGACATATTCAATAACAATTTCCAGAGCTAAGATGCATCTGTTTCAAGATTGGCTGCAAATTTTAAGGTTTACAGTTGAATTAATACAGTTATACAGTAGTGTACTCATAAAACCCTTTAAGACATAAAATTAGATGAGGTTTTAACCTTTAAAGATCTCAATTTCATTATTAAAATATACAGTTTCATACAGAAAAATTCATTTTTAATGCAATTGACACTAAGATGTTTGCACATATGTTTCTACTCTCTATATATCTGATTATTACTAGTCACAGTTGGTTACTTTCTGAGCTCCTTGGCATCTGAACATGGATATAAAGTCATCAAGTATTTTTCAATGGTAATGTTTTTCACATCTGCTCATTATTAAGGAGCACATTTTTATGTTTTGAAGCATTATTTTTTTATAATTTTTTAAAAAATTTAATAACCACATGATTAGAAGAAGCATTTCATTACAGCTTTAACATATTCAGTAACACACTCCAGAGCAAGGATACATCTCTTTCACAAGTGGCTGTAAAGTTTTAGGTTCACAGTTGAATTAAGACAGTTATACAATATTGATCTCAGTATAAACCCTGTAAAATATAAAATTTGAGTTTTACCTTTTAAAGGAGATCTCCATTTCAAGATATGTTGTTTCCTACTTTTTAAATACTATTTTAGATTTTTTTTAGAAGAAGCATATCATTACAGCTTTAACACGCCCAATAACAGTTTCCAGAGCAAAGACACAGCTCCTTCAAAGTGGGTGTAAAATTTCTAGGTTCGACCTCCATCTGCTTCCCTGGGCCTACACGACCCTCAGGCCTCTCTCTGGGATAAGTCGATCATGTCCTCTGCCCTTGAATCCCCCAGACTCGTTCATCCTCCCATCTCCCTTTCCTGGTCTCTCCTCCTGGCCTGGGTCCTGTCCCATTCCTTGTCTTGGTGCCCCAGACACCAGGAGAACCACCACTGTTTCCTGATCCTTTGAATTCAGAACAACTCAGTTCCTTCATGGGTCCCCAGGAGCACTCTGGGCCTGGCCCAATCCTCGCCTTCCTCTACTTCCCTGGGCCTGCACAACCAGCTAGCCTCTTCCTGGACACTGGGGCTGACCTTTCCTCTTCCTGATCCTTTGCATTCAGACCAACCCAGATCCTCAGTGCAGTCCCCAGGAGCCCTTGGGGCCTGCATCCCGCCCCCATCTTCCTTTACATCTCTGGGTGGCACAACCACCAGGTGCCCCAGACCAGCATCTTTCCTGGGCCTGGCTCCCAGGCCAGTCCAACCTGCAAATTCCTGAGGCCAAAATCTAACCTGTAGGGATCTAGATCTTAGGAGAAAGCCTGAGAGCATCTGATCTTCATCCGACTTGGGCCTCTGTGGGAGCTCCTGAAGACAAAAGCAATCTGGTCACTCCAATATAAAATCAAAAGAGAGAACTGGAAGCTTAGAGGAGCCAGCTTTTCAAGCCCAAAAAATAAACCACAAAGACATATAAAGTTCACACAAAAAAGCATACCTAAACTTGAAGGCATGAGTCTCACAGAAGAATCAGAAACTTCAAAATAAATTCACATGTCAAAATCACAGAGAAAAAAATAATAACATGAAAAACCAAAATAACATATCCCCACTAAAT
>NW_008337766.1:1062487-1065097 GCF_000622305.1 Nannospalax galili | reverse complement strand
AAAGACCAAACTTATGAATCATAGGCATACAGGAAGGAGAAGAATCCCAAGATAATGGTATAGACCAGATCTTCAACAGAATCATGGCAGAAAATTTCCCAAAATTAAAGAAAGACATGCCCATACAAATACAAGAAGCATATAGAACATCAAACAGACAGGACCAGAAAAGAAACTATCCACAGCACATCATAATAAAAACACTAAACATACAAAACAGAAAGACAATACTGAAAGCTGCAAAAGAGAAACAAGTCACATATAAAGGAAAACTCACTAGGATTAGAGCTGACTTTTCAATGCAAACAACTAAAGCCAGAAGAGACTGGACCAAAGTATATCCAATTTTAAATGACCACAGATGCCAACCCAGTCTTTTATAGTCATAGAGAAATGAAAAATCTTCCATGACATAAATAGGGTGAAGGAATTCATGTCCACAAACCAGCCTTTCAGAGAGTTCTAGAAGCAATACAAAGAGCTGATGAAAGGAATGACTATACCCAAGGGGTTGCGGAAAGAAATTCAGTGAAGGTATAACTATGGAAAACTACAGCTATATCAAGAATGTGAACAGAAATAAAAATAACAGGATTCAGTACACATCTTTCATTAATAACTTTAAATATTAGTGGACTGAACTCCCTAGTCAAAAAGCACTGACTAGGTGAATGGATTAAGAAACAAAATCTTTTTGTTGTCTGCAAGAAACTCATACCACTTTCAAGGAAGACACTATCTTAAAGTGAAAGGATAGGAAAAAATATACCAAGCAAATGGTACTAAGAAAATAGCAGGCGTAGCAAGTCAAATATCTGACAAAACTGACAAAATAGACTTTAAACTAAAACTAATCAGAAAAGATAAAGAGGGCCACTTCATTCTCATCACAGGAACAATATAAGTAGAAGATATTACTATCATGAACATATATTCACCAAACTCTGGTGCCCCCAACTTCATAAAAACAATACTACAGGACTTTAAGACCCAGATTAATCCCAACTCATTAATAGTAGGGGACTTCAATACCCCACTGTCTCCATTAGATCGGTCAATAGGGCAGAGAGTTAACAGAGAGACATCTGAATTAAACATTATCATACATATATCAAATGTACTTAAGAGACATCTACCGAGTATTCCACCCAAGCACCAAAGGACATACTTCTACTTAGCACCCCATGGAACCTTCTCCAAAATTGACCATATACTGGAGCATAAAACAAACCTCAACAAATACAAAAAGATTGAAATAATTCCATGCATTCTATCAGACCACAATGCAAAAAGCTTACAATCAACACCGGAAGAAGCCCTAATCACCTCATGAGCACAAAGAGATTAAACAACACACTCCTAAATGATGAATGGGTCAAAATTAATAAAAGTATTCCTGGAACTTAATGAAAAGGACAATACAACACAACAAAACCTCTGGGACATGCTGAAAGCTGTCCTTAGAGGGAAGTTTATAACTCTAAGTGCCTACATCAAAAAATTGGAAAGAACACAAATAAATGACTTAACATTGCAACTCAAGACACTTGAAAAGCAACAACAAATGAAACCCAAACCCAGCAGACAAGAAGAAATAACAAAACTCAGGGCAGAAATTAATGAAATCGAAACAAAAAAATGATACAAAGAATCAATGACTCCAGGAGCTGGTTCTAAGAAAAGGTAAACAAGATTGACAGACCACTAGCCCTGTTAACCAAAAGAAAGAAAGAGCACCTCAAAATCAACAAAAACAGAGATGAAAGGGGAAACATCACAACAGAAACCAGAAAACATACAGAAAACCTATATGCTACTAAATTTGAAGACCTAAAAGAAATGGATGGATATTTAAAGGCATGATTACCAAAAATAAACCAAGAAGAGAATAACACCATAAACAGACCCATGACACAAAAAGAAATTGAAACAGTAATACAAAACCTCCTGACTAAAAAAAATCCCAGGACCTGATGGATTTATACAGAATTCTATCAGAGATTTAAAGAAGATATACCTCCAATACTACTTAATTTATTCAAAAAGATAGAAATGGAGGGAGAACTTCCAAATTCCTTCTGTGAAGCCAGCATCACTCTAATACCTAAGCCAGGTACAGATACAACCAAAACTATAGACTCATATCCTTAATGAACATAGATGCAAAAATTCTCAACAAGATACTTGCAAACTGCATACAGACACGTATCAAAAAGATCATCCACCATGATCAAGTAGGCTTTATCCCAGAGACTCAGGGATGATTCATTATAAGTCAATAAATGTCATAAATCACATACATGGGCTCAAAGACAAGAACCACATGGTCATCTCAATAGGTGCATAGAAGGCCTTTGACAAAATTCAACATGCATTTACATTCAAAGTCCTAGAGGGAATTGGACTGGAGGGAACTTATCTCAGCATAATAAAAGCCATATATAACAAACCCACAGACAACATCATTCTAAATGGAGAAAAATTGGAAGCATTCTCATTGAAATCAGGAACCAGAGAAGGCTGTCCATTATCTCCACTTCTCTTTAATGTAGTGCTTGAAACTCTTGCACGAGCAATAAGACAAGAGCAGGAAATTAAAGGAGTAAAAAT
>NW_008337766.1:1060598-1062072 GCF_000622305.1 Nannospalax galili | reverse complement strand
CCATGCTCATAGATTGGAAGAATTAATATTGTGAAAATGACCATCCTACCAAAAGTCATTTATAGATTCAATGCAACGCCAATCAAAATCCCCATGAAATTTTTCACAAAGTTGGAAAAAATCATCCTAAGATTGATATGGAGGCGTAAAAGACCTTGGATAGCCAAAGCAACCCTGAGCACTAAGAGCAATGCTGGGGGGATTACTCTACCAGATTTTAAGCTGTGTTACAGCGCAACTAATTATGACTAGTAATCATCAGATACATACAGATTAGAGATGCATGTGACAACATCTCAGTGTTAATAGTAAATAAAATGAATCTTTCTGCAAGGAACAGTATATTCTAAAATGAAATTGTGATCTTTTCTATAAGTTAAAACTCATTCAATTTTATGTCTTATAGGGCTTATGTGGAGTTCAATATTGTATAACTGTATTAATTCAGCTGTGAACCTAGAAACTTACAGCCATTTGTGAAAGAGATGTACTCTTGCTCTGGACTGTGTTACTGAATATTTTAAATCTGTAATGAAATGCTTCTTCTAATCATGCAGTTATTAAAAATTTAAATAAAAAGAAATGACCATTAAAAAATGTACAAAGAATGTAGACTAAAATATAGAAGATTAATAAAAATGTAGAGTACTGTTAACTTGACAATCCAGCAATTAAGACTTTTATTTAATAAACTTGAATTGTTTGGAAAACTAAAAAAAAGTTTTTTCTAGATTCGCTCTTGAATCAATACAGTTATACAATATTGAACTCAGTATAAACCCTGTAAGACAGAAAATTGGATGAGTTTTTAACCTTCAAAAGAGATCTTAATTTCATTCTAAAATATACTGTTTGTTAAAGAAAGACTCATTGTTTTTGCTGCTAACACTGAGATGTTGGCACATGCATCTCTAATCTGTATGTATCTGATTATTACTAGTCACAATTGTTTGCACTCAGATCCTTGGCGCCTGTGTGTGTCTATAAAGTCATCAGGTAGATTTCAATGGTAATATTCATTTCCTCTACTAATTAACATGACATAAACTCTTATGCTTCTTCCCCCAATATAATAAATTTTTAAAAATTTGTTGATATTTTTCTGTGTGTGCATATCACACAAAATATACCAAACCATCTTATTCTACTATACACTCACTTCCCAGATAGCACCTTCCCATAGCCTCCCTCCCCCCAACTAGAGCCCTTGTCCTGTTATCTCTGCTACTGTCCAATCTGTTGTGGGCACCCCCAGCCATTTCCCATTACTTGCCCTTCTGATGGATCTAGTCAGCTTATCTAGAGGTCTTTGTTTTAGGAGGGTCGGCTGTTCCTCATCTAGCAGCAATCAGTTGTCAATATTACTTTAGATAAGATTAGGGTCTGCAGTCCATTTTCTCAGTTCTATGCTGGATTGCTGCTTGGGAGTCCCTTGGTTCACCCTGGCCAACAAGTCAAAGGAACGTATCTCCGT
>NW_008337766.1:1058678-1060531 GCF_000622305.1 Nannospalax galili | reverse complement strand
TTATACTTTCCTTTTGGGTGTTTAAGGCCATAAAGTTGGCCCAGATAAACCTATTTATTTTCACTCTTAAAGTCATTTGAGGATCTGTTCCTCAGAGGTCACATGGGCTTGGGAGGAGCCCCTGCCTCCATTCTTTTACCAGTTCCACCTATGTGAAGATAAGTCAAAGGTCCTGTTTGACCATGGCTGGCTTGCTTAGAAGCATGAAGGAAATGTTTCCTCTGCGTTGACCCTCATTTTTTATACTGGACAACGGTTCATGTCCATCTCGTTGGGTCTCCTCACCTCCTTGATCAAGAGGACAGGTGACCCACCACAAGTATAGGACATTTTGAGAGATGCTCATAGTCCCCTGGAACTAGTAGACCTAGGAGGGCTAGGAGCAAAAACTGTCCTTTATGTCCCTCTGACCAAATTATTATAGACCTCAAAGTATGTCTGTTAAAAACCCAAGAAGATTAGTTCTACCCGTCTGGTACTTTTAATTACTGTGTACCATGTAGATAGATCTTGGGCAAAGACCAATTGTTCTCAGATAAACCTTACCTAGACATATATTTCTTGATCTGGTATGTATAGTTTGTCAGTATGTTGCTGGAATAATATGGTTCCCTCTGGTTTTTAAAACTAGCTAGGCATTATTTATCTCTTGCATTGTCTAACCCCTCCATCATGTTTTCCTCAATGAAGGTACCCCAATTTTCCCCATTTCTCCCTTAATAATACCCTTCTACGGCCCTACCTCTCTTGAGCTCCTTCTTTCCCTTTATCCCCTAGGTTCCTTGTATACCCTTCCCTCCCCCCTCCCTTAAACTAACACAATTTTTATCCACATTTCCCTTATTAAGGCCTGTTTCCTACTGTTCTTCTCTTTCAGGTTCTTTCTTTTCCTTTACCTCCCTGTTTCATTTCCATTATCCTGATTTGTGTAGTTATGCCTGGATGCATACTCACTTATCAGGGTTTGGTTCTAGAATCCACATATGAGGGAGAACATACATCGATTTTTTTTCTAAGTCTCTGTTACCTCACTTAGTATAACAGTTCCTAGTTTCATCCATTTACCTGCAAATTTCATGGTTTCATCTTTCTTTACTGCTGAGTAAAGCTCCATCCTAAAAATGAACCACATTTTCGTTATCCACACGTCAATTGAGGGACACTTAGGTTGCTTCCATCTCTTAGCTATTGTGAAAAGAGCAGCAACAAACATGGATGTACAAGTGTCTCTGCAATAGGATGAGTTCTTTGGGTATATGCCAAGGAGTGGTATAACTGGATCCAATGGTAGTTTCATTTGTAGTTTTTTAAGAGTTCTCCACACTGCTTCCCATAGGGGTTGAAAAAGTTTGCAGCCCCACCAGAAGAGGCTGAGTGTTCCCATTTCCCTACATCCTCTCTAACATCTGGTATCAATTGTTCTCTTGTTCTTAGCCAGTCTGACTTGCGTAGATGAAATCTTAAGTGGTTTTAATTTGCATTTCACTAATTATTAGTGATATCGAACATCTTTTAAGATGCTTCAAAGCCATCTTTACTTCTTCTTTTGAGAACTCTCTGTTTAGCTCCTTACCCCATCTTTTAATTGGGTTACTTCTTGTCTTGATTCTCTGTTTTTTGAGTTCATTATATATTCTGGATATTAAACCTCTGTCAGATGTGTCGCTGGTGAAGATTTTCTCCCATCCTGTGGGTTTTTTCTTCACTTCTCTGGTTGCCTGTACAGATACTTTTTAGTTTAATGAGGTCCCATTTGTTGATTCTTGACCTTGTTTCCTGAGCAACTGATGTCTGGTTTAGAAAAAAAAAACTTTCCTACACCTATATATTTTAGGTTTTTGCCAGTATTTTCA
>NW_008337766.1:1046228-1058558 GCF_000622305.1 Nannospalax galili | reverse complement strand
CCAGTTTTGCCAACACCATTTGCTGAACATGCTGTCTTTCCTCCAGTTAATATTCTTGGTCCCTTTGTCAAATATCAGGTGCTGAAACCATATTTACTCATGTTTGAGTCTTCAATTTTGTTCCATTGATCTATGGGTCTATTTTTGTGCCAGTACCATGTTGTTTTTATGACTGTAGCTCTGATATACAGCTTAAAATATGATATAGTAATCTCCCTGGTATTGCTCTTAGTGCTCAGGGTTGCTTTGGTTTTCCGAAGTCTTTTGTGCTTCCATATGAATCTTAAGATAGTTTTTTTTCCATTCTGTGAAAATTTCTTGGGGATGTTGATTGGCATTGCATTGAATCTATAAATGGCTTTTGGTTGGATGGTCATTTTCACAGTATTAATTCTTTCAATCTATGAGCATGGGCGGTCCTTCCATCTTCTTGGTTTATTGCTCTTTTGATCAGAATGAAGTTGCCCTTTTTATCTCTTCTGATTAGTTTTAGTTTAAAGACTATTTTGTCAGATATTTGAATTGCAACACCTGCTTTTTTCTTAGTACCATTTTCTTGGTATATTTTTTTCTATCCTTTCACCTTAAGATGATGACTGTTCGTGAAAGTGATATGAGTTTCTTGCAGACAACAAAAAGATGGGTTTTGTTTCTCGATCCATTCATCTAGACTGTTCTTTTGACTGGGGAGTTCAGTCCATTAATATTTGAAGTTTTTAATGAAAAGTTTGTATTGAATCCTGTCATTTTTATTTCTATTCACATTCTTGATATAGCTGTTATTTTCCACATTTATGCCTTCATTGAATTTCTTTCTGCAACCCCTTGGGTATAGTCATTCATTTCTTCAGCTCTTTGAATTGCTTCCAGAACTCTCTGAAGGGCTGCTTTTGTGGACATGAATTCCTTCAGCCTATTTATGTCATGAAGATTTTTCTTTCCCCTTCGACTATAATAGACATTTTAGCTTGGCATAGTACTTTCATTGAATTTCTTTCTGCAACCCCTTGGGTATAGTCATTCCTTTCTTCAGCTCTTTGTATTGCTTCAAGAACCCTTTGAAGGGTTGGTTTTGTGGACATGAATTCCTTCAGCCTATTTGTGTCATTATGGGTGCGCGGGTTTCGCGGAACGCCAGCTGCTGGCTGGTGCCTGTCTCTCCCGCGCCGCATTGCTGGGGTGCGCGCATGTCGCGCACTGCACTGCTGAGGCTCTCCGTGACTACTGGAATGCTGGCGTTGATAAGTCAGCTGTAATTCTAATGGGTTTTCCTTTATATGTGACTTGTTTCTCTTTTGCGGCTTTCAGTACTGTCTCTTTGTTCTGTAAGTTTAGTGTTTTTACTATGATGTGCTGTGGATAGTTTCTTTTCTGGTCCTGTTTGTTGGTGTTCTATATGCTACTTGTATTTGTATGGGCATGTCTTTCTTTAATTTGGGAAAATTTTCTTCCATGATTCTGTTGAAGACCTAGTCCATGACATTATCTTGGGATTCTTCTCCTTCCTGTATGCCTATGCTTCGTAAGTTTGGTCTTTTTTATGGTGTCACAAAATTCCTGCATATTCCATTCTTGTGCTTTCTTAAATTTTTCATCCTCTTTACTTGAGTGGCCTAGTTTGTCCACTTTATATTTCAGTCTTGATATTCTGTTTTCCATTTCATTCATCCTGCTGTTGAGGCTTTCTCCTGCAGTTTCTAATTGGCTCACTGAGTGTTTCGTTTCCTTCTTCATTTCAGCCAGAGTAGTCTCTAATATTTCTAGCTCTTTTCTGAATTCATTAAGTTTATCCCTATCTTCCTTCAGTTCTTTGATTTCTTTGTGTTTTCTTTAAATTCACTGAATTCATCATGTTTATAATTGTTCTTTTGTGTTCCATGTCCTGCAGTATCTCTAGGGGTTTCTCATTGTACTCCTCTAGAGGACTGTTGGTATTTGATGGGGATAAATTATTTTGGTTTTTCATGTTATTATTTTTACTCTGTGATTTTGACATGTGAATTTCTTTTGTAGTTTCTGATTCTTTGTGAGACTCAAGTCTTCAAGCTTAGGTTTGCTTCTTTTTGTAAACTTTATGTGCTTTTGTAGTTTATGTTTTCGGCATGAAAAGCTGGTTTGTCTAAGCTTCCAGTTCTGTCTTTTGATTTTATACTGTAGTGGCCAGATTGCTTTTGTCTTGAGGAATTCCCATAGAGGCCCAAGTCAGATGAGGATCAGATGCTCTCAGGCTTTCTCCTAATGTCTGGATCCCTCCAGGAAAGGTTTTGGCCTCAGGAATTTGGGGGTTGTACTGGCCTTGGAGCAGGGCCCAGGAAAGATGCTTGGCTAGGGCAGCTGATGGCCATGACACTCAGAGAGGCAAAGGGAGTGGGAAGAGGCCCCAAGGGCTTCTGGGGACTGCATTGAGGAACTGGGTTGGTCCAGAGAGAGGGGGATCATGCATTGAGGAACTTGGTTGGTCCAGAGGGAGGCAGATGGTGCAGGCCCAGGGAAGCAGGACAAAATGTTATTTTTTAAGCTATCATCATATGACATGTGGTATATGAAAACTAAGGTGAAATAAGACTTTAAATTTTAAGTGATATTTTCTTTAAAAATATCAGTGTCTTCCTTAAAATATCTAATTTCAGAGTATTAGTATTGTAGAAGATGTTCTTCATTGAATAACTAAAGCATGATTTTTCCAAATGTATTGCCTACAGCTTTGGAGACATTTATATTTTAGCAATAAGGCATATTCATATTTACTAATGACAATACATCTATATGTCTATATATTTATGTGTACATATATGCATTCTTCTTAACATATATGGCTGTTTAAGGTCTCTCACAAGGTCTTGACATAAGAGAAGTATTTTCAAAAGCATTTGTGAAATTCAGTTGCTTTTCTGAATAACATACTTGTATGATAGTTATAAACCATTTTGGCTTTCTGTAACTAGTCAGCAAAGTATGATTTAATTTAATTTTCATTTCTTTGCATTCTTAGGCAAAGCACTTCCTATTTAAATCAGATCAGCATTTTTTAATGTACCAGGGTTTTGCTTAATTGAGTGGGCATATGGTGGCTTAATTTACCTATTCATCTCCTGCCCTGGTTTTAGACATGTCCTATCAACAAGCATTGTTTCTCCATCTCGTGAACCCCAAATCTCCAATTTGTGTTGTTGCAGTTTGAAAAGTGATCTGCGATATAATATTAAAGACTGCTACTGACAAAGAGTAAAATATTGTGAACAGAGCAAGGATGCATCTTTCTGTGCAAGCTTTGGAATTTAAACAGTTATTGGGAGTAGAAAGATAATTTCTTTCTGCTTACCTCCAGATCTAGGACTCTAATTCAAACAGTGAAAGGTAACAGTTTTTGCTCGGCAGTTTTGATGAGGAAAAGCAATCATAGACAGATGCAAAATCAGAAAAAATTATCTCCAAATAACATTCATGTTTTCAGTGGTAATGGAACTTTGAGTTTCTGAACCAATTAAAGACATTTTCACTGTAAGTCACTATTTCTTAGGTGCTAAATATCAGTTCAAATGTGAATAGATTTCTGAGATGTGCACAGATCTCTTGCTGGTTCAGATAGGTTCAAAATATTCCAGGATCTCATTTAAATATTGAGAGCCATGTTTTCATCTCAGTCTGAGATTCTTACGTTGCCAAGATGCTAGAGGGGGATTTCACCAAGAGATGTCATTCACAACACAGATGCCAGAGAGAGCTACTGACATCCTTGGCTAGCTTTGTGGAGCTCCGATCAACAGCTGGCTTCTCAGACTGCCAAAACAATCCACAATATTTTGAGTTTTGCCTTCTCTCTGCTAGGCTCTGCAGAGAGGCAGGAAACAAATAGTCATTGCACTGTTGTGAAGAAAGCCAAAAGCTGCCAGTTGAGAATGGCTTGCTGCCTCAAGGAAGATACGTTTTCCATAATCCACTCATGGATACCACCAGCCTAGATGTCATGTCTGAAGATGTTAGTTAAAATTCCCCCTTTTGGTAGATGTAAAATCTAAACTGTAAGGCTGATAATCAGGAATCTTTCTTTGTGTATGAAAAAATGTGTTTTGTCCTCTATGTAGAGAAATTAAACTGAGAAACCTTCCTCCCCTGTGAACATAATATATGATAACCTGCTTCTCATTATCCTTACAGAATTCTTAGGAATGGCAGAGGTAACATTCGCAGCACAGTGCCTGTTGCTTTCTGTACTTTCACGTTCTGTAGTTTCAGTGATTTGTGCTCAACCAGTCTAAAGAATGTACACCGAGAATTCCATAAATAGAAAATTCACACCTTTAATTATGTGCCATTTTAAGTAGGATGAAATTTCACAGTTCTTCTGTTGGATCCTCCCAGAACATATATCATCCTTTTGCATAGCTTATATACATCATATATACTACCCACCTCTTACTTATTTGTCCACCCTAGCTATGAGGTTGACAAACAGTGTGTACGTAACTGTTATATAGTAGACTAATTCTCTGTCACCATGGTTACATCATGTACCTCATTTCATCTTATCACAAAGGCATTTATTGTCTCATGTCATCACAAGAACAAGGGGAGCACAGAACAACAGCATGTTGAGGGAGAGAACATGTTCAATTCATCTAGTGATCATTACCCTGTATGGTTAAACAGTTATTCTTTTATTATTAGCTATTATTTTTAACACATTCTGCCTAATTTATAATTTAAAATATTTTGTAGACTTTTGGCATTTGTACATGAGAAAGCCATGTACCTACAGTTTTATCTGAAGTTCTGAAAATCCATAGGAGTCTGGGACAACGATTAATAACTTGTACCCCTGATCATCTTATTTATCCAGATCTGATCTTATAATTAACAAGACATCCACTTTTAAGCATTGGAAGGGAAAATCAATATACATACATTTTTTCCTTATATAATGTAGATTTGAAATATCAGGTATATACAAGAAATAGGATTCCATTGTGAGCTGAATGCTTATAATCAATATTCCACATTTAGCATGTTTGAAAACTGTAACTCATTGTAAAAAATAATGCAAACATTCCAAAATTAGTCCCCTCCCCAGTTCTTAAAATATGTCTATTCACCATAGTGGTTTATAAAGCAAAGTGCACTGACTTGTCAGCAGCAGATACTGTTACTGGCATAGAATGAATGTACCATAATGTTTATGGTAGGAGGAAAGACAGAAGGGGGCATGAATGCATGGATAGAAGGAAAAGAGAGAGAAAAAGATTTACAAATCTTTTGAAAATATGGTAACATTTAAAAACTAAAATCATATTTTTCAGATTTGTAAGATAGCTTAATTGCAGATTTAAGCACAATTTTAGTACAAAAGGTAAAGATCAGTTTTTATACACCTGTTCTTGTTAAAATTCTTAATTTATGGAGAAAAACAAATAAATAATTAAAATATCATTTGGGCCTATTGAGAAAGAGAATAACTAAAAATTCAAAGGCCAGATGGTTTCTAAAAAGCAGATAAAACAGTTATTATTGGAGATGAGATACAAATTAACATAACGTTATTGCCCAAAGCCACAGAATTGATAGCAGCAATACATAAAAAGAGAATAAAAATTTTTAATTGCTTGAAAGTAAATGATTTGAAAAGGTCTAATTTATTCAGCTTCCAAATAATGTATTTCACTCAAATTTTACTATAAGCAAATGATGCTTTTTGATTACTTACTGTATCAATAACTTTAAAAATGTGATTGTAACTATAAAGACGTGGAGAATGGACTAGAACTCAGAAATTTTAGTGAGACTATAAATTCGTTACTTTAGCACAGAGAAAACAAGAATCCAAGCTACAGTGAGTGTTGCAGGATATGCAGGGATATGATTTAATGCATGAGCAAGAGGTACTTCGGAGAGATAATGAAAAGCTAGTCTCCAGAGGGATTTTATCTGTAATTGCATTTTATGAGTGAGAATTACAAAACAGAGGCAAGGGCACTGACCAAGTGTTGAGTAAGTTGAGGGATAATATGCCTAGGACTAGAATGGCCTGAGGAACCCAAACCTCACCAACACCAAACAATGCAATATAGGAGGGGATGCTGAACATCCAACAGTTTTTATTAATGATGTGGTTGCGAGTATTCAACATGTCTACAATAACACAATTAGCTACAATTATGTGAGGAAAGAATATTTATGATAGTGATCAATATTGCTATATTTAAATTAGAAAGTTTCTTTTTATTGCAGAGAAGAGGTAATAGCTCAGAGGAGAGTAGGATTAAGCATGAAAGACATGTATATAAAAGGACTAGGCAGTAACACACTTTATAGAAGTGTTTAAATCCCATGGAAACTTGTTTTCCATCTGGAGAAAATACAGTGCCAGATTCCAGAAAACAAACTTCTTGCCTTTGTAGATGCTTGAACTCGAAGTTTCCCAGATAATATAAATGTATCTACCTTTCTTAGTGGTTGAGTGGACTACTTAGTCTTCTCATCAGGGTGGCAGCGTACTTGACATAAACAACTTAGAAGGATAAAAGATTTAGCTCACTCAGCTTCAGAGATTTGAGAACAGCTGCCATCTTGGTGGAGCAGGAAGCAAAACAAAACAGGAAGGGGTCAGGCCAAATTCAGCCTCCCAGGTGCCTCTGCCAACCAGGCCCCATCTTCTACAGTTATACAACCTCCCAAAAATCTATTCACATTTTGGATCTATAATAGACTAAACCACTGATTAAGTCAGAGCACTTATGATCTGTGCATGTTTGGAGACATGCCTACAGACACATACAGGATGTGCTTTTGTAATCTAAGCATTCCTAGCCCAAGTTGACAATTAAGATTAAGCATCACAATTAATATTTTGAGTACACTCAACACCATAAAAACAAAATACAAGATAGAGTCTGTCTAGCCAAGAGAGACTTCTATACACATGCAGGTTTAAGAAAAACTTGGAAAATTATTAGAGGGTGTTTTTCAAAGGCAAATGATTTGCTCACTTGATTATTGGAGGATTGTTCCTTTAAATCCTTTAGAAGGACCTTTAAGATGATATGGTAAAGGCTTTGTCTGTCTTTGTGGAAACTGATGAAACATTTTCATTAATCTGTTATGGTAAAATTCTGAATCCATTGTGATTTTTTTTGTTGATAGAATGCTCATTGAAATGGAATTATCCTTTAAATGATCCTCCCCTACAGATGTCAAAGATAGTCTCTGCTGCCATACCACAGGAGCTTCCAGAGGCCAGAGCAATAGTTAAATGTCACCTCTTCCAAATATATACACTGGATTTTTTGTATGTCATTTGTCCCTTTGAGTGAACACCACACTCTTACATGGTTAGATTCTATGAAGACATCAAAGAAACACAAGGGCATGTACATGTTCCCAGGCAGGAACAGATTTATTGCACTTTCCTCAAATAAAAATATGATGCAGTCCCTGAATTAGTTACATCTTAAAGGTCTTATAAAGGATTTAATCACCAGAGCATCTTGCCATATGGAAACGTAAAGTACACATTGACATGGATTCAATGGAATGCAATAGAATGGCATTTTGAGAAAGAAAAGGTGGAAAAGCATCAGAACACGAGCACTTTGCTAAGAAACATAAGGTGATGTTAGATAAGAGGTTGAAAGTGGCTTATAACAGGGTCAAGAGACCATTTATTTGTGATTTCTAGTCATTAGTTCTATGACACAACTAGTTAATGCCTTTCATAAATGTTTTCTCTATTTTATTGACTGTTCTTTGTGGGAGACAGGCTTGAGCCTAGGGTGAAAGTCTTATTGACAAACATACAGCAGGCCTGAGGCAATGGCTGGACCACTGGAGCCACAAGAACGCCTTGTGACATTTGCTCCCATTGGCAGATCATGAGACTGATGCCTAGAGTTTGCCACTCCCTAATCACTACGCTTGGAATCCAAAATTGCAACACTTAGATATTGCAACAGGCAGGGTCACACGGTTTCTAGGAATCCAGGCTCTGTAATCTGAACTCCAGTATGCTAATGAGGCTCCTACCTGCTATTCTGTGATAGGATAAGTCTGTTATGCTAATAGGATGCTAAACCTGTTATACTAATAAGGTATCCTACTTGCTGTGTTGTGATTAGACCACTATCCCTATATAAGCATATGCCTTTCTGCAATAAAGCAGACCTGTGTCACTGAACCTGGTCTGTGTCTGAATGTGGCTCCACTCACACAGTTTCCTCACCACCCCTGGGGTCCTCACCAGCCCTGGAGTCCAGGACGGGCAGAAGCTGCAATGACAGGAGGCAGCACAGGGCAAGCAGGAGAGCTGCCTCAGCACGGGCGAGCAGAAGAGCAACCTTAGCCCAGGGCGAGTGGAGGAGCAGCCTCAACACCCGTGAGAATGAAGGAGTGGCACCCACGAGAATAGCGGAGCGCCGCCGCTGGTGGTGACCACAGTTCTTGAACCTCTAATTTGAGTATTCATCATCATCTCTTTTCATTCTTTTGCATTTGTTCAAATAATCTGAGATAGGGTAGTGATCTGGATGTTGGACTGACATTTATTTTCCCCCAGGGTCAACCTAAAAGGAGATTTTTAAGGTACTATTGATGGACATCAGGATTATGATCCTTTGCTCCCAATAGTAATGAAGAATAGGTGAGCTGCTAGCACATCGGCACAGACTGAAGTTTGAAATTCATTCCTTGACAGTGGTTTTATAAAAATAACTTGTGGATATGCATGATGGTGAGGCACTGTGAATTTAAGACATTAAAATACTTAAAAGTTGGGGCATTTGATTGGCATCTGTTCTCTAAAGTTCTTTATTGTTCAGAAAGGGCAAGAGGATTATGGGATTATGAATGGGTCAGATAGGGAGAACTATTATTAACTAATATTATTATTATTATTATTATTATTACTAGAAGGTGGTAAGGACAAGGAAAATAGTAGTAAAGCAGTTACAGACTTGTTTTACATGAATGTAGAGCATACACATTTATGGCATTTTCTAATTTTCAAAATTCAGTTTTAGTTTCTGTTTATAATTTGGGGTTTTATTTTTTAATTTTTCTTTTACTCACATTATGATTTTTAAAACCTAGAGTGACTGAAGCCAGAAATTGAAGCCCAAAGCTACTAAATCTTTAGTAATTTCGTTCTGCAAGTCAAGGAATAGGAGCTCTTCCTTTGTGTTAAGGATGGTGATGTTTCTGGAAACATGGGCTGCTAGTATGGATCTCTTGACCAAAGTCAAGCCAAGTGGACTGTGAAATTATTATGCCCATGAAAAGCACATGAAAAGGGCAATGTGAACATAATGGGGAATTTTCACTTCAAACTGTGAGGTTATTACTATGTGGATGGTCCTGGTAGACTGTATCTTTTTAAAGTTTAGAATGTGCTGCAAATGGCTGTGTTGTTGAACCTTTAGTCCCAGAGTTATAGGTTATCTCTGTAGTAATGTTTGGTGTTGGAAAATGAAATGAGGCCCCTGTCTCTTTCCTAACAGAAATCCTTTTAACTCATGTATTAATCTGATTTCATAATATTTTGTTTCCCTCCTAGGGATTGGATTCACACAAAATGTAATATTATAAGGTTAAGATATTCATTTATTGGATGATTTAGTTGAGGACAATTTGCAATTACATAATTTAAAATAGAAAATGGTTCCCAGCCTACTTGCTTGGTTTATTAAAATGGAGAGCTAGAGACCTGTAAATTATTTTGATTTCACAGATGTATTAAACAATTTTACATCAACCACAGAGTATTTATAACATTAGGAAATGGGCTTCAAGAAAGGGCTCTTGGAATGAATTTTGGAATATTATAAAACCTAGAACACATATTTAGTGTCACAGTGAAGGGAACTGATAAATGCTGTGAAAGTCTCAGGCATACGTAAATAAATAGATTATTGTCTTTTCCTGATTTTATAATGGGAGACTGTTAAATGGCCTCTTGACTGGTTAACTCTGAACAAATTGTGGGTCTGAACTTTATTAATTTTGTATTATTAAACTCTCCAGGCTGGGATTATCTGCTGTCTCTGTGAGCAGCAGTTCCTCCAATCAGGACAGCCTCCTTTCCCGGTCCTGCTCACAACATATTTAGCTTTGTGTAGATCCTTAATTGGAATCACATTGAAAATTTCATATGTACAGTTATAGCATCTTCTGGAGAATTTTCATGAACATAAACTTAGAAGACAGAATTAAAAGTTCTGATTGTTAAACCAGGGGCGGTGGTGGTACATGCCTGTAATCCTTATACTCAGGATGCAGAGCCAGGTAGTAATGAGTTGGACGTAAGTTTGCACTCCATCTCAAAAAACAAGTGAAGGTATTTTCTAAGTTCTGATTCCTTTTCCTAAAGCTATGTACTCTTTTCCCAGATGGTGTTACTATGAAGTTTACAATGCTAAATTGTCTGGTACACTCCCTGTGGGAGAAAACTTAGTGATGTATTCAATTCACATGGCTGAATTTTTTAAAGATCATTTTCAAGTATAAACTATTTAAATTGCAAACAGTTAAGAACTTTTGTCTCATTCTGTTGATTTCCCTTTCCCCTTCGCTCAGGTGCTGTGGAAACCATGTGTAGGCTCCCTTAAGGGGAAGATGATTGGCTTAGGGGATACATTTATGTTTCACAATCATTTTAACTTTTAGTTGTTACCCATTACCATGGTTTAGTAATGGGCTCCAGAGTTATGCCTACACCCACTTAACTTGGTGAGCCTGAGTACCTGGCTAGAGATTTCACTGCAATATGAACATGCCCTGCATCCCTGGGCAGTAGAAATAGATTTGTTGTGGAAGCACATTTGAGCTATATGTAGACAGACCTAGTTTATGAAATGACCAAGAAACTCTTAATGATTATTATCATTTTATGATCAGCTATTGTTTGGGACTGGGGAGATCACTGAGCTGTTAAGAGCACTGGATGCTCTTGCAGAGGACCAGGGCTCAATTCTCAGTACTACACTGTGGCTAACAACGATCCACTTCCAGGGGATTCAACACCCTCTATGACCTCCATGGGCATTGCACAACATGGATGCATTTATGTACATACACATAAAAAATAAAAATAATACATAAAATGTGTTTTTACAAAGGTGTCCCTTTAAAAAAAGATTACTATGCAAAAACTTCTAATGATATGAAAACTTACATCTGTTATAGGAAAGAAATGAGAGACATTTTCTAAATTTATCAAAGCTATAAGCATTTAAATATTATCATTAATGATCTTTGAAAATGAAACCTTTCTAAATTATCAGTATTAAAATCCCATCCCAGGGGATCCAACAGCTTCTTCTGACCTCCACAGGCATTGCACGACATGGGTGAACTTACCTACATGCAGGTAATACATGCATACACATAAAATAAAATAAAAACAAATAAAATTTTAAAAATTCAATATGAAAATTAATATTACGAAAATAAATTTTGATCCCAACTGTGGAAAATAAAGATCCTCACTTCATAATAAGAGGACCCCCATTTCATTATAAAAGAACTAGAGACTCAGCATAGATAAAGCAAAATTTTATGACTTTGCAAAGTTGGGTGTCAGTGCAGAAGCTGCAGGCTTATTGATTAATCATAGAGAACAGTCTTTCAACCCTAATGCAAATCCCTTTTTCCTTCTCCTTATCATCTGAGTACAGATCTGATACAGATAGGATCTAGAAAGTAAACAGTCAACATGCTCATTTACAAATATTAAGACAAAATACTAAAGAAAACATAAGCAAAGATAGTATAACAGCACACTAAAAATTCATCATGACTAAATATTGATATTGTAAGAGGGAATCTGAGTATTTCTGTGATACCGATTATCATAAATACTATCTAATTTGTAAGGATTTCATACAATAAATCACTTTGTAGCTATACAGGCCTGGTACTTTTACTTGGAACACTTACTACTGTCCAGTTTTTTTAATTGTTATTATGTAGTTTGTTTGTCTTTGTTGAAGTACATTATACTGAGTAGTTTTGTATAAAATAGTAATTTCTTCAAAATCCTCAACTTCATTTAGATAGCATTGTATAAAGTATTAAAATAATTTATGATCATTTTAAAACATATTTTTATTTATTAGAGAATTTCTTGCAATATACGTTGATCATATTCAGACCCTCCTCCACTCCCATCTTGCTACTCTCCCCAGGCTTTATGTCTTCTATTATGTGTCTTTTAGGGGGGCATAGCTTGCCTTTTGTTTTATTTTATTTTTATTTTTTTGGAATTTCATATATTTTGATCATATTTAGATCCCCTCCCATATCTGCAACCCCAACCCCCATTCTAACTTTTCCCATGAAATTTCT
>NW_008337766.1:1032220-1046211 GCF_000622305.1 Nannospalax galili | reverse complement strand
GAGAGAGAGAGAGAGAGAGAGAGAGAGAGAGAGAGAGAGAGAAATGAGAGGAGAGGAGAGGAGAGGAGAGAGAGAATTTGGGAGTGATCATTTTCCATTTTAATGTAATAGTTTGAGATACATGAGAAGTATTGGGATTAATTCTTTGAAGGTTTAATAGAATTTGGTGATGTATCTTGTTCTGACTCTTTTTAGTTTGGATGTTTTTTTAACTACTATATCTCATTGGTTGTTATTATTCTGTTTAAAATATTTATGTAATTATTTTGGTAAGCCATACATTTAAAAAAATTATCCATTTCTTCTACATTTTCTAGTTTAGTGGAATATACATTTTTAAAAAGTCTGTCCTGTAATCTAAATTTCTAACTATAAAACTATTTACTTGATTGATGGTTTGTTTTTTAAGAAACAGTAATTCAGAACTAATAGAAATCTACCACCTCAATATTCACCATGAGCAGTGATTTATATGTGTTTTTATGGATGTAAAAATCTTACTTATATACTAATGTACATAAAAGTAATTGTAAAATTTTTTTAAAAAGTATATCCTTACTCCAGATGAACTTCCTTTCCTCTGAAGTGCTCCTTCCTTTGGGAGGGACTCTTTCTAGAATACATGCCAGCAGCCTGATTTCTGTGGAACTGGGATTTGATTAAACTGGGGTAGCGTATTCTTCTGTCAGGGAAATCCCAAAGAAAATCTAAAATAAAAAAGCGATAAATTATATATATATAAAAAAAAACTATGCCCTTACAGTTTTCTGAATTTCTCTTGGTCTGCTGTAATGTTTCCCTTTTACCTTTGAGTTTCATTATTAATTATTTATGTGAACTGTTTCTAATTATCAGGTTTAAGCAATTAAAAATTTCCTCACTGCAAAGCTGTCTTCATTGTGTAGGTTTTGGTATACTGTGTTTTTCTTTTCTTTCAATCCTAGCGATTTTTTAATTTCCTTCTTGATTTGTCCCTTGATCCAAATTTCATTCAGTAGAGTTTAGATTTTTGTGTACTTTTCCCTGTTTTTATTGTTGTTAATATATAACTTTATTTCTTCGTAGTCAGAATACAGGATATTTCAATTTTCTTAAATTTGTGGAGATTTGCTTTGCATCTTGATATATTCTCAATTTTGGAGAAAGTCCCATGGATTGCTGAGAAAAAATGTATTCTTTGGTGATTGGGTGGAATGGTTTATAGATGTCTGTAGATGTTCATTTTATGGTGTCATTCAACTCCAGAGTGTCTCTATTTAGTTTTTGACTGGTTAACTGGCTACTGGTGACAGTGGAGTATTTAAGTCACCCACTGTCACTGTGTTGGGTTCATTGTGAGATTTCAAATCTATTAGGGTTTCTTTTATGAAATTGTTTGCCTTGTGTGGTTCTTATACATTTAGGGCCGTAATATCTTCCTGGTGCATTTTTCCTTTGATGAGTATGAAGTGACCTTTCCTGTTTGTTCTGACCAGTTTTAGGTTGAAATCTATTTGTTTTTTCTTAGTTTCATTTGCTTTGAATAGCTTTTTCCATCTTTTTACCCTAAGGTAGGGTTGATCATTGTTGGCAAGGTGTGTTTCTGAGAGGCAGCAAATCAGTGGATCTTGTTTTCTAATCCAGTTAGTCTGTGTTATTTTACTGGGGAGTTGAGACCATTAATACTGAGATTTATAATTGACTAAAGTATCAATTTCTGCTATGTTGGTACTGTAGTCCTGTTTTCTTAGACATTTTTTGGTTGAAAGTTCTGGGATAATTAATTTATTCTTTGTGCTCTCATGACAGTATATACTCTTCTCTTGAGTAAAGTATTCCATTGAGCATTCTCTGTAGACCTGGTTCTGTGGACATAAATTCCTTAAATCTGTTTTATCGTGGAAAGTTTTTCTTTCTCCTTTAATCACAAGGGATAGTTTTGATGGACTAGTAGCCTGGACTGGAATCTACGTTCTTTCATGGCCTATATGACATTGGTCCAATCGTTCTGGCTTTAATAGTCTCCATTGAATAGTCAGCTCTTATTTGGATGGATGTGTCTTTATGTGACTTGTTCTTTCCCTCTCACAGTTTTATTTCTTTTCTCTGTTTTGTACATTAGAGTTTTGATATTACATGTTGTGGGATTTTCTTTTCCTGTCCTGTATACTTGATATTCTGTATACTTTCTGTACCTAGGTAGCTAGCACTTTCCTTAGACTTGGAAAGTTTTCTTCTATGAGTTTATTAAAAATGTTTTCTGAGCTTTTGACCTGGCTTTCTTCTCTTTCTTCTATGCCTGTGATTTGTAGGTTTGGTCTCTTAACTGTGTCCCAGAAGTCTTGCATATTCTTTTCCTGGCTTATTTTATATTTGACATTTTCTTTTTTTTAATCAATCCATTTCCTCAAGTTATCATCAGTTTTTTTTTGTGTCTTTCATCTAGGATTTTTGATTGAGTTCCCAAGTTTTTGACTTCAAGTTTTGTTTGGTTTTTCTTCAGATACTCTATTGTTTTATTGAATTCCAGTTTCACATTTTGAATAATGATACCTATTTCATTCAACTGTTTTATCATAATCTTCAGTCTTTTATTTATATCCTCTTTGAGTTCCTTGAACATATTTGTAATTGCTATTTTGAAATCATTGTCTTGTGCATCTGCTAGGTTGCCATTTTGAGGAAACCTTTTTTGAGGGTGTGCTAGTTTCTGGAGTAAGCCTATTATCTTGATTATTCATGTTGGTTGTACTTTCTTGATGGGACTTAGTCATCTTGATGGTGACTTAGTCACCATCTTTGGTGGTGTTTCTTGGTTTGGGTAGGTGTTCTCATATTTGTTAAACTGAGTTTTTGTATTTTTGTTTGCAGTTTCCCCAACTTGTTGGTTTATAGCTCAGCTGGTAGTGCTTGGTGTTTCGTTCAGGGGCTGCTTTATGCTACTGTGAAAATGTGGAAAATGTGGTGCAAGAAATGGTCTCAGTTATGCTAAGCATAAAATGGAACTTCTGAGTTGAAGTTCCAGGGTTGACTCATCATGTTCTAGAACAGTAGAGTGGACTGGATGGCTGGGTGAAAAGCTTGGCTGCTAGGTCAGGCTACAGGAGCACACATGTCTTTGTGGAAGGATCCTAGTAATCCCAGGAGTTCTGAGAACAGTTCTTAGTGGCATGCAAGTGTTCAGGAAGACCTGAAATTGCAATGTTAGAGCCCAAGGAGGAGGGAGAAAGGAGACTTACCAATGGATGGCTGGTGAAGGCTTCCTGATTTGGCAGTAAAGAAGATTCATAACAGAGCAGAGATGGTTGGCAGAAGGATGTGTGGAAAGGGAGAATAACAATCTGTGATTGAGAAAGTTCCTGATTATCGGAGTTCACAATGAGAAAAACAAAAACAAAGAACAAACAAGCAAACAAAAACCCAAAGAACAAAAAGCCTTTTATCTAGTACAGTGGCAGTAGCCTGTGTTATTTTGGGAGTCCTTGGACTACCTTAACTGACAATTTGAAGGGCAGTTTCTCCTGCCTGACAGTCTGTCTTTTGTTTTAAAGCCTTCAGCTGTATACATACGTGTGTGTGTGTGTGTGTGTGTGCATGCACACACACACACACACACAATATTTCTTTTGGTAGACTTTTGAACAATACATTTCATTTTGGTTTTTCACATCATCTAAGTATTATATATCTATCCCCCCTCCCCCTGCTTAAGTTACCCCCATTTTCCCCATTTCTTCCTTGATAACACCTGTCTTCTTTTATTCCCTCAAGCTCCTTCTTCCCCTTTACCACCATGTTCTTTTCCATTCAGGCTCCTGTGATTGCATCAAGGTATATATACTCACATCTTGGAATTTGGATCTAAGATCCAGAAATATGAGTGAACATAAGTCATTTGTTTTGTTTAAATCTGTGTTATTTCACTTAGTATAGCAATTTCTAGTTCCATTCTTTTACCTGAAAATATTATGATTTTTCTTTTCCTTTACTGCTGAGTGGCATGCCATTATGTAACTGTACCACATTTTCATTATCCAGTCATCAGCTGAGGGACATTTAGTTTGTTTCCATTTTTTTAGCTATTGTGAAAAGAGCAGCAACAAACATGGCTGTGAAAGTATCTCTGTAGTGATAGGTAAAGTACCAAATGGATGAATCCAGTTGATCAGGAGAAAGCACCAGGACACAGATAAAACTCCATCGGAATAGAGTTTATTAGCAAAGGAACACATGGGACAGATTCCCTTCCAGGCAGGGAAAATATCTGCCTGGGTCATGAGCTGCGGTGTTTTAAAGGGAGAGACTTCTGGGGGGTGCAGAAGGTGTGAAGATATTTTTTTTAAAGTTGGGTGGGGGAAAGCAGGAGAGCAGAGCTGTTAAAATCTGTCCTCTTTAGAGATCAAAGGGGAAGCCTGCTGTGTTGGCCAAACAGTGGAGAAAAGTCTGCTTCTCTTGACTTCAAAGACCAGGGTGCTTTTCAGCTTGGTTCCCTTTTCCCCAGAGCTTGAGAAGTCCTTGAGGCCCTCTTGGTGAGGGGGCGGGACTATCTGAACCTTAATGTGTAGTAGAGTGGGTCCTTTGGATATATGCCAAGGGGTGGTATGAATGAATCACATGGTAGATTTATTTTCAATTATTTAAGACTTTTCCACACTGATTTCCACAGTGAGTGGCTTTATTGTTGAAGACGGGACATGCTTTAGACACAGACTCTGGAGCAATAGAGCTGGAAGTGAAGCTGGAACCTAGAAGCCTCCTCCCTGAAGACTGGCTCTCATAGTGTCAGAGGACACTGTGCAAGGTGCCCAGGGAGAAAAACAATGGTCCCACCTAGGTATAAACCATAATAAATACAACAATGAATGTCCAGCAAACTCTCTCTATTGCCGTAGTAGTGACAGTTTTATCTTGGTGGTAATCAGTAGCTTTCTGTTTGGACTTGAAGTCCACTCAATGGGAGGAAACTCATGTATGGTGCTGTATACACAGCACATGACTAGAGAGGTCATAGATCTTAGAGCAAATTCTGCTTTTGTCATATCCTTAGACCAATGTAATTTTTATTGTACTCCAAATATGTATCCTTATATTTACAGAAAAATGTGCTTCTCACCACTTATCAAAAAAGTGAGTTTTCACAACAGATAGAGACTATGACAGGGTTTCACAAGTGGTCAAACCAGAGAAGAAGTGTCTGTAAGGTATTCATCCCAAAGTAACACTTCTATAATGCAACATATACCTAAGGCTCAGGGATCGTAGTGTAACCAGGGGTAGAGGGAATATTAATGCATCCCTCTGCTCTTACCAGTGAAGCTTCCTTATGCAACAGATGGTGATTAATCCAGAAAGTCACAACTGGCCAAAGTGCAGAGAATAGGAAAGAGACTGCAGAGTGCTTTCTCTGGGTAGGACACCTTTATCAACCCTCTGCTACCGAAGCCTCAGGGACCATTGTGGAAGGGGGTGTGTGAAAAGACTGTGAGAGTCGGAGTGGTGGATGACCATAAGAAAACAGTTTTCCAGGCAGCCTGGAGCTTACTCATGAATTTACAGCAATCATGATGCCATGCACAAGACCCAGGCAAGCTAAAACCAGACTCCATTCCCTTCATAGACGTGGGGAATTTGGTAAGAAGCCTCAACCTTAGCTGAATAACTATTGGCAACAGATAACTACTAGGAGAATGAGAGTGGATTTACTTTAAGGGAATGATGCTAGATAGGTTAATCAAGATTCAGTGGATACAAATGTGGCTTGATAGGCTTTAACACATATGACAGAATACATGAGATCTCTTTGTGGGTATGTGGGGTATAGATAGGAGGAAGAGTCTAACTATGATCAAAATATATATTGTGTGAAATTCACAAAAATTCAATAAAAATGTTTTATTATCTTAAAAATACTGTTTTTTCACATGTGCAAACATCTAAGTGTTAGTAGCATTAAAATGTAGGAAAGAGCACAGTGTAAAATGAAATAGAGATCTTCTTGAAAGGGGAAAAAACTCATTCAGTTTTATGTCTTACAGAGTTTATACAGAGTTCAATATTGTATACCTATATTAATTCAAATGTGAACCTAAAAATGTACACTCTGGAATGTGTTACTGAATATTTTAAAGCTGTAATGAAATGCTTCTTCTAATCATGTGATTATTAAATTTAAAAACATTTTTAAAAAATTTAAAAAAATTCTTCAAAGCCTAAAATTTACTCCTTATTAATTAGGTGATGTGAAAAACATTACCATTGAAATCTACCTTATAGATGGCAATATAATTATTTTTATATGTGGCTGGAGTTAGTTTGCCTTTTCTAGGGCTGTGCATCTGTTTTCAAAGAAGATATGGCTGTGTGCTCTTCTTTTTAAAAATAATTTTATTGATTCTTTGAGAATTTCATAAAGTATACTGTTATTATATTTACCCCTCCCCATCTCCTCTGAAGTCCTCCCTACCTCCCTACTTCTACTTCATGTTCCCTTTATTTTTATAACCCATTGAGTCCAGTTTGTGTTACCGAAGTGCTCTTGGGTGTAGGTTCATCCCTAGAGCATGGTGGCTCTACCAGTGTTCATACCCTTAAAAGCAACTCTCCCTCTCCTAGCAACTATCAAGTGCCAAATAGCTCTTCAACTAAGGGTGGGACTTCCCACTCACTTCCTACCTCAATGCTGGGACTTTGTCTGGCTTGAACTTGAGCAGGTTTTTTGTGTGCTTTCACAACTGCTCTGAGTTCCTATGTGCAATGGCTGCCTTGTAACTGGAAAACACTATTTTATTATAATCATCCACTGCCTCTGGCTCTTACAGCCTTTCTGGCCCCATGTCCACGACAATCCCTCAGCCTTTGCTAGTGTGTGTAGCATCATTATGAAAACTAGCCAGCCGCGATAAAACTTTGAGATCTGTACTACCTTGATTTCTCCATGTTCTATGACTCATGTACATAGTGTCTTCAGCAATAGCGTCTTATTGTCAAGTTCTAGAAGGTAACGAAGAGCAATGATAGTAACCAGTAATGACTGGGGATCTATCAACAGCTCCAGAAACTGTAACCTAGCCCCGGCACTGGGCTCTTTATTTGCTATCCTGCATTGTCTATAAGGTGCATTTTCTCCACCACCACACCACCACTACAGGTTAACTCGATTTAATCTTTTTCACATATGTATATGCACATATTTTTGAAGCTTCTACAGTGGTAGGCTTCCGTATGACTTTTTCAAAAGACCTTCAGTGTTCGTTATCCCTCCCCCATACTCCTTCTTCTGTCCTGCTCCCCCATCACCCATTCCCCTTGACCCTTCCTTTGCTTCATTCCCTTTCTCCCTTCATATCGCTGCATTCTATCCACTCTTTTTAGGGCACCTTTGTCTACTTTTGGTATCTGACTTTGCAGAGTTAGTTGGGAATTGTCTCCTATTAGCTAAGATTCACAGTAGTATTCATATTAATTTATGCTTGATGTTTGGTAGAGTACACAATAAGTGTGAGATTTTTTTTAGAGGGAAATTTTTGTGTTAGTTTTCTTTGCTTCTAAGACTTCAAACTTAACAGCTGTAAAAAAAAAAGTTAGAAGTTTAGCGCCAGTCTTCCTGAAGTAAATTACAGTGTTAACAGTGCAACTGTGGTCCCCCATATATTCTAGGAAATAGTCTGTTCTCTGTCTTCTCCAATGTCTGGAGAGTACATAGCTCATGACTTTATTTGCAGATTTTAAAATGGACACATTTTGGGACACATAATATAGCTACCAAATTTTGAAATTTGCTACTTTAGTCTCTTTCTTTTATGGGTTCATTTAGATTTTCTTTTCTTTTTTTTACCCCATTGACTCCATTTTTGTTGTTCTATAAATGTCTATTTTTATCTAGATTATCTAATTTACAAACACTGAGTTCTTCACAAATGTTTATTTTCTTTACATATGTTCAGGTCAGTGATGTTTTCTTCTCTTTTTTAAAAAATAGTATTTTATGTGTATTAGTGTTTTGCTACATGCATGTAAGTGTAACCATGCCATGAAATGTCCATGGAGGCAGGAAGAGGGCATTGGATATCCTGGAACTGGAATTTTGGGTGATTGTTAGCCCCCATGTGGGAGCTGGGAACCAAACCCAGGTCCTCCAGAAAAGCAGTCATTCCTCTTAACCACCGAACCATCTCTCCATCCCAAATGTTCTCTTTTTGATGATTTAAAAATGTGAATTTTCTTACGTTATATGTGCTCATTTCACATCCTCTCATATAATATGTTGTGTTACTTGAATGAGCACATGAGCAGTAGGCATATAAACTACAAATAATTGCTAGACAGAATAATAAACAATAGCCATCAAGTACAGAATTGATACAAATATCCCATTAACCTCAGCTCATTGTGCTCTCAACTACCTTAACCCGGACCCCGAAATATTCAGCCTTGAATAGTACTATAAATAGAATTATGGTGGATAGGGGACAAGAGAAATAGCCATTTTTTTTCCATTTCTGGTTGAAATATTTTACACTGGAAAATTCTACAGAAAGACAGACAATATGAACCTATTTTTAGGACATCTTTCTGGTCTTAGAAGGGGCTCCTGTAAGTAAGAAAACTCAAAGCTTCTTTCATGAAATTTAATCCACAGGAAATCTGTAACTCATTCATTCTTCAAGTAATTCAGGACAAAAACTTAGGAATCGTTTTTACCACGTCCTTCTTTAAAGCTCAATATCCATTAGAAAATCATTCAAAACACACTGTGACTCCCAACAATTACTCCTATAGTGCTCTTTCCATGAGATCTGAGCCACTGTAGTCTTTCCTTCATATTATTTTAATAATGAGCAAAACACTTTCCTGCTCATCCTCTTTCTGTGACTTGTCCTTTCACTTTAAAAGCCAAGGTCATTTCTGTGACCTGGGAGGCCATACATGATCTTCCTCCTTGGTGCTTGGTTTCATCTCCCTTCACTCTTTCTCTGAACAAAGTGTTATAGCCACAGAACAAAGCCCACTTTCACTTTTCACAGTGGCTGGACATGTGTCTCCCTATGGTCTTGGTTTCTGCTGTTCTTCCACATCTTTATCCTGAAGTCTCCCCAGAGAGGATATTTGTGGTTATCACATCTGTAATGTCACCTTCATGAGCTGCTGTTATCTTCATAAATTCTTTCTATTAATTTTTCTTATTTTGTTTTAGTACTTTTTAAACCTAGTGTGTATTTTGCTCATTTATTTTACTACTTATATGAACATTATGATATCCACTATTCCTCATTAGAAAATAAGTACCATGAAGCAAGGACATTTGCTTCTCTTGTTCACTTGTATCTCCTTAGTGCTTAGAAGGCCTAGAAGACTGCCTGGCACAAAGCAGTTGCTAGTCAACGTTTATTTATAGGCATTCATTAAAAATGATTAGTGGGGCACACATAGTTCTTTTGCCTTTCAATTTGGGATTAGTGAACCAGTCCCACAAAGGAGAATTAATTATATCAATGTGTTTTCATTGTATGTCATAATAACATACAGAATTGTTGGGAGCTGCTAGTCTATTATGTACATTGAGCTGTGGCAGGCTTGTTTACTGAGTTTGTGTTATGCACACCAGTACCTAATCTGCCAAATCAGGAGGAATGTGTTTATATGGAGAGCCTCACAATATCTGACCTGGGGGCAATAGTGGTAGACAAAAAGATCAAAGAAGGCTTTGAAGTATCTGACCGCTCCTTGACCCTCAGATACAGGTGGGAAAAACAGCTGTTGATACAAATTGAGTTCTTCTGTATAAAAAGGCGGAGCTGAAATAAGCCCGGGCTTCAGTCTCTACTGACAGCCCTCCAAAGTATCTTTTCTGTCTCTTGTTTTTTCTTTCAATCCTCACTCCCCCTTTCAGGTACTGTCTGTCTTGGCCGGCTGGCACCGGCATAGAATATTATTATTTTTGATGGTATTTTACTCAGTTTTCCATTTTTTTTCTTTACTGTTTACACAATTTTCCTTGGTACATATAATGATCATCTTTACATTCTGGGTATAGCATATTTTCTTGACACTGCATTAGAATAATATTCACTAAAGTAGCCTAAAACAAAGTGAACATATTGACTAAATGCCAAAATCAAATTTTATTACAAAACATACAAGTAAGAGTGCCTTTCTCAAGAGAGAACTTCTAGGTGCTGAAGAGATGGCTCAGCAGTTAAGCGCACTGGCTCCACTTGGAAAGGACCCAGGTTCAGTTCCCAATATCTGCACATTGGTTAACAAGCATCCATAATTCCAGTTCTAGAATCTCTCTTCTAGCTTCTGCAGGTACTAGGCACACATGTGGTGCACATGCATACATATAGGCAAAACATCATACAAAAAATAAAAACAAATATATCTTTTAAAAATACAAGAAAAACATTGTAATACTTAAAAAGTGAAGACTTCTGCTCTGGCTTCTTCCATGCTGAAAAGGGTGGCAGGATGAGGCAATTGGGGTACCCCTTCAGTTTGTCTATCTAAAAGACTCCCCAGTTGTATAACTCTTACCTGTAGGGGGAAAAGAAAATCCTTGACTTGTGAATAGGAGATGTTAAGGAGAAGTAAAAACAAAAGTAATTAGCATTAAAAGTTCTAGACAGGGAACCAGAAAAAAGTCAGAACAGGACAATTTTCAAATGGTCATGTGAGAGTCCATTGGAATTTCTTGGCAAGGGCTTCCAAAAGCATCCCTCTATTGGATTCCTCCTCACTTTTCCTCACTTTTTTTTTTTTTTTAATCTGCCATGGCTAGAGTCAAGAGTGATGGATTCAGGATTTGCTTTCAGGCGTTTTAATAGCTGTTGGAATGGTTAGAATCAGTGTCAGTTCCCTCTCAAAGGCTTCTAGATAGGGGGAGAAAACAAATTTGGCCATCATTTTAGAACAAGAGCTGGTTGTCTCCCTTAGCTACAGGTGGGTGGGCACTACAGTATTGCAGAACAAGATTTGAAGTCTTACATCTGAGCAGCACTTTCTGATTAGCAACAAAATCATCCATGAGAAATAATTGTCTAAATAACTTTTTATATCGACTTAAGCCTAATGTCTGGGAAGTGTAATCCCTTGAACTCTTAAAGAAATACGCTGATCACTTTACTCCTTGGTTATACTTTTCTTTTGGGTCTTGTAGCCTGGAAATGACTTATTTCTCCCTACTTATTCCTCTGAAGAGCTAGAGGTGAGGGAAGGACACCCTTGGAGAAGGGTGGAGTGCAGCATGGTGGGAACTTGGAGATGTGGGCCTGGGAAAATGGCATGGTTCTGGCAGCATCTGGTGAGCAAATGGAGAGGAAGCTGGTTTCAGATTCCCAAATCCAGAAGGGCGGAGAGGGGTGTTGCAAGGCGTCCTGTGAGATAATGCAACCCATCCAGGAGAAGCTGACAGGAATCTAGGGGAGAAGGCAGCCAAACCCCCGTATGCTTAATGGGGTTAGCAATAGTCACATGGGTTATACAGTGGATTATAAAATATATAACTAAAAAGGTGCTGGCCATGCAGAAGCATGGGCCTCAGCTGTGTTGTAAATATGGGAAAATAGCCCAGTTGAGGGTATATGAAGATTTTTTTAAAGGTTATAGAAAGGCTAGAAAAACTTTTACAGGCCTTGGGCAGTAGTGGAGAGCCCAGAGAGGGGGCGTGGCTACTCTGCATAATAAAAGATTTGCCCAAAGCAGGGGAAACTGAAAAGGCTAGGGAAGTACCTGCAGATTCAGTTTCTGAGCTTGTGAGAGAAAAAGAGCAGCACATTTGAACTTGTGTAAGGTCCAAGGACTCAGAAAAAAAGACAGATAATAATGAGTAAAGAAACAACTTAAAAATAAAAGTAGCTAAAGCTGTCCCTCAGAGTAAACCTTTGATACAAAAAGAAAAAAAAAAAAAAAAGCTAACAGTGCTGTAGCTAGGAAATATTCCACACTGGAGCTGTTAAAACTAGGAAAAACTTACAAGCAAGCAATAAAAGAGTTTTCTCACCACGTGGCTCATGAGGGTATGGCACATGGGAGCAATAACATCAGTCTAAGTCCTTCAGAAGCTTCACAGCTGAGTTATATAACCACCCATCCATCCTTGTGATATAGGCTGTTCAACCTAGACCAATGCAGGAGGGAGCAGTCCTTAATGGGATACCTGGTGGAAGGCATTAAAGATACACGGTCATCACCAAAGGAAACTCCCATAAGTAACAGGGTTGGAGAACTACAAAGGAGGGACAGGCATTACTGAGAGAACTAGGTATGAGAAAAGCAATATATGATGCCAAGTTCACTGGCCCAAATAAGACTGTGTTCACCAGAGATATAAAGGAAAGCTTAATTCAACTGAGACTTTGAGAATGGTATAGAGCTTTAATGGTTTTACTAAGCCCATTAATGGGACAGGATCTTTGTAAAGTGAGAGGGGCTTCAGCAGATCTAAATGACTCTGACCAGCTTGTAAAATGTGTCTGTATAATAACAGAACACCCTACAAGAGCTATTAAAAAAAGACCAGACAGAAAAACTGATCTGTTTGGGTTACTCAAAGACATGTGGCAAGACTTATGTCGAGCCCAAATTCCCAAAGAAAAAGTTGATAAAAAACCAAGTTCGGTACTAAGGATTTTCTGGAAGGTTTTAAAACTGGAAGAACAGTTTACAAAAGGCATTGAAAGGACAAAAACTGTCCCATTTCTCTATTGATAAAGGCTATGCTAGAGGTCGAGGCAGTTTTTCCCACCAGGGCCTTCCCTAGCAGTCAGGCATGGTCAATGGAGAGATGACAGATATGGTTACCATCAGGAGAGAGACCCAGGACCTGCCTGACTCAGAGAACCAACAGGTGCAGTGGGGACAAGAGAAATCCCCTGCCTCCTTAGCCTGGTGCAGGGTCAGGCAACTGGAGCCAACACCTGTTAGGTGTATCAAGGATAAAAGAAAACAAAAAGACTCCATGTAAGATCCCCAGAATGAGGAATGACTCCAATGGGATAACTAAAAATAGTAAAGAACTAACCAAGTTAATGCCCCGTACCCATGCTGTGGTACCTAGCAAAGATCTATGGAGAGAACAGTTAATACAAATGGATAAAACCTTTCCCTGCTGTGTTAGACCTTGTCTATGGTTGATTCAATATATGATGTTATCTTTTGAGTGTTTTACAGATGTGAGACCCATTTGAAAGATACCTGAGGAATCAAAGACCAGCTATGCTGTAACATTCTTGGGAGTTTTATGGTTGGGTGAGACAAAAACAGAGGCTCCCAAACTATACAACTATTAAGAAAAACTACCATACCAGGGGTGGGTTGCCCCCCATGAGGCAAAAAGAGACTCTAGAAGTCCTCAAATTCACCAAGGCTGTTGTCACTAATGTTGGTTGTACACTAGAAAGGTCAGTAAGGCCATGTTGCTGGACACTGCATGATGTGAGTGCAGGAGAAAAAGAGTTCGAGCTGAGAGTAAGCCAAAAATCTCTATGCCACTGGATGGATGACGTTCATAGTGCCAAAAGGTGCTATGCAGATGGCTGGGGAAGAAAGGATCCCCTATGAGTCTACTCAACAATGGACCCCTTGTGCTGCGCATTATGGACATGCCCATCAATGCCTTCAAGTGCAATAATGGCTCGGCTAACATATGACTGATAAATTTCTAATTGAATAAGGCCTGCTCCTAAGGGTGGAACACACATCTGGTGCTACAGACCAGGCCAATCCCTGTTGGGGATCCCTGCTGTGAAGTCGTAGTCTCTCTATGTCCGGGTGGCCCACGGGCTCGGTTTCATATGCAGATAACTCCTTTCAGCAGAGTACCTGGCATCTTCCTAACTCTCCTTTGAAGTAGCCATCATAGAAAACACGGCCTCTGGCTCTGGGAATACCATGCTTTCCTGTGTGATTTTTCAAGCAGTCTGACAGTCTAGCAGCGTGGCGAGAGCCCATTTCCACACACAAATGAGGCATCCCCAAAATACCTATCAGCTATAGCTTTTACCACTGCCCCTACG
>NW_008337766.1:1028523-1032151 GCF_000622305.1 Nannospalax galili | reverse complement strand
AACACGGAACACGGACTAAGCAGAGTCCTGCGTCTTACTACTGATCCAGCCTCTCCAGGGGGCAGCATTCCTCCGTCACCGACTCACGAAGCCCCAGCTTCAGCTGCCTCGTGCTCTCCCACGTGATCCAGTGGCCAGTGGATCTCGCAACAAGAGGAAAGTGCACGGGGGAAAATTAAGGCGGTACACGACCGGACACACTTCGGTAGCAGAGACCCACACAGACACGGAGAAACGGCACAGCGAGAAGCCTGCGGGACACCCGCCGCCGCATCCAGAGCGCGCGCAGAGCTGCAGGAGACCGATCCCCATGGGACCGTGCGCACCATATCTGGCGCCCAACGTGGGGCCTCTGAACCTCATGCTAGCTAGGAGCTTGTGCCCATGGAAATGCTGGATTCGTGAGTATCCCTCCCCCTCAGGAGGGTAATAAAAATCTCTTCTGATTTCCTCCTTTTCTTTCTTTCTGAAGTTATCGTATGGGACTGCTAGGAACAAAGAGACAACTGATGCTTTCTGGCCAGGGCTACCCCCTGGTGTTAGCTGAAGGTCTCTCTGATCCCCTAATGGATCAGGTGTGGACAAAAGACCTCTATCTAGATATTTTTTTAATATATCAAACCTGGTAATGCATCGGCCAGTTAAAAGCCACAGGGCGGCCGCCAGCCCCTCAAATTTGCAGGAAGGTCTCGTGACTGGGAACCATTGGGATCCCCTGAAATTTTAATTTCAGGCACGTCCCCTTGGGAACCATCACTTCACCCCACTTTTCTATCTGAACACTGCTAGAAAAATCCCTAAAGTTCTAAGCTTTAGAGTCAGGCAGATTCCTCTAGTCAGCTCTGTTATCCTGCCCCAGGACATTCAAGCCTAGGGGCTTGTAACTTTCCAAGGAGCTTCAGCCCTCTAGTGTCCAACTGCTGTAAAAACATCTTCCCTTTACAATGGGGAATTCTACATCACGTCAAAAAAAGTGCCAAATTCGTTCTCTTAAAACCCTGCTCAAATCTAGAGGACTTAAAATTTCAAAAGAAGAAAGCTTAAAATTTTGGAATGAGGTGTATCAATTTGCACCCTGGCTCTTATCAGCAGACATATCTGATCCTAAGGTGTGGAACTTTCTTTCACATTTGGCTTATAAGAAAGAAACCCAAGAAAAGCATGATTTTCCCCTCTCCTTTTTCCCAATAATGACAGCCATCCAGCAATGCTTAAAAAATCCACCTAAAATTAAAGAAAGCTTACAAACACCAAAAAATAATTTAAAAAAAGTTTTAAGCAATAAAAAAACCCTACAGACTGCCCAGTAGCAGATTCAACAAATGTCAGACAAAAACCACCCATCAACAAAATTAATCCTCACCCCCTCTTGCTGATCTAACAAGCCCAGATACTAACGCCCAAATTTCAAAAGCTACCAAAAATTCTCAGGTAAAATCCCCTCCCCCTCCACCCTCTGTTGAGACACGCCTTACAGCCACAGAGCAGCTGTGTAACCTTAGAGACAGTGAAAGCTACCAGCCTCAAAATTTCCAGCCTCAGCAGTCTCAGGACACCCAAAACCCACCGGTAGAGGCTTTTCCTGTCAACTTGCAAATAACCAGACAACTCCCCCTAGCCTGGTACCCACTCCCAGCTGCCGAGCTTAAAGAATTGCGCCAGACTGTGTGTAAAAATGACATTCATGCTCCTTGGACTAAATCTATATTACAAACATTTAATACTAACCTGCTTCCCCAGGATTGGAGAAACATTTGTAGATCTACCCTCCCCAGTCCATTATTTGTACAATGGGAAGCCTTATTTAGAGATGAGTGCCTAATGCAAGCTAAAAAGAATGACACTCATAATCAGCAACTGAGACCCCAACCAGGGCAGGATCCACCACCTAGATTTATAGATTAGAATTATGACCAGCTTTTTGGCCATGGTTATTTCTCCAGAGTAATTTAGCAAGCTGCAATCCCTGCTGGCTGTATAGAGCAGATTTGCTTATGTGCATTACAGGCCTGGGATCGCCTAACACCATTGTCCATTGGGCCTGGAGAGACCTCTTCATTAACCTTTTTAAAACAAAATCCAACTGAGGCTCTCCCAGATTTTATACTAAGAGTGCAAGCAAGCTTAAATAGAAAAATAACAGATCCTACAGCCAAAACAATGCTTTTAAACAGCCTTGTCTGGGAAGGGATGACCCCTGAGCACAGACAAGCATGCCAGGTACTAAAAAATAAACATTATGACAAATAGATTGTGGCCACCCATGACATTGATAGGGACTGCCACACACCAGGCTTCCTCCCTTGCCCAAGCCCTTGCAGTTGCAACTCAGTCCAACTCAAAATGCTTTAAATGTGGAAAAACTAGACACTGAATAAAAAATTGCCCCCAAAATAACTCAGCTGCCACTCGACCCCCTAAAACCCTCTGCCCTCGCTGTAAAAAAGGCTTTCACTGGAAAAAGAATTGTAGATCTAAAAATAACAGAGATGACAATCCTTTGCCACCTTTAAACTCCTCCAGGGGCAGCCCTCAGCCCCGCTAACAAGAGGGAAGCCACAAACATTGCGGGTAACCAGTATTACAAAAAATGCCCATCCAAAATTAACCATAAAAATAGACAATAAACCTTTCAAATGCCTCCATGATACTGGGGCTGATAAAACCATCTTAAAGTGATCTGAGGTTCCTCCACACTGGGAATTAATACCAGGACCCCAACTAATAGGAGTAGGGGGGCCCTCCCAAGCATTCATCACTAAAAATTTCTATAAATGAGAGTACCCTGATAGAGAGGTTAGAACAATAAGACCCCTAATTACAGATATTGCTACAAATCTCCTAGGACGAGATACCTTAGAAGACCTCAATATAATTCTTACTAGTGGGTCTAAAGAGAAATGCCTTAAAATAGATGATCAGATGAGGTCCCTAAAACAACAGGACCCCCAATTCTAAGGGCCACTGTTGATTACCATACTCCCTGCCTTGATTGGACCAACACAGAACCAGTCTGGGTGGAACAGTGGCCATTACCCAAGGAGAAATTACTCATTTTACGACAACTTGTAAAAAAACAGCTACAGCTGGGTCACATTAGGCCCTCCAGGAGCCCATAGAACACCCCAGTCTTTGTAATAAAAAAAAAGACAGGGGCATGGAGACTGTTACAGGACCTTAGAGAAATAAATAAAACCATGAAAATATGGGGATCCCCCCAAAGAGGCCTACCCATGGTCTCTGCCATCCCCCTTAATACTCCCCTGTTAGTCCTAGATATAAAAGACTGCTTTTTCTCCATCCATTTGCACAATAATGATTGCCAACATTTTGCCTTCTCAGTTCCAAAAATTAACAATTCTGGTCCAGCTGATCGATATGAATGGCAAGTTCTGCCACAAGGTATGGCAATGGCAAATAGTCCTACAATATGCCAGGAGGCTGTTGCTAATGCACAAGCACCCCTCTTAAAAAAGGGGCTAATGTTTATCATTACATGGATGACCTCTTGGTCTGGCAAGATGAGGATTCCTCTCTAGAAGGCCTAAAAGATGCTATGATAAACACCCTAGAGACAAAAGGTTTTGTAATAGCAACAAATAAAATACAATCAGTCCCCCCCCATTAC
>NW_008337766.1:995061-1025882 GCF_000622305.1 Nannospalax galili | reverse complement strand
GCGTCCCCATAGCAAAGCAGGGCGGGAAGGAGCCTAGGCCTTGCGGGAAGTGGATGGAGTGGGAAGGAATTCTGCTAGGCAAGCACGCATGCCACACCTGGGCAGGTAACTTAGGGACGGGAGAAGAGCTGCAATGTAGAGGTCTACGAGGTCATCCAAGGGGATGGGAGAGGCAAGAGGGTCTCCACTTGCAGCTGCGCGTGTGTCCGCGCGCTACACACACACACACACACACACACACACACAGAGAGAGAGAGAGAGAGAGAGAGAGAGAGATACAGATATACTATACACATACAAACACACATATTCACACAGACATGTACAAATTCATACAGACACAATACACATACAGACATACACACATATACAGGCACATACACAAACATGCACAGGTCTTAAGGAATAACTTTTTCAAAGAAAAGCTATGTAGCAGCTGATATCAGCTAAGAGGCTGTACTCTTTCCTAAATACTCGTTGCCTTTGTTGGGGGCCTTTGTTGTGTAAAGTAGAAGTTTCTTCATGTCCGGATAGCTCACGAGCTCGGAGCCATATGCAGAGACTCCTTTCACAGCAGGGTGCCTTCCTGGCATTTTTTCTGACTCCTTTGTGAAGTAGCAGCCACATAAACATGGCCTCTGGCTCTGGAAATACCATGCTTTCCTGTGTGATTTTTCAGGCAGTCTGGCAGCGTGGCGGGAGCCCATTTCCACATGCAAATGAGGCATCCCCAAAATACCTATCAGCTAAAGCTTTTACCACTACCCCCATGGTATAAAATATCCCAGTCTTCTCTCAATATAGAGAGCTGGATCACTAGGAGCTAGGAGCTGAACACTTAATAAAGCTGTAACACGGACTAAGCAGAGTCCTGCGTCTTACTACTGATCCAGCCTCTCCAGGGGGCAGCATTCCTCCGTCACCGACTCACGAAGCCCCAGCTTCAGCTGCCTCGTGCTCTCCCACGTGATCCAGTGGCCAGTGGATCTCGCAACAAGAGGAAAGCACACAGGGGAAAATTAAGGTGGTACCCGACAGGACACGCTTCGGTAGCAGAGACCCACACAGACACGGAGAAGCGGCATGGTGGAGAAGCCTGTGGGACACCCGACGCCGCTTCTAGAGTGCGCGCAGAGCCACAGGAGACCGATCCCCATGGGACCGCACGCAGCATAAATCCCCTGTGTCAAGAAATGCTACAGGCTCTAGCAGGGAAGACATCACAAGTATACTGTTTAGTGAATATAGTACACCTACTGGGATATCTTCTAGGCATTTGTATTTACATTCATGTTTGTTTGGATGTGTCTACTTCCTTCCATTCATCATATTAGTAGGGAAACACCACTGAGATAGATCAGTGGCCACGTCTTAAAGACGAATGATGGGGAGGCCCTAGAAGTCACTGTCTCACCATGATATAAGAGCAATCGCCCTACATCTGTGACCCCCTCCAAGGCTCAGGACCCTTGTGCAAGATTGGTGGAAAGACTGTAAAGCAGAGGATGGGGTGGAGTGTAGCCTGGAAATGACTTATTCCTCCTGACTTATTCCTCTGAAGACCTACGGGCAAGTACAGGGCACCCTGGGAAGAAGGGTGGAGCCTAGCTTGGTGGGAGATTGGGACAAAGGGAGGAGGAGGTGTGTGGTGACCTTGGAAAATGGCCAGGGTGTCCCACAAGCATGGACATGAGATGGGGCATTTACAGACCCGGGGCGAGACTGAGGGCCCACGGTGCATTGGTAAAAGCTAATGGAGACTTTTGGTGGGGAGCAGAAGCCATCAGAATGGGCAACTCACAGAGCATCCTGCAGTTTCTATGTAAGTCACCTCTCACTCCCTACCATAAGGAAACCCCAAAACTAAAACTGTCTTATGTTAGTCTGTGAGCCTGGGGCCTTGGGAGGAAGCCTCCGAAGAAGGGAAAAGGGAAGAAAATTTAAGGCGATGGGTGTTTAAGACTATACAGATGGCCCAAATAAATCAATTTATTTTTACACTTAAGGTCATTTGAGGATCTCTTCTTTAGGGGTCACATGGGCTTGAGAGGAGCCCATGGCTCCTTTCTTTTACCAGTTCCATCTATGTTAAGATAAATCAAAGGTCCTGCTCAACCATGGCTGGTTTCACTTGGAAGCATGGAGGAGATGTTTCCGCTGAGTTGGCCCTCCTCTTTGTAGACTGGACACTGGTTCAAGTCCATCTGGTGGTGTCTCCATAGCCTCCTTGAAGAAGAGTACAGGTGACTCACCACAGTTACAGGACATTTTGAGAGATGCTCCATAGTCCCCTGGAACTTAGTTGAACTTGGAGGGCAAGGGCAAAAACTGTCCTTTAAGTCCCTCTGACAAGATTAGTATAGGCCTCAAAGTATGGCTGTTAAACATCCAATAAGTTTAGTTCCACCAGTGGCACTTTTAATTACTATGTGATATGGAGATAAGGCTTGGGTAAAAACCAAATGTTCTCTAATAAACCTTGACTAGATATATTATTTTGTTCCTTCAACTAGTTGATTGAACTATGACTCATAACAAACCTACACAGACCTTTATCACTTGCTTCTGCTTACTAATTTTTTCTATTTTAGAAAATATCTCCATTGCCATATCCTTTTAACATCTTTTATATTCTCATTTTCTTTCTTTTAAAACAATTATGGGACATAATAGCACTAACAGATAAATTTTCCATCTGTTGTGAGAATTCTTTTCCTGGGAATACTAAGAAATGCTTATTCCCTTTTAAGGTTCTAGTGTCAAACCAATGTTTGATTAAAGTTGTGGAACCAATTAATTTACTGAGTTTATTTGCCAAGATAACTGAGGGGTTGCTGTGGTATATGAATGACCTGAGGGTATGCACACTGGAAGCTGGGTAACCTCTTTAGACCATGGTGTGATAAGAATAGGAGATAGGAATTGGCTAGGCAATTAGGGTAAAAAGACCCCAAAGAAAAGTAGCCAGTTTCTTGACTAAAAGTCAAAATGTCCTTGGGCCTGTTAGCACTATATGCCATTCCAAAGGCCAAAGCCGTCAAAAGTATTTGAGGGCTTTTATCTAATTCTTAAAAGATTTTAGGGTTGCCTCTTCAGAGGCAGGAATGTTGGAGTAGCAGAAAGCCCATTAAAAAAGAAAAAGAAAGAGTACATGAAGTTATCAGAAAAAAGTGATGGGGAGATATGGGAGGAGTTGGAGGGGAAGGAGTGGGCATAGATTTGATCAAAACACCTTACATGCATGTATGAAATTCTCAATAAATTATTTTTTAAAAATCAGTCCCTAGGTCCCCTAATAAAAGGAAAACTGGGAGTTGATACAAGAATTAATAAGAGACAATATCTTTTTTTGAAAGCTGAAAGCAGATGACAAAGTGGTAATTTAGCAGAAGAAAGAACAAAGTCAAATGCTTGCAGTGTTTAGTTGTCCAAAACACAGTTATCGTGCCGGCCAGATGGCTCAGTCGGCAGAGCTATTTACCACCAAGGCTGACAATTTGAGTGAGATCCCAGGAATCTTCATGGTGGAGAAAGAGATCTCCGGCAAGTTATCCTCCACATGCATGTAGTGGCATGTACATGCACACACAGGCATGCGTGCATGTGCGCACATGCACACACACACACACACAATTAATGTAATTAGAAAACATTTATATTCAGAAAGATTCAGGAATTGGGGTGCCAATAACTGTGAAGGTAGGAATGCAATTAAGGTTGGATATAGTAGGGCTGACTGAAAATCTGTCTGAAAAGCAAATGGGTCTCATATTCCCCCATCATCCCACCCGGTCAGCCATTCTTCTTCCTCTTCCCCAACAGAAGACTGGAAGTGTATCCATTGACTCAGCAGAGACTCTTGACTGGGGAACACTAGCAGATGTGACCTGTGAAAACAGAATCCAGTAAAAGCCAGTACATTGTGTTGAATCCTCAGTCCTCTTCTTCCCAGTGCTGATGATCAAGCTTCTACAACTCAAACAGGCAACTGGACTGTTGGTTTCTGGAGAAACCAAACAAAATAAAAAGGGTTACCTAACACCCATGTTCAGCCCTCTCCCCACAAATTTTCATATTCATGTCCTCTCATTTTGTTTTGTGACCCACAGAGATTAACAAGAATCATCTGGGCCCTGGGTTTGGAGTTTTGGTTGGAACTTAATGGACTCAGCAGTGGGTAACCAACTAAAGACAGTGATTCCCAACTTCCCAGAATCTATCAATAGTCAATTGGTTCAGAGGTAAAGGGTAGAGTCCTGTGAGCTGCTTCCCAGACTTATTGTTAATAAAGCTGCTCTTATAATGGCTCAGTGAAGGTAACTCTAATTGTGAGTTAATGATTGCAATGGTTGTATCAAGTCTAAAGGAGAACATTTCACAGCCCTTCCCCCATGTTCTGGCTCTTAACATACTTCCTGCCCCTCTTCTGCAATATTCCCTAAGCCTTAGGTGACAGATATTTATATAGCAAGATTACTTAGACAAATAAGAATGAGTAGATTCCCATTAATTTGTATGGTGACCTAAAAAATTAATAATAAAAATGAGCTGTTTACAAGTTAAAAAAAAAAAGCCTTCCAGAAAATTAAAGACTTGATAGTCTAAAATTTCTGTTGGAAATTCCTGTCAGAGAATATTTGTAGTCCTGTGTTCAGCATGAAAGTATCATTAGCTTGAAATGTTTGAATCTGAAAAAAAGTTAATGATGGGTTATTCAATTATTTTCAAATTAAAGGGCATGTAACAGGGTACTACCGACCCCCCAAAGCCCTTACATATTTCTCAAGTCAATGGAAAGAGGAGAGTAGCCAGATATGTTGAGTGTCCTCTTCATTTGGGGATGACATTTCAGAGCAATTTCAGATCAAGTGTAGAAAGAAAACTATAGTCATGGAACAGTGGTAAATGAACAAAAATAGTACTAGGTAAAATAAAATTAAAATCTTTACTACAGATTTTTTTGTAAGTTATATGGTATTATTCTGCTTCATCAAGGAATGGATACAGAAATAATATATTCTTTAAAAGTTTATGCTTAAAGAATGCTTTAAGTTTTCTTCCTTGTGCACTTTTTCTTTGAGATGTACTTCAGAGGGAAAACCAGGGTGCTACAAATATTTTTGGATAAAGGTGTCCATGAAAGGAACACTGGCTGAGGTGGCTGGGTTCTTCATAGTTGATTCTAGGTACTGCACATCAACAATCATCTTCACACCACACAGTCCTTCTCCAGCCTTTCATAACTAGTATCTAGACTCAAGACTCATATCTCACGACATGCTGGACATTTCTTTTATTCAGGAAGATGTGGCATTTGATTGTATGGAACCTTAGGGTGAGGTATTCTGAGATTACATTGTTTGCACCATAGTTGATCCCCTATGGATTCCAATAGTCTAAAAACACTATAATTGCTTTGCCAACCATTATAGGTCCTTTCAGGCAGTGTGATTAGATCACAGTAGTTTGCAAATATAAAGCATTTTTCTTCTTGCCTTGTTTGGGAGAGATCTGCATTTTCATTACACCATTTGGCAGAGTCTGCTTTTTCCAACTGAATAGTCCCCACTTCTGAAATATATCACAAGACAGTAGAGCAGCTGTGCGAAAAGCTGGTTGATTTCAAAGTGATCTCCAGCTTTATGATTGTCCAGGCTCCAGCAGAGAACCAAGTGTGATTATAGCCTCCATAAAAGGTTACAGGCTACAGAGGGATTGGCTCTAAACCAAATGCCAAATAATGCCAGCTCATTTTATTCTTTAGACTAGTATGAAGCTGAAATTTTAGAAGTGTTTGGATTAATTGGAGAAACATTTGTTGATAACCTGCTATATGCAAAATACTTTCTTACTAATACCTAGAGTGAAATATAGTAGTCTCAAAGTTGAATCAGCAAAGCATTTGTTAGACAGCTAGGAGGAAGGGTCTCTTCAATGCCTCTATAATTCCATGTGGAAGCATTCATTCAAGCCATGTGAGGGGAAAATAATGAGTGAGTCTAACTGGGAAGAGACTGGCAGTTCTGGCACCGCAGGTCTTCTAATTCCACAGAATTTCCACTTGCAGCATCAACATAAGGCAAGTCAACATGTCATTTTGATAGTTAGGTCTTAGGACAGGAATCTGTCAATAATTACACAAATTATAGATTACTTTTTATTAAATTAGAAATAGTGATTAAAGCCAAACAAAAAATAAAGAACTCATCTATGCCATGGTTCATCATTTGAAGAAAAATGAGAAAATAACAGATAAATTCAGTGTCAGCAGAGGTATGTGTCATATGATTCAATGGACAGGAATCTAGTCACAATGTCAGATGTCATGATACAAGTCCAGAAATACACTAGTTGAAGATATATTTGAGTTTTATCAATATCAACAAATGCATATAAAGATAAACCCAATTGACACCCAGATAGCATATCAGAATACCAGAAAAATATAGAAGGGAACAGTATGAGTGAAAGCTGATGTGATGGAGGACAAGGGACAAGGGACCTAGAGCAGGGAGAGATTTAGTGTTTACACTTTTGTTTTCATTCAGAGGTTAGTACAGAGACATGTCAGGCTGAAAGGAATGCTTAGGGAGACTGAAGACAGCACAAAATTTAAGGCTGATACTTGTGATGTTTTTCCATTAAAATGGACTCCTGAGAAAAGGAAGCCCTGGGTTGTTTCCATTCCATTATCTATGCAGGAAAGGCTGATGGGCTAGTTAATGAGTGGGGTCCAAGAGAATTCTTCTGCCAGATCCAGTTCATCATGGGCTGTTGGAAGGAGAAGTGAAGCCAAAGCTTTCTCTAAGCATCCTTTCCCTATCCACCAATGCGTTAGTGCATTCCTTACTCTGGGCTCTGGATAGTGGGGCAGTGACTCTGAGCTGAGCTCATCTTAGGCTTCGACTGCACTAAACTGTGTGTTCTAGAGTTAAAACAAACATATGCTATAATAGGTAATTGGATTGGAAAAGATCATATTTAAAGCTGATTGAACTGCCTTTGTGTGTGAGATTGTAGATTGTCTAGACAGCCAAGGCGTCACTGGATCTCTGCCTTCAAATAAGGCTGAGAGGTAAAAGCTTTTTTGGATTCCCTAAGTATGTGAATAGTATATATTTATGCAATTCAAGGAATACTAAAAGCCTCAGAAAACACACAGATATTCCCTTCATCGTAAGCTTGTATTAGTTGTGAGAACAAGAAAGATTAAGAGTGTTTTGGTAGTCTCCCTCATGGTGCTGAATTTAGTCAAGGCAGTTAAGAAAACCTTTCTTGAGTAAAAGATACATTGGTGTTTTGAACACTCAGTGAGTGAAAAGAAACAAGATGTTGAATGCACTTTCTCTAGCAAGGTAGTAATTAGAGACCTGCAGCTAGATAGAAACTGAACAAACCAGACAAAGCAAACTTCTTGGAAACAGAAGACTTCCACAGTGTCATCGAGAATAAAAGTGAGTCCATGTTAGCACCGTGAGTAGGGTCTAAGAGAATTCTTCTGCCAGATCCAGTTCATCATGGGTTATGGGAAGGAATAGTTTGAATAAGGGAGTGCTAAAACCTACTATATCAGTGGTAAAACAAATCCAATTAGAGTGATGGTAATTGCTGGTGAGGATGCAAGGACAATCCACTGCTCATGGACAAGTGCAAAATATGAGCCTTTTTATACGTTACCTCCTTTGATCCTGTCAGAACCTGAGAAGGCTGATCCTGGAGACTCACGGGATGACAGTTTCAAATACAAGCCTTATTTCAAAGCATGTAATGTTCTTTATCCAAAATTCATTTACTAACGTTTTATCACTGCTTAACTATACATGTAAAGGGTCTGAGAAGTTCAATAGTTGTAACATATTCCTTTTGATCCCTGCAACCCATCCCGTGACTGCATCTGATTTTAGTTGTAGTTGGGTGCCAGATTCAGTGTGCACTGACAGTGTGCTTTAAGCTTCATACCTCCCCTCGACATGTTTTCCTGTTTTTTTTCTCTCTGCCTTAGGCTTTCCCTGAAGCTGTGAGAACTGTCTCAGCCTGGATGAACTGGCAAGAGTTGGCACAGACTCTGAATAACCTTTACTCCAGGGAGGAGAGACTTGGGAGTCAAAGCTCAGTCTCCACTCTTTGGAAGGGCAGTTCTGAGGCACCTTCCATATGATTTCTCACAGGGTCTGTGGAGGACAGTCACCCTACTGTGCACACAAGCAAGCAGCTCACTAGTGTGCGCTTCATTTCTCTCCCTCCTTGTAGTCCCTTACTCTTGCTTCCTGATTGACCTCCAGAATAAATAACCCATGTCCTGGGCCTTGTGTCAGATTTTGCTCTCAGGGAAATTCAAATGAGGACTATCATTTTAAGCATTGAATTATTTACTAACAATTTTACACTACATTGCAGTTGGGAGGCTGCTAGGTCCACAGCAAAAAACAATATGTTATGATATTCCACTTGTATTTTATTGCCATATGGGAGCCCTCAAAACTTCAATTTTTAACAAACAAGAGCAAAACATGCATAAAACATGGTCTAAAATCTGAAGGAAATTTAACTACTGAGAACAGTGTCACTGGAAAAGTCCAATTCAGAATCTACACTGCTCAGGTGAAAATATACAAAGCCAAATTCTAATGGTGCTAAGTACATTTATGAAGTCATGCTTGTACCTGGAAAATTATTTGTGCCAATTCCATTGAGTTTGTCTAATTGCACTGGTCGTTATATAATTATCTCCATGGTATATAACTTCTTACAGCCGTTTTTAACTGGCGGCCCTTCAAAATACAAGCCAGCATGTTTATACTTAATTCAGTGCATTGGCTAGGAGGTGCCAGTGTTTTAAAATTTATTCTCGATAAGTGAGATACTTCATGATCTGGTTTTCTTACAAATGCCACACATTTTTCAGAAAGTATTCTTCGGAGCTTGCTGTCACTCACATATTTCAAAAGCAATTGGTACAGTGAAAGGTTCGTTTTTGAAGGTTTTCTATGTTTTTCTGTCTCCTTTAAGTGTCAAGTATAGAACATAGCCAAAGCAAACACAGTGTATTGACCAATGTATCATTCATCGGAAGGTGATGGAGAGGATCAGACTCATTCAGGCAGTAAGTTCACATCCGTTTTCTCAGAAAGCTTTTTGACATATTTTTGAAGACCTCTCCTCACGTGAAATATCACCTCCTTTCCATTGCTTTCCTTTCTAGTTTCTCCTCCCAGGTCTAAAAGGCAGTGATAGTTCAGATACGCTGAAGATCTGTGAAAAACAAAATACATCTGACATAGTCAATAAAAGTTGGTATCCAGAACATTCCGAAGGAAATAAATTATGAGTCTTCTTCAAGATGAAGATGAGTTTGGAAGCAAAGGTCATTATTATTTCATGCACTGTGTGAGACAGATGTAGCTGCTATTTGGAGCTCTAGACGAACATACCAATTAGTGCACTAGGATTTTGTGCAAATGTAACCTTGCTTAAATTGTTTCATCTAAGAAAGGTGGCTTCTCTTTGTAAAGTGAGTTTTGGAAAATGACACTGTTGGTCTTTCAGAAGCCATGACGATGGAACATTGCAGACGAGTAGAAGGCAGAGAAGGTTCACACATTGCATCTGCATGTGGACCTTCCAAGGCACCAAAGTAGTGTAGGTACGGAAAGTAAAGTAACATGTGCTTAGAGGGTTTCAGTAAGGGAGGAAAAAGCAGGCATGCTAGGGCTCTAGGATCTGATGTGAGATTAAAATTCATAAAATGCCATGCAAACTAAGAAAAGATGAACACGGAGATGCTTGATTTTGTTTTCTTTCCCTTATGTCTTTAATTTTAGTCTAACAGCAGTGGGATATGTTAACAGGAGCTCAACACTGTTAAACAATGCAAGTATTGTTCAATACTGTTAAGCTACTTTTGTGCTGAGCTTTCTTTAATCTTTATATTTTCTGTGAATGAGTAAAACTGCTTTCCCAGAGTAAGCTCTTCCAGCCTTTCAATGCCAACAGATAGCCCCTGCCTTATGCTTGGCAGCCTTCTGTGGGAAGCTGTCAGTCAAAGAGCCTCTTCTCTGGCAAGAAGCCAGATTATCCTCATGGTGCCATGGCTATTTTGGATATTTTTCAGTCATTCCTGCTGCAAAAAACAACTCTCACTGAAGCCAGGACTTCTGATCCAGAAACCCTCGCCCACATCACAGCTGCCTAGTCAATCTGTATCACTCGTGGAAGGAAGTATCTCAGGCAAGATTAGGCTCAGGGAACTTGAGGTGACCATGCAGCTAGTCTCATTGAAGATGGGAGGGTAGCATCTCCTGAGTAACTCAGCAAGAAATCAGTGATCAGAGGAACTGGAACCCGTGCTGTGACTGGAGCATTTGCAATCCTTCATTTATATGGCGCATCCACGCCATACCCTCCCTTCTCAGTAGCAACAGGTGCCTAGGTGCTGAGCAGGTGAAGAGCCCTGGAGAGCAGCCTATGGGAACAGTGACAGGAGGCAAAAGAGGTGGAAACAACAAAGACATGGTGCACGCAGGTAGAGAGAAGGCTGTAGAGGATGAACACGGAAGGTGAATGTGGTAAATGGGAGGCTGCAGGACCGACTGCTGGAAGAGTGCCTTTGAGCTGCCAAGCCTTGAAGGCTGAGGGTCCCCAGGCTGGAGAACTGCAACGCTAACCACTGTAATGCCAAGGGTCCAATGCTATGTTTTGAACTCAAAGCTTAGGAGCCCTAAGCCTTCAGCTAGTGACTGCTCCTATCATTTATTGACACCTAGTGTCAAGAATTTCACTATCTACACAGCTACTGGCAATAAGAAAGAAGACCAGGAAGTTGCTAACCTGGGCACCTAGAGCTGTATGATTCTGCTTCTAAAGCCTAGAGACATAGTTTGTAGTTCTCACATCTTGGAGCTCCAAGCCTCTGGCTCTATTCAGCACTCAAGGTCAAAGAAGCAGTTAGGGTAAAAAGACCTCAAAGAAACATAGCCAGTGTCTTGGCTAAAAGTTAAAATGTCCTTGGGTCTCTTAGCAACCTGTTCTATTCCAAAGGCCAAAAATGTCAAAAGTATTTAGGAACTCTTAAATAGTCCCTAAAAGATTTTAGGGTTACCTCTTCAGAGGCTGGAATGTTAGAGTAGCAAAAAGCCCCATTAAAAAAAGAAAGTACATGGAGTTGTCAGAAAAAAGTAATGGGGAGATATGGGAGGAGTTGGAGGGGATGGAGTGGGCATGGATTTGATCAAAACACCTTATATGCATGTATGAAATTCTCAATAAAGTTTTTTTTTTAATTAAAAAAATACCCCCCCCCAAAAAAAGAGTAACATCAAAAGAGCTACTCCTCGTCTACTCATAATCCAGTTCACTAGTATAGACGAGAGCAGGAGAAAACTGGCTAACACTGAATACAATCAAGGCTGACGTGTGGATTGAGATGATTTTTAGGTCAAAACATACGTAAATGTTCAACAGAATGAGTCTCCATAAGGAAAGCAGTAGGTAAAGCAATTGATTATTTTGCAGCACGTTTATGCTGTGGATGCTGCTATTTGTGGGGACAGGATCGCAGTCTAGAAATAGCCTTACTTACTGCAAATAAGGTGCCAGTGATCTCATAACCCAGCCACGTGTTTGAGGGCCTCTTAGCTACAAGGGATGGTTAGGGTTATATATAGGCTGAGCTGGTGGTGATAGGAAAACATGCAGATCATGTCATTTATACACGCTTGGTCACTCGAAGCTGTGTTGATTTTGCAGCAGTTTGAAAAAAATATTTTAGAATTATGACTTTTGACATCCTAGGTATTTTGAAGAATGCAGTTAGTTATAAAAGCATTGAAGTTAACATAACCTACTCTTTCTGCTCAGGGAGTTTGAGAAGCTGGCACACCTGCAAGTTCTTACTTGGCTTGTATACAAAGCTTAGTCAACTGACATTTTTAAAATTTAAAAACTTACTATTTAATATGTAAGAATATTTTTCATTCCAAACATTACAAACGCATTTTTAATACATCTTTGGAGCAATGGAAGTCTAAACTCTAGCTGGTTTCAGTGCCCTTAAAAATCTTAGTATAGGGAATAGAGAGTTGGCTTAGTCGTTAAAGGGCCTGGATGCTCATGCAGAGAACCTCTGTTCTAATCCCAGCACCTACAGGGCAGCTAACAACTGTCAGTGACTCCAGTTCCAGGGGATCCAACATCCTCTTCTGACCTCCAAGGGCATTGAATGACATAGGTGCACTTACATACATTCAGGTAAAATACTCATACACAAAAACTAAACAATTAAAAGAGACCTTTGCCTCACTTTAAAGAGAAGACCTACTGACTTGGGCGAAGTAGTCTGGCTTTGAAGAAGACATGGGATCTCAGGCTATGAAACCTCCTACAACCCACACTCATAAGAGGTAAAGTTTTTATGTACAGTTAATATTCTGTTGACAAAGAAGCACAACTCTCACCTCAGAGGGGGGTCAGAGATAGTTTATTCTAGAGTCAAAGATGAGTAATCATGGCCTGAAAATACAGATTCAGGTTACGTCAAATTCCATGTTCTAATGTGGAAGCAGTTTCATGAAGTTGTTATAGTAATAAAACAATGAAAGTCATAAATCAAGAGATTTTTCAAATACATTGGTGGAAATGCTAAGTAGGTGGTTACAGCAAAAGAAACATCTCAGCTGTAGACCTCAGATGGCTGCCTGATGACAATCAGCCTTTTGATTGGTGGAAGCAGTTAGTCTGCTAAGTTAGTGCATTACAAAAGGCTTTTAATCTTAGTCAAAGGATGTTAAATCAGAAACAAAGTTGGACTATTTGGAGGCCTAAAGATGACCCAAGAGAAATGGTAATTAATCTCTGGACCTGCAACATTACAAACTCTTCACAATTACTGAAATTCGAATCAGTTGATCAGCAATTGTAGAAAGTTCAGTTTCAAAATGCAGTTCTGGGAGCTTCCATTCACAATTCTTTTCAGGGAATTTTCTCTTGTTTTATAACTTTTTGATGTCAAACAGGCTGATGCATCCTTTTTTTAGATTTGAAATCTTTGAATAACATTTTGATATTTATTAAGACAAAGAAAGGTGACCTTGGTTTTACTCAGTGATGGTGAATTGGCTGCCTGGCTTCTTTGGACTAACTGTCCAAAGAAAGAGATGCATTTAGATTCCTGATACACTAGACTTTGCCTGTTTAACAACTCTAGTATGTTTTTTGTTTCAACCCTCTAATGTTGTTTCTTTCTTATTTTTTTTTAATTTTATTGAATTTTTTTGTATTTCATACAGAACATCTCACTCAATCTTAATAATCTTTATACCTCCCCCACTGGAATTCATAGATTCTGCCATTTAAGTCCTACTGTGTCATTAGGTTCCCCAGACGTTCCTCAGTGCAAGTTCATCTACTGAGGTCTAGTCAGCCTGTCTAGAGTCCCTCCCTTTAGGAAGATCAGCTCTTCCTCACCCAGCAGATATCAGTTGCCAATATTTCTTCAGCTAAGATTGGGGTCTTCTGTCCATTTCCCCTGTTCTATGATGGGTTTTGGTCTGCTTGAGTTTTCATGGGACTTATGTATGCTGACACCATTCCTGTAGATTCATATGAGCAGGTTCCTAGGACCTTGTAGGACATATGGTCATGCACCTCCTCCCTGGCTCTTAACAATCTTTCTGCCCCCTCTTCTGTAATGCTCCCTGAGCTCAGGGTGGGTGAAATTTAATATAAGAGTCCTGTCCACAATCATCATTCTGCAGACTCTTAATCTCTACGTTTTGGCCATTTGTGACCTTTTGTGTTACTAGTCTTCTGCTGTATGAGAGGGCTTCATTTATGAGAATTGAGAGGTTCATTAGTGTCCTCTTTACCCCTGTTCTATGTTCCGTGAGCCTTAGGTATAGAGATTGCATTGTAGGTGTGTTTCTTAATCATCTTCATTTGACATGTATGTGTTTGTCTTTTCCATTTGGCTTAGAGATAAGACTAGGAATCAAAGCAAGAAAATACTTAAGGTGAAGTTAAAAAAAATGGCAGGCTAACGAGAGTAGGTTTTCAGTTTGCTATCGCTGATACGTGTCATTAAAGCCAACAGACTGAATTTCAACAGCTATGCAGTCCATATTAAGACTGTATATAAGACCTGAATGTGTGCAGCATTAGTTTGCCATTTTGTGGAGTCAAAAGTGAGCAATTGAGACTTTAACTTTGTTCAGCTGGTATAATGGTCTATTTTGTTAGTACAGGCGCCCAGCTGATTCTTAATGAGATATAAGCATAATTCAGAGGAAAATAGACTAAGAAACCAAGACTATTAAGAGAAAATGATACAACAGAAGTTAGAGTGAAAAGAAAATGGGCTACAAAAGACTTTTTATAGGCTACCCTGTGATATCCTTAGATTGCCACCTAACACTGAAGGAGACCCTACATTTCATTCAAAAGATAATGACTTAATTTGAAAAATTTATGTTGATAGGAGGTGAGATTTAAAAAGTCTTGCAGCTCTGGAGAAAAACCATTCTTTTAATTGATATTTGTGGTCTTTAAATTTTTTGGACAACTGAAAGTGTTCTAGTGCAAGTACTGTGAGTCGTGTTCACTGACAAGAGTAAAGAGGCCTGAAAGATAAATTAGAAGTAGTGCAACTTTTCAGTTTAATATTCCATCACTGCTAAGTGAGCGAGTGAGAGAGAGAGAGAGAGAGAGAGAGAGAGAGAGAACACATTCAACGGTTCAGAGTTTGTCTATTTATTTATTTAATTTATTAAGGTCTCACTTTGTAGCCCAAGTTGGCCTGGAACTCACTCTGTAGCCAAGGCTGGCCACAAACTCATATTATTTCTCCCATCTCAGTGTCCTGAACACTAAGATTATGGGTGTCAGGCACTGTGTTTTACTCAGTAGCAGATTTTTTATTCATATATGAATTGCTAAATGGACAAGCAAATAGATTTTTTTGTTAAAGATAATTATACTAATGCGTATGTGTGTGCCTGCTTGTCTATATGTATATCATGTGCATGCAAGTGCCTTAAGAGGAGGGCATTGCTTCCCCTAGAGCTGGAGTTACAGGCATTTGTGAGTCACCCACTGTGGGTGCTGGAACCAATCTTGGGTCTTCTGTAGGAGCAGTAAGTGATCTTAACCACTGCTCCATCTCTCCATCATCCCTGCAAATAGAATTCCAATAGATGGGTAGGCAATATCTACTCACCTGAAAGGTGTTTTGAGCTCCGTGACTTTGCTGAAGAAAGATTTTCAGGACAGACATACAAAGAATTTACTGCTCTGGATGACAGAAAATGGAGGAATTTATTGAACACCAACATCTTCCTTAACATAAGTAGGTTATCCCTGAGTACTCTGAGATAATGTGATGGAAGAGCAAAGGGAAATTCTGTCTTCCAGACTGTGATGTCTTCAGTGGAATCATGAGGAGTAGCAACACCCCCCAAACAGAATGCTAAATATTTAATGGGCAAAAATTACAGAACTGAATTTCATTGGCAGCATTTTTTAAATACACAAAACAAGTATCTAGATACTCAATGGCTTTCTTGGGTATTCACTGTTCCTGAGCTGTGGAAACAGCCAAGGTACTCATAAACAGATAAAGGAATCAAGAAAACGTGGTATATATCACCATGGAGTTTTATTCAACCATAAAACTTACTATGTTTTTTACAGAAAAATGCATGGAACTAGAGACCATCATGATAAGTGAGGCACACTATTCTCAAAAGGACAAACATCACATTTTCTTTCATATGAGCAATATAAATTTTCATAAAGGACATATGAAGGTCTGGTGTGGTGGCACAGGCCTTTAGTTCCAGAACTTGGGAGGCAGGCAGGCAGAGCTCTGTGATATGGAAGCCAGCCTACTCTACATTGGGAGTCCTAGGTCAGCCGTAGCTACTCTCTTCTTATTCACTGAGGAGTGCTGCTCTCCAAAAATTGTAGACTCTTAGAAACATTCTGATTGAAATTACATCAGTATACAATAAATATTACTCTCTTGACAGAATTCTCCAGAAGCAGCTTTGATTTCCAAGGCAAATCACAGTTTCAGGTGAGGGCTTTTGAAACACATCACTTCACATATGTCACTTCATGTAAAGAAAGAAGGGCATGGACCCACTCTTTTGGATAATTTTCATATTTGGGACTTTGTTTTCATCTAAATTGTTAAGCTATTAGCATTAGTTTGTATATGGTATTCTATTGTTTTCCTTTTTAATGCTGATGAGAAGTGACTTGAAATTTTCTCCTTCTAACTTGTTCAATGTACTTTTCTTTCTTCTCAATTTGAGTTGAATTGGTTTCATTTACTAATTTCTTCAACTGGAAGCTTAGGTTTTTGATTTCCAAATTTCATTCATTTTAAAAAATATTTTTTATTGAGCTCTCTTCTATTTTGAGCTTTCTTACATTTCATACAACAATTCTTAATCAAATTTAGATCCCCTCCTCCATCCATTTATCTCCCACGTCCCCTTAATAGGTCTCATGCATTCTGTCTTATATGTTATATCCTATCCAGTCAAGCATTTGTACCCAGATACCTTTCAGGACAAATTCATCCACTGGAGTCTGGTCAGCCTATCTAGTGATCTTCAGGAAAGTCTACTCTCTCTCACCCAGTACTAACCAGTCTCTAACAGTTCCCAGGCTAGGAATGGCTCACCAACCATTTCCCTTGCCTATTCTGGGCCCTTGTCTGATTGAGTTGGCATGGATCTTGTTCTTGATGCCACCTTTGCCACAAGTTCACATGAGCAAGCTTCCAGTGGCCTGAAAGCTTCAGTTTCCATATGTTCATGGACCAATCCTGCCTCTTACACTCCTTTTGGCCCCTCTTCTGCAATGGTCCCTGAGCTGTGGGTGGGTGAGGATTAATATAGGAGTCTATCCAGGAACAGATAATCTGCAATCTCTAAAACTCAGACACTTGTGCCCTTCTATGTGTATTGCAAGCGACCTATGTTCTCCCTCATCGCAGATCATAACACTAATACCTTACATGTGAGTATATATTCTGATATAACAGCAGAAACCAGGAACGTGGAAAGGAAACATGGAGGTAAAGGGAAAGAAAGAGTCCAAAGTGGAGGAGATGGACAAGGGGGAGGTGGGGAAAGTGGTGGTGTTTGACTGGGTGGGGAGGAGGAAGGGACATGCAGGGGACCATGCGGATGGGGGAGGAAACTAAGAAGAGGGGGTTGGTGGGAGGTGGGTGTTATGGGGGGAGGGTGGGAATAATGGGAGTGCTTGGACAGGGGAGAGAGGAGGGAGGATGGACGCGGGGGAGAGAGGAGAGATGGATGGAGCTTGGGTGGCATGGGAAGCCAGAGGGAAATGTATTGTCTGGGAAACCCCCTGAGAAACACACACACTGTGTTGGTGTCTAAACATTAGTGCATGTACATACCTAGGGGGTGTATGGCAAGGAGCACAGTGCCAGACAGGAGAGACCTCCCTTCTAGTGATTGGTCAGAGCAGTACAAGAAACGCCCAAGATAACACAGGCTACTGCCAGGGCCCTTGGTTACCTCCCAGAGTTCAAAGGTAAGACCCTACTGCTGTAGATAGACATACTTTGGACACTGAACTTGGAGAAATGGAGCAGGAACTGACCTGGGCCTTCTCCCTGAAGACTAACTAGCTCTCATAGTTCCAGAGGCTACTATGCAGGCTTCTAAGGGAGAAAATAAATCAAAGGCCCAGCCCAGTCCTAAATTTCATTCTTAATCTAAGCACTAAATGTTAAAAAGTTCTGCTTTATGACTATATTATTGCATCTCAAAATATGAAATTCTTGTTTCTTCAGTGCTTTGTGGCTTTATATTAAATAGTATATGTTTTTTATCCTTCAAAATGAGGTGAATGCTGTTGTGCAACTGAGAGTGTTTCTGTGTTAGCCTGCTGGTGTGTTCAATGAATTCTTGTCAAATAATGCTTCCTGACAGTGGTGTTTAGATATTCTATATACTTATTTCCCCTACCAATTATAGAGAGAGAAAATATTCAATGATTACTCTAACTTTTCTATAGCATTTTGCTTCATTTAGTTAGAAACTCAAATATTGGAATTTACAATGTCTTGTCACATCATCTGAATATATTGCCTTTGAAATCCTTAACTAATTTCTCTCATTATCTATGGTAACATTCCTTATTTTGAAAACTGTTCTATACTACAATGAAATACTATTTTACTTATCTTTTTAAATTGCTAAAATTAAATGTTTATTCATAATTGAAGTCAAGAAGAATTTAGAAATACATTTTAATACCTTGTTGATAAAATAGTAACATTCCACCTTTGCAGTAATGTGGTAATACAAGATAACTGGTAAAGGCTTTAATGTGCATATCTGTCATAACCAGGGAACCAGAACACACAAACCACCTACTTTAGTGTTACAACACACCACCTTTTCAGGAGTCATAAGCACACGTTTCTTCTTTTTAAAAATAATTTGTTGAGAATTTCATACATGCACGTAGGTATTGTGACCAAATCCATGCCCACTCATTCCCCTCCAACTCCTCCCATATCTCCCCATCACTTCTTTTCTGATAACTTCATGTACTCTAGTCCTAAGAACACATTTCAAAGCTCATTTTGAAGCACATATAAATACTACTACTACTACTACTACTACTACTACTACTACTACTAATACGTCAGCATCTTACTAAAGAGCATTTGGCAATCTTCAGTGCATGAGGAGTCTGCTTCTCAAAATGTTTCCTGGTGTTTCTAATGTTAATCAGAGTAGCTGCAGAAGGGTCAGATGGATCAGACATGACTACCATCCATGTCTGAGGTGAAGATATCTATGTGAAGTTAGAATTCCTAACCTCCATGCTCTGGAAAGAAGTGGCCAACTTGCTGAGCTTGAACTCCTTAATGATATTGCTGATCTTCTCAAAGCTGTGCACACTGCACTGCCTTTGCACTGGTAGTGGGAAATCACCAGGAATGTAGCTCTCTGGAACAGCAGAGTATCATCTGTCTGGATAATCTGGGCAAAATTTCTCAGGTTCATCTCCAGCTGCCGGACTTTGGGGATGAGCGGTAGACGATGTTGGTCCAGGCTTTGTAGAACTTCTTTTGTCCCAGATGGAATTAGAAAATAAGCATTCTCCAGGGTGCGGGACAGGCACCTCAGGTCTTCTTGCTCTTTGAAGATCAGGTCACGTTGATCCTCCTAAACCAGATCCATTTCGTGCACTAGGCAGAACATCTTGGCATCTGGTGAATTCTGGAAGATGAATTCCAGGCAGGACTGGTAGTAATGCATGTCCTTCTCCAGTTCATGGCTTTCCATGTCAAACACGTAAATCAAAACCTTCATGTTGCAGAAAATGTTGTCCTGCTGGCTGGTGAAGTAATTTTCCATGAAGGTGTCCTGCCCACCACAGTTTTAGAGGTTGAGCACCAGGTTGCCCAGGAATCAGTCCTGGGAGTGCTCCACATAGATGGTGGCACCCAGGTGCCTAGTGTTCAGGGCGATGTAATTTGCAAAGATAATTGACCTCATGCTGGTCTTCCCTGACCCTGCTCTTCCCCCAAACGGCTGTATTTGGCATCACCTGCCCATTGTCTGGGCCTGAGGGTGCAGCTTAACCACCTAACCCTTAAAGGAGCGGGGAGGGTGGCTCCCCAGCCTAATCAAAGCTCATCATCTGGAAGTTGCACAGGGAAGCCAAGAGCAGGAGCTCAGAGCTGGAAGACCATGGCTAAGCCTTCTTCCAGCACAGAGCTAAGCCTGAAGTAAAGCCTCTCACTGCAAGCTGCAGCCCTACTGTTTTATTTTTCTATCCTTTATTTTGTCATTGGTCTTGTTTGACTTTAGAATTAAAGTGAGTTACATGTATACTTGGCATGCAGTTGGGTTTTCTTTTTCTTAAATCCGATTGAATGTCTATGACATCTTGAGGATTTTAGGTCACTTACATTTAGGGTAATTATTTATATACATGGACTTTTCTGCCTTATTTTTATTAATTTAATATTAAACTTAAATTGTATATTCATTATCACATCATTGTTTGAGAGTGAAGATTTTTACATTACTCATTTTTAACTTATCCGAGCCCATTATGAGATGGTACCAATTGTGCACACCACAGGAAACCCACCAGCATCTGTTCTTCCTCTCTTATTTTAACTTTAGTTGTCTTGCAATTTTCTTCTACATATTTAATAAGCTCACAATTTGTAACTTTTCATTTTTGCTTATGCTGTCAGTTATCTTTTCAATAATTTTAAGAAAACTTTACTTTTATTAATGTATTTACAATATTCTGGATCCCCATTCTCATTGATAAATCCAAGTCTTTGTGTAATATCAGTTTTGTTCTGTCTTAAAAACTTTTTTTTTCTTTTTGAGATAAAGAAGAAATCAAGAAGGGAATTAAAAGATTCCTAGAATTGAATGAAAAGGAAAACATAGCATATTAAACCCATGGGACACCGTGAAAACATTCCTAAAAAGAAAATTGATAGCATTAAGTGTCTACACCAGAAAATCAGAAACATCTCATATAAATAAGTGATGCATCTGAAGGGCTTGGAAAACCATGAATAACACCTAAAAAGAGTACACAGGAAGAGATAAATAAAATCAAGGCCAAGCTCAATTATTTAGAAACAAAGAATCAATGAAGCAAAGAGATGGTTCTTTGAAAAGAATAACAAGATTAACAAAACTTTAGCCAAATTTACCAAAAAGAAAAGGAGGACCCAAAGTAATAGACTCAGAGATAAAGGGAAAAGTTACAACTGACACTGAGGAAATTAATAAATCTGTAAGTACATGATTAAAAAAACATATAATCCATTAAGCAAGAAAATTTAAAAGAAATGTATGACTTTCTAGATATGTAAAGCCCATCAAAATTAAATTAAAATGAAATAATTTAAGCAGACCCATAGCAACCAATGAGATAGATGTAGTAATTAAAAATCTCGCAACTAATAAAAGCCACAGGTCAGTCCAATGAAGGAAATTCCCCAACTGAAGCTCCCTCTACCCAGGTGTGTCAAGTGACATCTAAAATTATCCAGCATAATTGACCTCTTGTCAACTTGACACAGAAACACATCACTATTAAATCACAACATTTCCATTTCTCACTCCTCAAGATCTGATGTTAACAATATCATAATATAAGACAGTACAACATTAGAAGTCCCACAGTCCTTAAAATTTCAAACACTTAAAAGTCCACAGTCTCTTTTAAAAGTTTCTTAACTGTGGGCTCCTGTAAAATCCAAAGCAAATACTGTCTTATTTCTAAAGGGCACACCTAAGCAAAATCCAAGTCCAGCAAAGTAGCTCAAGGCTGGACACCTGGGATTAACTCATGGTCTTCCGGACTTCAAAGGGTTTTGGCAGATCTGCTTCTCTGACTCTACTACTGTCCACAGCACACAAAACTTGTCTCGCAGGCCCAGGCCAGCTTCATTCCATGCCTGCTGCTGCCCTTGGTGGTCATCCCATGGTCCTGGCATCTCAAATAAATCTGGGGTCTCCACTGAAACTGAGGTTACACCTTCACCAGTGAGTTCTTCTGGGCTCTCAGTATTCAAAGCCTCAGATTCTCTCCATGACCCCTTCAATCTCGGGGGCTTTTATTGCAGTTAAGGCTACACTTTCACCAATGACCTTTCCTGGTCTCTCAGAGTGCCAAGCCTCAGCTGCTCTCTGTGACCCCTTCACATTTTCAACACCAGAACCATGCAGGAGACTCTTACACACTACCAAGTCCAGCTTCCAGCTTTTGATGAAGGCTCAGACCACAGCCTCTGTGCACTAACCCTGAGGAAATATTTCCCAAAAAAGATTTTGCCTCAATGATGCACTAGCATCTTGTTACTCACAGCTAATTTTTTAGCCCCAGATAACCAACATCAATTGTCCCGGTAAAGGTTTCACTTCAGTGGTTCTGGTCTCATCTCTTTTTTTCTTTTTATTATTGAGCTTTTAAAGTTTCATACAACATTTCACACTCAAATCCAGACCCCTCTCCCTCATCCATGCCTCCTCCCATCCCTGTACTGAACCCTACGCACTCTGCCACACATGCTGAGTCCTATTCATTCAGGAGTTTATACTCAAATGTCCTTTAGTATAACTGTATCACAGCTGATTCTTCAGCCCCAGCTGACTAGAAACCACAGATTCTAAATTCAAAGTATCACACAAACAGCCCTGATAGTCTCTGATTCCCTTTGAAGCTTCACAAGCCTGGCCTCCATCATCTACAACTCTTTCAACAAAACTGTTCCAAGCTCCACAGCAACAACTCTAAACACTCAATGGCTTTTCTAGCTCAAAGTTCCAAACGTTTCCATAATCCTCCCCAAAACATCAATGCCAATACAGTAGAATCACAGGAATAGCTCTCTCTGGTACCAATTTGTTCTAATTTTCCTTTAATTACTCTCACAAAACACTCTGACTGATACCAACTTGTGGACGAAAGGGTTTATTTGACTTACACCTCCTGGATCACAGTTCATCACTGAGGGAGCCCAAGTTAGAAACTCAGGGCAAGAACCTGGAGGCAGGAGCTGAAGCACAGGCCATGAAACATAGCTAGTTACTGGCTTGCTCCCCTGGCCCATGCTCAGCCTGCTTTCTTATACAATACTGAACAACCTGCCCAGAGGTGGCACCACCCACAGTGGGCTGGGTCTTCCCACATCACCAAAAATCAAGAAAATGCTCCACAGACATGGCCACAGGCCATTCCAATGGAGGCAATTCTCCAGTTGAGGCTCCCTCAACCCAGCTGTGTCAGGATGACAGCTAACCCTATACAGCACACAATGTCTTCACAGAAGGTCCTAGTGATGGTGGTGGCAGTGGTGATGGTGGTAGGGGGATGGGTGTGTGTGTGTGTGTGTGTGTGTGTGTGTGTGTGTGTGTATTTTCAAACTTATTGTCAGTGTCTAATGTACATCTATGTACTGAACATCTTCTAACTAGAGATGGAGTGTTCTTCTAATCCTATACCTGTATGAATCATAACTTTCATAGTATATTAAACTGAATGTAATTGTCCTTATCTTTTTTACTCACCCTTTGTTCTATATTCTTTTTTTTATTTACTGATGCTTATAAATTTCATACAATATGTGTTGAGCATATTTATACCCCCTTCCATATCTTCATGCCTCTTATGGGCTCTGTCATATATGTTAAGGTCTGGTCTATCGAGCCAAATTTGTGTTCCCAGATGTCCTTTGGTATGTGTACATCCACTGGAACGTGGTTAGTCTGTTTACTATCACACTCTTGAAGGAAGTCAACTTTTCCTCTCCCAGTAGTTATGGGTTGCCAATAATTCCTCAGGTAAGGTTGGAGCTTCTTACCCACATTCCCACTTTTATGTTGTGTTTTTGTCTCACTTGAGCTTGCATGGGTCTTGTGCTACTCTTACCATTACTGTAAGCTCATATGCATAGAGCCTAGCTGTCTGGAAAAGTCTGCTTCCTTGTGGTCATCAATGACCTCTGGCTTTTACAACCTTTCTGTTCTCTCTTCTGCAATGGCCCTTAAGCCTTGGGTAGCAGAGGTTTGATATAGGTGTCCTATTCAGGAATAAATTCTTTACAGTCTCTTATTCTCTGCACTTTGGTCAGTTGCCGCTTTCTGGGTTAAGCACCATCTGTTGCATGAGGAATCTTTGCTGGTTACAGTTGAGAGATGCATTAGTATTCTTTCTAACCCCTGTTCCACTATGTTCCCCGAGTCTTAGGTATAGAAGTTGCATTGCTGATGTGTCATGTAGGGCTTGTGCCCCTTACAGGCATTTATTATCTACGTATAACCAGTTGTTGAACTTTATAATAGTCTCCATCGGTTGCAAAAAAAGTTTATTTGATGAGTAGTGAGAGATACACGTGTCTGTAAATATAAGGGTACATATTTAAAATACAGTAAGAAATTACATTGGTCTAGGAGTGTGACAAAAGTAGATTTTTCTTTAAGATCTATGACCTTTGCAGCTATATGTTTGGCTATGTTTACAGTACCATGCATGAGCTCCCTCCACTGAGACCTTTAGTTGTTGATTACCTCCAAGATAAAATTTCCCCTACTGCACCAATAGAGATTATTTTCTGGGCTGGTCATTTTTGTGGTTCATAGACTTCACAGCTGGGTGGAATCATTGATTGGTTTTCTCCCTTAGCAGTTTGCATGGTATCTTCTGATAATATGGGAGCTAGTCTTCAGGCAGGAGGTATCCATATTAATTCGAACTTGATTGATCCAAGTCTTTTGTCTGAAGCATTTCCTGTTTTCAGCAGTTTGGCCATGCCTTCAAGTTCTGGGAGGCATATGTTATTTTGGGAGTCTTCTGGACTACCCTGACCAAGTTGAAGGGAGGCTTCCCTTGCCTAACACTGTCATTTATATACCTGTGCTCATATGTGTATCGTATGTGTATGTTTCTGTAGGCTTTTGAACTAATACACTTTCCTCTGGTTTTCGTACCACTTAAGCATTACTTAGCTCTCCTCTCTCCCTTTGTATGACCTTCCCTAATCCTTCCCCAGGTAAAGTATCCCTCATTTCTTTTTCCTTTCCTTTTTTTTTTTCGTTGGTCTCTTTTGAGAGACAGGATCTCTCTATAGCCTCAGCAGACCTGGAGCTCACTATGGAGATCAGGCTGGCCTTGATCTCACAGAGATCTCCCTGCCTCTACCTCCCCAGTCCTGGGATTACAGGTGTGTGCCACCATGCCTGGCGCTGATTCCCTTTTGATAACACGTGTCTCCTAGTATTCCTCTTTCTCAGACCCCTTCTTCCCCTTTACTGCTATGAGTCTTTCCCATTTTTCTGGCTCCTCTAGTTACATCAGGAGTATACTCACACCTAAGGATTTGTAGCTAAGAATCAAAAATGTAGCAAATCAGTTGTTTTCCTGAGTCTGTGTTACTTCACTAAGTATAACAGCTTGTAGTGCCACCCATTTACTTGAAAGTTTAATGATTTCATCTTTCTTTACTGTTGAGTAGAACTCCATTGTGTAAATGTACCACATTTTCATTATCTGTTCATTGGTTGAGGGATATTTAGGTTGTTTCCATTTCCTAGCCATTGTGAAAAGAGCAGCAACTAACAAGGCTGAGCGAGTATCTCTGGTGTAGGATGTTGAGTCCTTTGCATATATGCCTTAGAGGGGTCAAATGATAGATTTTGTTTTTTTAGTTTTTTTAAAGAGTTCTCTTCAATGAGTTCCATAATTGTCACAATAGTTTTCAATCCCACCAGCAGTGAGTAAGCGTTCCTGTTTCCCCACGTCCTCGACAGCATTCGGCAGCATTTATTCTCTTGATCTTTGCCAGTCTGACTGCAGTAAGATGAAATCTCAAAGTGGTTTTGATGTGCACGTCCTTAATTACTAAGGATGTTGAACACTTTTGTAAGGTATTTGCTAGTCATTTTTTTTTCTTCTTTTGACAGCTCTCGGTTTAGATCCATAGCTCATTCTAAAAATCTATTTTCTGCTGAATTTTTGTGTTTCATTCACACATCTTAGTCCTCTTCCCATAGCCCATATTTTAATTGAGTCATTTGTTTTCTTTTTATTTTATTGATTCAAGTATTTCATGCAGTTATTTGATCATATTCACATGCCCCTCCCCTCTTTGCACCCTAGCTTACCCTACTCTTCATGCCCCCCAACTTCATGCCCTCTATTAGCAATGAAAAACCCCATCTATCTTACACAACACTTCTGAACTGGGTGTGAGAAAATCATATCCTTATACTGTCAAGTTATCTACAATTCTTACACATAGATGGGCCTTTCCTCTATACATGATTTGGGGACCGAATATGCCCAGGTTTCTTGGGATGGAATTTTCATACTTGTTTTATGTTTCTTTTAAACACTGTCTAAGATTGTCAAGAAGGGATTTCCCTCTCTCTTACTGATCAGAAATGCTGGGATTTCCTCATTAACGCCTATTACGCATAGCCCAAGAACATGCAGGTTACACTGGCTTTTTCAGGCCATCACTCAGCACTATCACCCCTCTGTGCTCCAAGGTGTTCTTGGATACGTTGTTTCTCCACAGGGTTTCACTGTGAGTAAAAGCAGCAGCTGACTATAGGCCTTTAGCCCAAAGTTTCTGAGTGACAGTTGGGATGTTCCGCAGCTTCACACGGATTTATACCGGTGTCCTCTCACTTATTTTCTGAAATCTGTAGACTTCTCAGATTTCTATTGCTGCTGATTGCTGCAGCCAGATCTTGACAGCTACTGGATGATGATGACAGCCCGTCGACCATGGGTGCTCCGTGCAGTGCTTGTTCGCTGGCCCAGGCTCCTGCAAGAGAGATGCTACAGGGTGTGGCACACTGGGGTGATTGCAACCACCTCCTGGGTATGACTGCCTGGCACCCTCCCTTGAGTTGCCCCTCTGGGGCAAGGGCAGCCAGACCCAAGTGTTTTCTTCCTCATGGTGGAGGATCCAGTTGATTCTCTGGGTGTCTGCTGTCCTCACATCTCCATTTCCAGGGGGAACATGTGATGAGACATCTTACCAGAGCGATGTTTTAAGTCCTTGCACAGAGAGCAACTGCATCAGCATTGCTCTTTGTGCCCTCTTGTGCCCTCAGCTGTGCCATGGCTGTCTTCGCACTCTTGTTGTTTTTTTCTTACTTGCTAAGTCATGAGTTCAGAATTTTGAGAACAATATAGAAGCATCCATGGTTGAGAAAATACTCATCTGATAAACTTCCTCATAAGATCCAGCATATGTATTCAGTCTTTTGGGAACCAGTGCACCCAGGTCTCAGAGATAGGCTTTGTGGGGCATGCCTCATTCTACTACCTTCTTCACAAGATTGTTAATAAAATGAACAGTCCTGGAATAATATTTCAAATCCTTGTGTCTAGAGCCTCTGCCACTGCCATCATTGCCTCAGAGCCTACAGCCAAGCCACTGCTGCCTTACATTATATCCTGTGGGGAGTTTCTGATCTGGTTCTGTCTATTTGGTATTCTGTGTGCTTCTTGAGTAGCTGTAGGTGTGTCTTTCCTTACTTTAGGGGAAGTCTTTTTCTTCTTCTTCTATAATCCTTTTAAGCTATGGTCAGTGCCACTGACCTGAGATTCTTTCCCTTCCTCCATGTTTATAATGTATAGATTTGTTCTTTTCATGGTGTCCCACATTTCTTGCTCTGGTTCTGTCTATTTGGTATTCTGTGTGCTTCTTGAGTAGCTGTAGGTGTGTCTTTCCTTACTTTAGGGGAAGTCTTTTTCTTCTTCTTCTATAATCCTTTTAAGCTATGGTCAGTGCCACTGACCTGAGATTCTTTCCCTTCCTCCATGTTTATAATGTATAGATTTGTTCTTTTCATGGTGTCCCACATTTCTTGCATATTCCATGTGTGTGTGTGTGTGTGTGTGTGTGTGTGTGTGTGTGGTGTGTGTGTGTTTAATTTCATATTCTTCTCTTGAATGATCCAATTCTCCAACTTCATCTTTTAGCTTTGTTATCCTGCTTTCCCTTTGATTTATACTTCTGCTGAGGCTCTCTCTTGTTTTAAATTGACTTATTGAAAATTTAAATTTCATCTTCATTTCAGCATCACAAACTTATGACTAATGCTCTGTTACTGCACTCTGATGGTTATCAAGTTCCTGAGGGACAGAAATATTTCACCTTCATTATAATCTTTTAGGACAGCTGTCATATAGTCTGTCATTGATTGGACTGTTGGTATGTGGACATGTGACTGCATTAGTTTCATTTATGCTTTTGTTGATTTTTCTTAAGGTAAAATGCTGTAGATGTCACTAAAGACATAGACAATCATACACTTTTAGATAGGTTTCTGGCAAGATCTGAAATGATATTTTCAACTGAAATGATATTTTCAACCACTCATTGATAGGTACAGATGTAAAGCATTATTACTCTTCTCTGCATCATAATATTACATGTTTGTGACTGTGGGCTGTTAGAGTTGGTGGTACATAACTGTAATCTCCATAGGAGGATTGTGATACAAGAAGTCTAGCCTGGGCTATATGGTCAAATGTTTGAAACAATGTATTTATTGTATAAATACATACACACACACAGACACCCATACCCACACACATATATGTAATGCATTAATCTCACATATGAATTTAACAAATGCTAGTCCTTTGTTATCTGGTATTTTTTGACTTTTTAGATTTGAGGAACCCTGGAAATATGTTTATCATTAATTATTAAGTACAATTAATCATATAAATACTGTTGGCTAATCATTATTTTTTAAATAGTTCTAAATATACTACCAGTCAATCACCTTGGTACCAGAGCTCATCAGCAGTTCAATTATTTTATTTCACTTTATTTCATGAGAAGGGATAATTATACATTTTCTAAAATAACCAATGTTCTGAACAACTCTATTCAAAATGCTCATATCAAATTAAGCCCTGATGCAACAATTCTATGTATAGTCTCCTTCCATTTAAGCCCATTAAATACATCAGAAATGATTTTCCTGTCTGATTATATCTAAATGAAGAGCAATGCCTCTACTTTCAACATGATTTCCTTGCTCAGTGTCAAGTGCCTTTCCTGATACTTACAACCTCTTTAAAGTATTCAAAGGTCATTTCCTACTTTAACCAAGGTTCTTGTTCTGAAGGAGCTGATGCCGCATTTGGCGGGCTTCTTGAAGCCTTGATAATTGATGGAAAATCTTTACAATGGATATATAACTGGTTCATATCAATACAAGTATACGTATAAACACACACACACACACACACACATATACACATATACATATATTTCTAATGTGGAAGAACCAGAAATGAGTTCCATGAAATTATTGCTTTTGCTTTTTTATTTCTTGAATTTTATATTTCCTTATGAATTAGAATTTTGATTACAAAATGATTTATAACTTCCAGAGTTTTTTAAATATTCTTATTCAAGTCCTCAGAAATAAAAAATGACACAATTCTTATGTCCGGTAGAAATTTGTTTCTTTCTATTATTTTAAAATATGGTTGATGATTTCTGCTATGAAATCAATGAGAATTGCTATTTATGGTGTAATTTCTGAGTTTCAGCTGCAATTTCTGCTTTTTTGAATTCTCAATATACGTATTGTCAAAAGGATGCATGCAACTTTGGAAAAAAATTATTCCAAAATATTCTTTGTCATTAGTAATGATGCATTTTTTCTAGTGTACAGAATGTACCAATTCAAAGAAAATGATACTATATTAATTACCGAATAGTTGCTGTAAAGAATACTAAATTTATTTTGGACAATGTTTCACGAAACAAATCTTCATAATAAAAAATATTTTAAAGCTTTCTTTGTTTCCAAATTGACATAAAGTAATCATTACTATATTGCCTTTTATAATGGAGCTACAATTAAAATACAGTGCTTGAACTATCCTAATACCATGTAGGAAGACAATTTAACATAAATATAGGTTTCATGCATTTTAATTGCAAATTTAATAATTGTATTTAATTTGTAGAGCTGTACAACCTTTGCTGCTTTCCTTTGTAGAGTACTCAGATAGCACTTCCACTGTCTATGGCAAAATAATATTCCATTGTGAAGCTTTCCCACATTTTATCCATGAATAAGCCAGTTGATGAACATTTGAATTGTTTCCAGTTTTTGCTTTTCTAGACAGTTCCACTCAGTCTCCTGCGTAGGCCTGTGTTTAAGGATCCATTGAATAGCTATCTGGAGGTGGAGTTGCTGAATCACATGAACGAACTCTGTAGCATGTTCAGAAATTGTTCAAAAATTGTTTCTCAAAGTAATCATGCTATTTCATATTCCTTCCAATAATATATAAAAATTCCAATTTCTCCATGTTCTCGGTAATTTTATTTTGCTTGTCTGTGTTTTTATTATAGGCTTTCCATATTCCACAAAATATCTGATGAGATTGTGGTAAATGAATAGATGGTTCATGGAGAGAAGTATCTCTAAAACTCGGAGTTTTTCAATCAATGACAATAACACCTCTCTTTAAGTTACTTAGAACTTTAATTTCTCTCTACAGAATTTTATTAACTTTGAATTTTAAGATCTTGTATTTTGTTTTGATTTTGGTCTTTTTGAGACAGGGTCTTCCTGTAGCCCCAGATTTCCTGGAACTCACTATGTAGACCAGGGTGACCTCGAACTCACAGAGATCCTCCTGCCTCTGCCTCCTGAGTGCTGGGATTAAAGGCGTGTGCCACCACACCCGGAAAGATCTTGTATTTTTAGTTAAGTTTATTTGTAAATATTTTATTCATTTTGATATTGTGGATATAATGATTTTGTGAGTCTCATTTTCTAAGTGTCCTTTGCTAGTATGGAGAAAGAGAAGTGGATTTTGTGCATTGTCTTTTTTTCTTGATCTCTTGCTCACATATTTCTAAAGTGTGTGTGTGTGTGTGTGTGTGTGTGTGTGTGTGTGTATGCTCATATATTATATATACATTTTATGTCAACCTATACAATAATGTTTCCCTATGGCCTTTCAATCACCCTTACTGTTATTTATCTCTCCTTCCTCCCTCTCCCTCTGTATTACCCTCCCGCCATCATCCCAGTTAAACCTCCTCCCCAGTTTTTAAACTTTAAGTAAAATACTGATTTGTTTCTTTGAGAATATGGCATACCCCTAGAGTAAGAAACCAAGGAAACGGGAAACTATTTCTGTGTTTTCATCTCTAAAGTTTCTTCTAAATTTCAAGTGACACTTTTGAATTAGAAAAACAATGCTGTTAACAATTATGTTAAAATAAGTGGAAATTAAAGGAA
>NW_008337766.1:993829-994956 GCF_000622305.1 Nannospalax galili | reverse complement strand
ATATATATATATATCCCGTTAAGTTGTTGGTCAGGGGACTCCAAGAGACCCCTAAAACAACACAGGCTATTTCTTTTATGCTTGGTTGCCTCCCAGAATATGAAGGTAAGACCCTATCACTGAAGATGACACAAATTTCAGACACAGGTCCTGGAGGAATGTAGATAGGAACTGACCCAGAAGACTCTGCCCTGAGGACTAGTTCTCATAGAATCTAAAGGTGTTATGTAAGCTGTTAATGGAGAAAAACAGTCAATAATCCTATCCAGCTGTAAAACTTAGGAGCCACAATAATGACCAGCCTTGCAAGATATCACTAATGGTGCAACAGTGGCACCTAAAAAAAATGTTGGGGATAATCAACACTCTAATTGGCTCTAAGACCCTTTCAAGAGGAGGATAATTAACAATATCCTTTAACAATAACAGTAATGAAAGAAGTTGTGAATTTGAAAGGGAATTGTGGGGGATGGTGGAGTGGGAGGATTTGGAGGAGAAAGAGAAAAGGGTGGAAATGAGGAAACGTGGTAAACACAGTACTCATTTATGGAGTTCTCACAAAAATTCAAACCAAAAATGGTGTATTAGCTGGGTGTGGTGTTGCATGCCCTTAATCCCTGCTCTTGGGAGCAGAGGCAGGTGGATCTCTGTGAGATCAAGGGCAGCCTGATTTACATAGGCAGTTCTAGGCTAGCTGGGGCTACAGGGAGACTGTGTCATGATTATTCCTACAAAACCTACCAGTGCCTGAAATATTGCAGGCAGTAAAGCAAGGTTCCCAATTATACATCAGAGACAGCTTTGATTAATGTAAGTTTGGTTTTACTCCATCACATTTTATTTGTAGAAATTAATGCCATTTTCAAGTCATTTTTAAGCAATAAACAATACTAATTGATTTCTAGAAAAATGTTCTATAAGCAATTTTTTCTGAGGAAAAATTCTGTGTAGGAAATAGGAAAATTATTAACGTTAGTGACTCATGTTAGAGAACAAGGGCAAGTTTTGTGAACATATTTTGTTATCATTAGCCTTGTTGTGTAAAGTATTGCATTTGGAATACAGTTCTTTAAATAGGCTTTTAAAAATTATTTATTTAATAACCATATAATTAGAAGAAGCATTTG
>NW_008337766.1:991522-993635 GCF_000622305.1 Nannospalax galili | reverse complement strand
ATTTCATTATTAAAATGCAGTTTCATACAGAAAAATTCATTTTTAATAGAATTGACACTCTGATGCACATGTGTTTCTAATCTTTATATATCTGATTATTACTATTCACAGTCAGTTACTTTCTGAGCTCCTTGGCATCTGAGCATGGATATAAAGTCATCAGGTAGATTTCAATGGTGATGTTTTTCACATCTACAGCCGGTGCCAGCTGGCCAAGATGAATAGCATCTGAAAGGGGGAGTGAGGATGAAAGAGAAACAAGAGACAGAGAAATATACTTGGGAGGACTGTCAGTAGAGACTGCAGCCCCGGTTTACTTTAGCTCCGCCTTTTCATACAGTAGAACATCAGAGATAGCCACTGTTTGCTTAGCTCAATTAGCTTCAACAGCTATTTTTTCCCACCTTTATCTGATGGTCAAGGAATGGTCAAATAGTTGTTGTGAATTCCACCATTTAAACATCTTCCCGAAATTATCAACACATTCCTCCTGACTTGGCAGAACAATTTGGTACTGGTGTGCAAAACACACAAACTCTTGATTCAAGGTGAAAGATCATAAAGTAAAGAAGCAAGCCTGCCACAGCTCAATGTACATAGTGGCTGTGCTTATACTAATAGCTCCCAACAATCTACTAATTATTAAGGAGCAAATTTTTATGCTTTGAAGAATTATTATTTTTTCTTTTTTATTTATACACCCACTTCCCAGGTAGCACCCTCCCATAGCCTCCCTCCCCCCACTAGAGCCCTTATACTCTGATATCCCTGCTACTGTCTGCTGTGTTGTCAGCATCCCCAGCCATTCCCCACTACTTGCCCTTCTGGTGAATCTAGTCAGCCTGTCTAGAGGTCTTTATTTTAGGAGGGTCAGCTGCTCCTCATCTAGCAGTAATCAGTTGTCAATATTCCTTTGGATAAGATTGGGGTCTGCTGTTCATTTTCCCAGTTCTATGCTGGGTTACTATGTCCCTTTGGCCACCCTGGCCAACAACTCAAAGGACGGTATCGCCTGTCTGGCATTGTTGCTTGTTATGTAGCCTTTAGCTCTATACATATGGACTCTTATGAAATTATGTTGACCCATTTAATCTTTGGTTATATTTTCCTTTTGGGCGTTTAAGGCCATACAGTTCATCCAAATAAAACTGATTTAGTTTTACTCTTAAGGTCATTTGAGGATCTGTTCCTCAGGGGTCACATGGGCTTGGGAGGAGCCCCTGGCTCCTTTCTTTTACCAGTTCCACCTATGTGAAGATAAGTCAAAGGTCCTTCTCGACCATGGTTGGCTTTGCTTGGAAGCATGGAGGAAATGATTCCTCTGTGTTGACCCTCCTTTTTATAGACTGGACACCTGGTGGGGTCTAAGTCCATCTGGTGGGGTCTTCTTGGCCTCCTTGATCAAGAGGACAGGTGACCCACCACCATTATAGGACATTTTGAGAGATTCTCATAGTCCCCTGGAACTAGTCAACCTAGGAGGGCAAGGAGCAAAAAGTATCAAAAACCTCAGATAGCCAAAACAACCCTGAGCACTAAGAGCAATGCCAGGGGGATTCCTATACCAGATTTCAAACTGTATTACAGAGCTATAGTCATAAAAACAACATGGTACTGGCACAAAAATAGACCCATAGACCAATGGAACAAAATTTAAGACCCAAATATGAGCAAATGCAATTTCAGCCACCTGAGATTCGACAAAGGGGCCAAGAACACTAACTGGAGCAAAGACAGCATATTCAGCAAATGGTGCTGGCAAAACTGGATATCCACCTGTAGAAGAATGAATCTAAACCCTTATCTTTCACCCTGAAAAAAATCAATTCCAAATGTCTCAAAGACATCAATGTAAAGCCTGAAACTCTGAAACTCTTAGAAGAAAACATTGGGAAAAACCTACAAGACATAGGTGTAGGAAAGGACTTTCTAAACCAGACACCAGTAATCCAGGAAACAAGGGCAAGAATTAACAAGTGGGACCTCATTAAACTAAAAATCTTCTGTACATCAAAGGAGACAAGCAAGGAAACAAACAGAAAACCCACAGAATGGGAGAAAATCTTCACCAGCGACACATCTGATAGAGGTTTAATTACCAGAATATATAACG
>NW_008337766.1:987779-991347 GCF_000622305.1 Nannospalax galili | reverse complement strand
TAGGGAAATGCAAATTAAAACCACTTTAAGATTTCACCTTACCCCAGTCAGACTGGCTAAGATCAAGAGAACAAATGATACTAAATTGTGGGAGACAGGCTTGAGCCTAGGGTGAAAGTCTTATTGACAGCCATACAGCAGGCCCAAGGCAATGGCCCAAACGCTGGAGCCACAAGGAATGCCTTGTGACATTTGTTCCCATTGGCAGATCATGAGACTGATGCCTAGAACTCGCCAGTCCCTAATCACCACCCTTGGAATTCCAAATTGCAAACACTTAGATATTGCAATAGTCAGGGTTATGTGATTTCCAGGAATCCAGGCTCTGTAATCTGAAACCCAGTATGCTAATGAGGCATCCTACCCGCTATTCTGTGATAAGATGTTAAGTCTGTTATGCTAATAGGACACTAAGTCTGTTATGCTAATAAGGTATCCTACTTGCTGTACTGTGATAGGACGCTAAACCTGTTATGCTAATAAGATATCCTACTTGCTGTGCTGTGATTGGACCACTAACCCTGTATAAGTTTGTGCCTTCCTGCAATAAACCAGACCTGTGTCACAGAACCTGGTCTCCTGTGTCTGAATACGGCTCCACTGACACAGTCTCCTCACCAGCCCTCGGGTCCAGGACTGGGCAGATGCGGTGACAACAGGAGGCAGCACAGGGCAAACAGAAGAGCTGCCCCAGCACCAGGCAAGCAGAAGAGTGGCCTCAGCCCAGGGCAAACAGAGGAGCAGCCTTGACACCTGTGAGAATGAAGGAGTGGAGCTCACAAGAATGGAGGAGTGGCCACCGCTGGTGGTGACCACAGCTGATGCCCAACATGGGGCATGAAGCCTCCTGCCCCACGGAGCTGTAACACTCTGAGCTGTAACACTCAGGGCTCCTGATTACCCCTTTACCAGAGTGATTCTTCCATGGGTGCTTGTCACTTTTGTTCTCCTGTGCTTCCTCTTCTGGGTCGCTGTCTTTGGTTTGGCATGTCTTTCCTGTCTCCACCAGTCATCTTCCTGAATGGCTCCTGAGTCCTTCTGGGTACATCTTGCAGGGTGAGTGACCTCCAGTATGGGGAGTAGTCATCCAGCTGCTACTGGCCCCTGCGCTGCTGCACTGGTTTCTCTCCTCAGGAGTAGGCAAATTAGGGTAACAGAAAAGGAAGTAACTAAGGTATTATATAAAGTGCTGGCTCTTGCTTCTTGGTTTATAGATTCCTGCTGTTGGGATCCAGAGCAATGTGTTTGTGTGCTATTCATGGTCAGAAAGAGAGAAGTCAGGGAGGGGTGTCCATTATATGGGCCATTCTACCACATTGTGACAGCTGTTCTGGCCTCTCTTTGGGGGATTACCCCCAAAGCACTTGAACAAGACAGTCTCCTATTAAAGGAGCTAGATGAGCAAATACAACAATAGGACTCTGGGGATGGCCTGTCCCAGTCATTCCCAGTCAAAACCAAACTAACTGATTTCTCTTCTGATGCAGAAATGATGACTGTTGATAATGAGGTAAAAAAGGAGGAACAAGGGTCCGAGGGTCCCCCTGATGAAAAACAGGAAGTCAAGATCACCCTTGCCCCACCATTACAAGGCAGTGGCTACCCTCCATCACCTTTTATTGGCTTTGATGAAAAACAGGAAGTTAAGGCAGCCTCTGCTCCACCATTACAGGACAATGGCTACTTTCCTCCATTTTGCACTAGCTCTAAGGAAGTTTCCCCCCAAGTCCATCTACCCCTCCCTTCCAGAGGAGGACTGGAAGCCCCTCCCTCCTAGGCCCCTTTCCTATGATACAATGGGTGATTTTCTACAGTTTTTCCCACTTACCATCAATCAGGGACTACAGAACCCTAATGTCTGGAATCCATGTTCTCATGATACTTTAAAAAAGCTGCGTAAGGCAGCCACTGAGGATGGCATTCATTCCCCTTGGTTTGGTCAGCTATTAGATAAAATCAGCCATGCGGCCAACACTTCCTATGACTGTCAGAATATTGCCTGTGCCTGTCTACAGGGAGGTGATTTTCTATTTTGGAAGGCTGCTTATCAGGATGAATGCGAGCAACAGGCAGGGCACAATAGAAATGCCATGTTTAAAACATTGGGTTTGATGCCTTGGTAGGGCATGGCACTCTTGAAACCCCACAAGCCCAGGCACAGGGAACTCCTCGCTACTTTGAACAAGTGTGGCTTTGGGCACTCATTGCTTTCCAAAGTATGCCGACTTGTGAGAATACCAAATTGACTGGATTGATAAAAAAAACCAGGTAAGCCTTTCTCTGACTTTGTTGAAAGGTGCCAACAAAGCCTTAATAAGAAAATCAGCCATCGGGGGGCCGCAGATGCTTTGCTCCAGTATCTTGTATATGAAGGCTGCTCTACCGAGTGTTGCCTTGCCATAGGATCTGTTAGACACAAGGATGTCTCTGAATGGATTCTGGCCTGTTGGGATGTGGAGACTTCTCGAGCTCATGCCATGGCTCTTGCTGAGGCACTGGCTGCCCACCAGCCACAGGCTGAGACAGACAGGGCAAATGTTGGGATTGTGGAGGTCTCGTACCTGCCCTAACAAGATCTGGCAGATGGACATCACTCACTTCCCTTCCTTTGGCAAGCTCAAATATAACCATCATATTATTGACACCTATTATTAACACAAGGGTGAGGCTATGCTTGTGTCTTTCCAGATAATGTTCCAGTCCCCATTTGGATCCCAGCCTGGAACATCAGAATTGCCTGCAATGGAAAACCTCCGACCACCGACCCTGGAGATGGAAGCCCTAAAAAAAATGACCACCAAGAGACCAACCCAACATCGCAGAATACAAAAGCCACCAAACTGGGGAGACCCTGAACATTTCACTCCGCAAACAGAGACATTAGCAGAGCTAAGTCCTTAATATAGAGAAAAACCTTTGTCTGTGTTCCTTATTATTTATGCTATCAGTATTTCTAACTCTCGAATGTTAGCATCTCCCCTTAACCCCCACTAACCTGTCAACCTTACTTGATGGATTATTAATGTAGCCAATGAAAAGGAGGTAAATTCCATATCAAAATCTACATCCCCTGGCCAATGGTTCCCTAAACTACAGAGGTACCACACTTCTGTCTGCCTTCTGGCTGTTGATTGGTCCCCTTGCTTTGTTAACCCTTCTCCTGATTTTTGGACCTTACACTGATAATTTTGTTAAGGCTAGTTCAGTTGGCTGTTGTCCCATCTCAACATCTGACTCCCTCAAATTCCCTTACTAAATTATAATTGGATTTTTAAAGAAAAAAAAAGGGGGAGATGTGGGAGACAGGCTTGAGCCTAGGGTGAAAGTCTTATTGACAGCCATACATAAGGCCCAAAGCAACACCCCAACTGCTGGAGCCACAAGAAATGCCTTGTGACATTTGCTTCCATTGGCAGATCATGAGACTGATGTCTAGAGTTCACCACTCCCTAATCACCACCTTGAGATTCCAAAATTGCAACACTTAGATATTGCAATAGTCAGGGTCATGTGGTTTCCAGGAATCCAGGCTCTGTAATCTGAAACCCAGTATGCTAATGAGGCAGCC
>NW_008337766.1:986780-987648 GCF_000622305.1 Nannospalax galili | reverse complement strand
TGCTGCTAATAAGGTATCCTACTTGCTGTACTGTGATAGGATGCTAAACCTGTTATGCTAATAAGGTATCCTGCTTGCTGTGCTGTGATTGGAACACTACTCCTATATAAGTTTGTGCCTTCCTGCAATAAATCAGACCTGTGTCACTGAACCTGGTCTCCTGTGTCTGAATACGATTCTGCTGACACAGTCTCCTCACCAGCCCTGGGGTCCGGACCAGGCAGAAGTAGTGACGACAGGAGGTTCTCATCCTACCCCAGTCAGACTGGCTAAGATCAGGAGAACAAATGATACCAAATGCTGGTGAGGATGTGGAGAAAAGGGAACACTTATTCACTGCTGGTGGGATTGCAAACTCATGCAATGCCTATGGAAAGCAGGGTGGGGAACTCTTAAAAAACTAAAATTGAAACTACCATATGACCCAGTTATACCACTCCTTGACATATACCCAAAAGACTCATCATATGGCAGATATTTGCGCAACCATGGTTGTTGCTGCTCTTTTCATAATCGCTAAAAGATGGAAGCAACCAAAGTGTCCTTAAACTGACAAGTGGTTAACAAAAATGTGGTATATTTACACAATGGAGTTTTACCCAGCGGTAAAGAAAGATGAAATAATGACATTTCCAAGTAAATGGACAGAACTAGAAACTGTTATACTAAGTGAAGTAACACAGACTCAGAAAAAAAATTGACCTATATGGATCTCATATGTGGATCCTAGAACCATGCTCTGATAAGTGAGTATGTACTCAGACATAACTACAGGAACCAAGATAATGGAAAGGAAACATGGAGGCAAAGGAAAAGAAAGAACCTGAAAGAGAAGAACAGTAGGAAACAGGCTAATAACGGGGATATG
>NW_008337766.1:971474-986770 GCF_000622305.1 Nannospalax galili | reverse complement strand
CGGATAAAAATTGGGTTAGTTTAAGGGAAGGGGGGAGAGAAGGGTATACAAGGAACCTAGGGAATAAAGGGAAAGAAGGAGCTCAAGAGAGGTAGGACCATAGGAGAAGGGGATTATTAAGGGAGAAAGGGGAGAAATTGTGGCACCTTAAGTGGGAAAACCATGATGGAGGGGCAAGACAATGTGAAAGATAAACAATGTTTAGCTAGGTTTGAAAACCAGAGAGAACCATATTACTCCTACAACCTACTGACAAGTTATACATATCAGATCAAGAAATATATGTCTAGGTAAGGTTTATCTGAGAACAATTGATCTTTGCCCAACATTTATCTACATGACACACAATAATTATAAACACCAGACTGGTGGTACTAACCTTCTTGGGTGTTTAACAGACATACTTTGAGGTTTATACTAATTTGGTCAGAGGGACATAAAGGACACTTTAAATAGGCTTTTTATAGAATTATATCTTAATTTACTTTTGGATATCAGAATATGCAAAAAGTAATTTGTGCTTCTTTAAAAAATAAGTTGGCATGAACTAGAATTTAATTTCACGTGAGAAACTATTTTAAGTTTATTCAGAAATTTTAATTAGTTTGGTTATTACTTCATTTTGTATGGCATTGAGTCCTTACACAAAGTAATGTTTGAGTCAGCAAATGCTTTTTCAGTCAGTAACTTCTCAGTGAATAAACCAGAATGAGGAAACCATAGCATAAGCCATTAGCATGTCCTTCCCCATTCTACAGTGTGCTCTAACTGTTCTCAACTAATGTATTGGTAATAAATTGCCAGTAGTAGAACATTTTAGTCAATATATTTCCAAGAACATTCCAGATAGAGCCCATAAGGAACCATATTTTTATTGACTAGACTATTTTAGGAAATAGCTTTAAAATAATTTAAAGGACTTTTAAAACGTGACTGAACCATGTTTAAAGGGAATTGAGGATAACACATTTATAATATAGACTTTCTGCTACTGACAATGGGCTCACACAGGCACTGAAGACATTATATCTAGCTCTCAGAGGATGGTACTAGGGAAAAACATGCCAATAATTTGCACACAATTTCATACCCATTTTTCTTTTGTATATAGGACATACTAGCAAAGCAAAATAGTGATACACAAATTACAGCCTATAAGCCAAATCCACTCTGTGACTTATTAGTATATGATGTATAAGCTAAGGATCTTTTCTTTTTAAAGAATATTTAACTTAAAAACAAAACAAAGTAGATACAACAGAGACCATGTGTGACTGTCAAGGACCCAATTTATTTTCTATCCTTGTAAAAAAAACCTGAATGTGCTGTTCACTGGGCTGAACTAATAATTTGTTTTTCAGGGTCTGGCATTGATTCTATCAATACAGTGGTTGTTGCTTTGGGACTGTCCTTTGGTGGCAGACAGTTCATACTGTGGCTACAGCCACTGAGTTTGACTGACAGTTCATTCATAAGGCTGGAAGATGATGCTCTGTGCTGCCTCAGAGGTCAATTGGGATTGTTTACCGGCACATCTGCACCTGGTCTTTCTGTGATTTTTACTTCATTTTCCCACAGCATGCATCTGGATTGTTAAATGGAGCATTCTAATGGTAAGCATTCCAGGAGATGTAGGCAGAAGCTGCAATGTTTTTCATATGTAACCTAAAAACCATGGAGTTGAATTTCTGCTGTAATCTATTGAGTACACAGCAGCTGAAATTCAATATGGGACCGTGTCCAACACATTGGGGAGTGAAAGCTGTGAGGCATCTTTGTCTCATTGATACAGTCCTCCTTGCGTACCCTGATTCCCTTCCCTCCCAGTACAAACATATACTCAGTTCTATGCAAGACTCCCAAAACTTTGAATCATTACGTTATCATAATCAGATTTAAGTATAGAATGTTATTACCGATATCTGCCCAGGTATGAAGTAGAATCCTTAAATAAGATGCTACTTCACTGGGATCTCTGTAAATCAAAAAGACAATTTATGGACTGGAGAGATACCTCAGAGGTTAGGAGCACTGGCTGCTGTTGCAGAGTACCCAGGTTTGATTCCCAGCACCTACACGGTGGTTGTCAATTGTCCACAACTCCATTTCCAGGGGATCCAACAGCGTCTTCTCACCTCTGCAGGCATCGCACAACATGAGCGCACTAACATACATGCATGAATTAAATTTAAAAAATAGCAAAAGACAATTTGCCTCCCACACCCTCAATACTAAATGGTAAGACACAATGCCGTGAACATGACCATTCAAAGTGGAAAACAGGAGGAACATAAATGTTCCCACTCTACAGCAATTGTGAACATCAGCTGGGCTCAGATCATTCTACTGTGCTCTGCACCAGGAACCATGTGATGAGGGCCCAGCTCTGCTCCTTGACATTTATTTCAAGTTTTGGCTCTGTCCTCTGAGTTCTTGACTTTAGGTTGAGTCTTAATCTTTTGCCATAAATAATGTCCATAGCTGAGGAGCTTTCCCTAGAAATTTGAAAGATCTGAGCTCACTGCTGGAGAGCTGACTCAGGGGATAAGAACACTTAGTGCTCTTGCAGAGGACCTGAGTTCAGTTCCCACCATTCACAGCTTGTGGCTGACAACCACCTGCCACTCCAGATCCAGGGACTCCACTGCCTACTTCTGGCCTCCTTGAGAATCTTTACTCATGTACACATACCTACACACAAACATACATGCAGACACACAATTTAAAAGAAAATAGTAAGAATAGACTTTAGGTGTACGTTTGAACACTCTTTCCATTACATTGCAAGTTGATACAATTATTTAGAAAATAACCACACACATCCTTCTTTCTGGGACAGTACCTTGTATACTTGGGTCACCTTTCAGGTTGCTATGCCAAGATTTTTAAGAGTCCTTGTCTAGTAAAGAGGGTATAAAAGGCAAGTTGCCTAGATTTGTAGCAGATCTTTTTTTTTTTTTCCTAGGTAAGAAAATCACAGAAGCAAACTTTAAAAACCTCTAGAAAATATTTCATCTAACTGAGATGGTCTAGGAGACGTACCTTGTTATTCTTAGAAATCTTTTTTTTTTCATAGTAAAAGTCTACATGGAAGTGCCCTAAATCTTTCTGAAGTTTCAACAAAGGATCTTAATAATGCTTTCTAAATCTGAAATTTACTGGAGGCTACATTTTACCAAAGGAGCTCAGAATATGATCTTTGCCCAGATGTTATTTCTCACTTTTGAGAACCTTCTGCTGTCCAAAAAACTGGGTGTTAAAAAAAATCTGTATTTTGAGCAAGCAAGTCCTTATTTCTTCTTTCCTATAAATTGTTAAATAATTTAGCAGTACTCTCTGTGGTTCCTCGGTCTCTTTCTGTCTCTACTTTTTTCATATGTGGCCTAAAATAAACCAGCTGGTGCTTTCGATATTCCTCTAGAAAAACATCTCCTAAGCTGCATCAGTGTTCTCTGGTAAAATTTTTGATACCCCAGGCAGTAATGTACCAAGTGGGGTAAACGCTAAGATTGCTCCACCCGGAGTGAAGGAAACAAGAAGACACACAGTTTTCAGGGAGCTTAAAAATAATACTGAAACTAACTGAAGTCATTCTTTATACTATCACCACCAGGCAGCAATTCCAAGCAATGTTAGTGAATGCTTTTCCCTGCAGACTGCTCTTACTCTTCTCTCCTGTGGATGTTTTGGGATATCACTCCCAAGACTATGTAATGGTATATGGCAAAGGGTAGTGGCAGGTGTAATTAAAGTCTCTAATCAGTTCAATTCTTTAGAAGGGAGAATCTTGACCTAATCAAAAAGTTCCTAAGGGGATTTAGTAGAATCAGAAAGAATGTAAAACCTTGCTGGCCTTGAAGAAATATCTATCTACCTTATGAACTATGAGGCTGTGATTTCAGCAGACAACATACAGGCATGAAAATCTGACCTATAGATATTGTGAAATAATAAATAAATGTTGTGTTAAGACATCAAATTCATCATGATTTTTCCCTAGTAATAGAAAATTACTTCATTTTCATCTATATTTTGCTATCCTATGGATTCTTACAGTGTAATACTTAGGAAATGCAGATTGGTGATAGACTACAAAATCAATTGGTGTGTTGCAGTAATTGCTTACCATATTATGTGCTAAGTGTTTCTAAAATAGAACAAAAGTAAGCTAGGTGAGAAATACAGTATACTTTAGAAATATCACTAAGGAAGCATTATTTGATCCCAAAGGTTGTGAGGCAGGGTGCATCATGCTGACATCTCAGCCAGGCCCTAATGATGAGTCACTGCTGGGCAGGCAAGCACAAGAGGGTGTGGCATCCTGATTGGCTGTCCTATTCACTGAAAGCTAGACACCCAGGATCAGGCAAAGAAACAGACTGAGCATGAGATAATGTCAATGCAGTTATCTTTGCCACCAATGGTCTAGTTTTAGAGGATACATTTTCCTTTGTTATAGTAATAGTTATAAAATATAAAAAAGACAGATATCTTTCAGAAGTTGTCGGCAAAATGAAAACCAATCTCTTGTGTTTCTGATTATTTAATATCATCTGAAATGTGAAAACAGGTGAAAGCATTTTGAAATAAAGGAAACAAACATTCATTTAGTTTTAACAATGTCCCAGGTATAAGTTACATTTATATTCAACTTTGAAGGGCTTCATGTTTCAGATTGATATAGCTGCTTTCCTGCTAAAAGAAACCTTGACTTATGAGATTCTTTTTCATTTGAAATGTTGTGCATATAAAATTATGCTTTTATTTGTTTTATTTATTTATTATTTACTTATTTTTTATTTATCGAGGCATGGTCTCACTATGTAGTCCTGGTTGACTTGGAATTCATTAGGTAGACCATGCTGGCATTGAACTCAGACATCTACCTATCTATGCTGGGATTAAAGGAACCTGACACTATGCCTGGCACATTATTTGAAAATATCCTAATCTATAAGTGATCTTTTATGTGAATTACAATGGAATAAATTGTTTAATCTCAATGTATAAGGCATTTTAGATTTGAAAGAACTGTATTTCTCTTTTTGTTGTGAATATTTTTTATTAAAACCATTAGAAAAATTCAGCAAGGAGAATTTCAATGACAAACATTTTAACAAATTCCAGATATATAGCAATAGTTTTGAAGCACTAGTCCAAAAATAACCAATTATTATCATGTTTTTTTCCCTTTTTTATGTTTTAGAGATGAGTCTAAGCTCTTGACCAATCAGAGTAACCAAAGGATGAGCCACTTGTAGTTAAGATTATAATTAAGAAAATGAAGTATCTATAATAGACTAGTGATGGGTTTATAGAATAAAGCTTCTATATTCCATAAAACATTCTTCATCTTTTCATCTCTGGTTTAAATTTACCTGTTGTCTTCATCTATTACTGTTAGTTATTTCTTGGATTAGGCAGCTGAGTTCAGGGCCTCCACCAGTCACAGAATCTCATATTTGGGCTGGAAAACAAATTTAGACCACTTCCTTCTTGCTTCATGTCTCCAAGTTCCAAGACCTATGGTATGATACGCTTTGAGTGCTAGAAAGTTCTTTGCCGTTTAGCAGTTGCTCTTTTAGCTCTGCTATCTAGAAAGGCTTTTCACCATGAATTAAGACCTACTGAAAAAATACAGATAAACTTTCCTCCCTTGCCTCTCCCCTTCCTCCTCCCTCTCCTCCTCCTTTTCTTTCTCCCTTTCTTTTTATTTAAAGCACAGCTTGTTAAATACATGATGACAACTTTCACCATTGAATCTACTACCAGTTGGCCAATTCTCTGAGTAGGTTAATACTTGAATAGAGGTGACAGTTCAAGTGTTATTCTTAGACACTTTTCACCTTCCTATGATGTGGGAGGCTCAATCCAAATGTGTAAGTTAGAAAATGCAAAATTATAGTATAAATTAGTTGTGACAGCATTTTAGTTTATATGATTTCTACAAGTTGGACTGGTGAACTTCACACGTTATGAAGCATGTCAAAGCTACCTGAGGCAATTAACTGGTATAACTGGGCATATTCCTCCTGGAAACAGGTGAAAGGCTATGTTGCATTTGAGCCTGCTTCTGATTTAAGCAAGCATAACAGCCAGGCAGCATGTAGGCTGGTTCATGTATCTTTTCACTTCCTTCTATTAGTCATTTATAAAACAATTTAAGGGTAGTAGATCTGAAAACAGCATGGCAATGCCTTTCTAAACTGACCAGGGAATATAATAACAGTAGCAAAGGCATTTTTAGCAACGGAATTATGACAATCTCAGCAGCTCAGGAAGGTGGCTTGCTCCTCTCCTGTCAGTTATCCTGAGCAGGGAAAGAGGTGCTATTACAGCAGAGGGGTCTGCCAGCTGATTAGTGTATTGGATGCTGCATTGGCCTGGCTTCCTCTGCAATTAGTTCAGGATAGTGTACTCTGATATAAGCAGCACAGAGAAATGAAGCTTCTTTTTACTGAATTTATATAGGCAGTTTATATGTTGCAGTGCAAAAGAAACTGTATAGATTTATACATTTTACTGATCTCAATGTGTTTCATGCTCCTGAGAACAATTCAGAGTACACTGTGAGATGCCACAAAATATTCCATATATATCAAAAGGATCAGTTCCAGTTTAGGAAACAAATAATACATTTTCAACAATTACACCTATTTAACCCATTTTCAAAAAAGAGAAGAAAATTGTCTTTTTAGAAGCTGAATGAATACCGCCTCACATATCAGGTCACATGTCACATACATGACTTGAGCTCAACAGTACAGAACTAGGTTTCAACACGAGGACATTTGCTGTTCTTTGTAATGGGTTTATAGTAAACCACCTATTCAGTTATTAGAAATAGATAATTTTGTTATACTCTTGTCAGTGAAGAAATTCTAAAAAGTCTGGGTCAGATTTGGTAGTATAGGCCTGAAATCCTACAACTCCAGAGCTTGATTCCATAAGATCCAGTGTTCAAGGACATCTTGGACTACAGAGTAAAACCTGTCTCAAAACAGTTTTTTAAAAAATTCTGAATTAGGAGTTACAGTTAAATATTATTGTTATTAAGCAAATTTTAACATGGTAATATTGTTTTTTTACAGTTATTAAACAAATTATAAGCTTGATGAATGTAGGGTTATAAAGTTGGTAGATTAAAATTTCAAAACTCCACAAAACTGACAACAACCAAAAATGTCTAGGTTTAGGAAGCAACTTAGCATACCTTCTCCCTCTAATCGTTACTTCCATTTTCCTTTGCCATCGCTCACCTATGCTGCAGAGAAGTAACTGCAAATCCTTTGGGCCCCTCCAGCTCTTCTGTCCTGGTGACTCATTTCTCCTGCTTAGAGTTACCTGAAAGCCCCTAGTGCTTTTGGCGAGAAAATTTTACCTATTCTTGCCTGTCCCACCCTCTGTACTGAAGAAGAATTTCCTGTTCATGCCACATACCCCAGATTCATCTGCTCTCCTACCATACCATAGGCCCACCACACCACAGGCCCATCACACTACAGCCTCAACCACACCACAAGCACACCCTTACCAAAGGCCCACCAGACCACAGGCATACCATACCACAGGCTCACCACACCAGAGGTCCACCACACCACAGTCCCATTCACACTACCAGTCCACCCACCACAGACCTAATCGCACCACAAGCTCATGTTAAGAACCCTAGTTTAAAAGCATTAGAAACAATGCCCAGCCCTGTGTGTGTTTTGCATTTTATTACCCATATTCACTTTTAAGAAATTTTGCTTTCTTTTCCTATTGTATGTTCTGTGTTTATTCAAGTGAGATATTTTCTTTACTAATTAAAGAATATTTTCATGTTTCTTGCCATTGAAAAATCAATGAAGGAACAAAATTCCCTTCACTTGAGCTTAACCCCTATATTGCCTATCCTTTAAGATATCCATACCTGCACTTCCTTTAAGAACCAAATATACTACAAAATTATCACTTTCATTTCTCCATCATCTTAATATATTTTGTTTTCTCCTCAAACCATTGCTTTCTGGCTTGCCTGTCTCTTCCTTGCCCCAGGGAAACATGCATTGTGGTGACAGTGACTGCTCCTGCCAGTACCAGTGACTGTTCACTAACAGCTCAGCCACTGTTCCAGAATACTTTAAAACCAATGACAACCCTCCCTTTCTTGCAAACAGTGCTCTTGTTAAAATTTCTCCTGATTTCTCTCCCTCCCTTCCTTCCATTAATTTTCTTCGGTTTCTCTGTTCATTATTTTCTGCAAGTTATCCCTAGGTTCTTCTTGGCCTTCTTCATCATTTCAGCCATCGCTATTTCTTTGGTGATCTGACTGATCCATATGCACTGCTGTAATGCCACCTACATGGAAGTGATCATTGGACTCATCATTTTCTTCCTATCCTCTGCTGTTGTTACTTTTCTAAACAATGGGACCAGCAGTGCATAAACCCAAATCACAGGAACCATGAGACCTCTCTCTTCATCCCTCATCATGCCTTGTCCAATCCTGCTAAAATTTTTGCTTACATATCATTCAAATATGTTTCCCATCTCCCCCACAGCCCTACCATCCTTACCTCGGTGTTAGGGCCTTTTGCCTGGGTGATGCCATAGTGTCCTATCTAGTCTATCTAAATTTTCTCCATTTGTTACTCGCCTGTCCTCCCGCCTGAAAAGCCTTAGATAGTTTTCCATTGCTCTTTGGATAATGTATTTGAGATGATCTTCAAGTTCATATGTGATCTGTAACCACCGAAAGCACTCTTAGTTTATTTGCTCCAGTCATACAGCACTGTCAAGTCCTTGTCCATTCATGATAAGGGCATCTCTCCTAACAGCGATACATAATGGCAAGGAATCACTTATCTTGAAGAAAAGGAAGAGCTTTGGAAGTAAGAGTTTAGTTTTAGCAGACACTAACAGACTCCAGTGACTGAAATTATTATTCTTCTGAGTCCCTCTAACAGGCTGTGTAATTTGGTCTTTGTGTAATCTTAGAATCTCTTCTCTGCTTTCATTTGTAGCTAACCGTTTTACCCAGGAACAACATGGTTCTCTTAGGAATAACCTTTTCATTCTTGCATTTTCTATCTTTGTTTCTGCTTCTTTGGAGGATTGACTTATGTGCTGGGAATATTTCCTTCATTTTGGGGAGGTTTTCCCTGATTATAGAGACCCACTATCAGTTTTCCCTGTCTGAACCTCTGTGGAATTTATACTCGGCACCACATCCTTTTTGACACTTTCTTGCTTTTCCGATTCTTAGTTGGCTTTCATTCCCACCTGTCCCAGCAATGTCCTGTGTGTTATTACTCATGGAATGTGGTCAATAGATATGTTTGAATGAATAAATAAATTTCTGTAACCTGAGGAAGACACACTATCAGGAAAGAAACACTCGTAGAGGGTTAATTTCAGCAATGTCAGTAAAGATGCTAAAACAAGGCCTTAGTTTTAAAACTAAAGATGCAGAAAACATCTAGAAGAACAATGAAACAATTTATCAGTTAATTAAATTCTAAAATAATCATTTTTATATGCATGCAATGTCCCTGTTCCTATTCTAAGTTCAAGTATGAATGTCAATGTTGAATTCAGACTGAGCCTTTGTGAGTAAGTAAGAAGATGAAGGTCAGAAGAAGACTAAACATGCTGTGTTGTAGGTATGTCTCAAGGTCACCTCAACACCTCAGAGTTGGCGTGGTATTGGCTTCTGGGAATAGGATCCTACATCATGATGCTGCTGTTGTAACTGCTTGTTTTTAAACTAAAGAGCTCTGTGACCTCCAGAAATTATGTTCCTTTCCAGAAATCACTTGAAACAGAAGAATGACTCAGGAATGACAGGGATTAAGAGTTTTGTATCAATATTAACAGAATAAAATTATATTTAGGTGATAGGAACTAATGCATAGATATATTTATAGACTTTCATGTATTAGGCATTCTGATTCATTCAAATAAACCAATATTCATTAAGTGGCTTTGTGTGCAATTACGTGATCTCATGCCAGGTAGTATTGTTGAACTAGTTTCTGTGTACACACATGAAACTGTGGGTATGTGCAAACTGTGGTCTTTATTCAATGTCTGCTCAGTGATATGAGTATTTTAAGAATAAAGCATGTAGTTATGGTTTAGGACTTAAATGTCCACCAAAAGCTCCCGTGTTGAAAACATGGCCCCTAGCTCATGGTATTCTTGGGCCATGCTGGGGCCTCGGTTGGAGGAAGTAGGTCACTGGGAGCAGGTCCTTCACAGCTATACTGGGATCCCAGCCCTCCCCTCCCCCTTCACTTCCATGAGAGGAACAGCTTTTTATATCGTGTGCTCTCACCATGACATTGTGTGTTGCCACAGGTCCAAAATGATTGTGCCAAGCAATTATGGATTGAAATCTCTGAATCTGTGATGAACAGTACATCTTTTTTCTTTATGAGTTGATTATTTCAGGGCTTTTGTCACAACAATGAAAAGCTAACAAGTTTTCTCCCCTCTAGGAATACATGATTTCTTTCACACTTTCTGAGACTCCTCTTACCTGGCTACATGACTCTAACACTGTTTTTTCTTAAATCAAAATGTTCAAAAGGACTAATGTGTATATCATAGTTTTAATATTCATTTTTGTTAATTTTATATGAATTTATACAGTAATTCAAAATCATATTTTGTCATCCAATTAAAAAGCAAAATGTGTTTATTTATTTATCTTTATTTTATGTGTATGCGTGTATTGCCTGCATGTAGGTAAGTGCACCCGTGATGGTACAGTGCCTGCAGAGGACAGAAGACACTGTTGGATTCCCTGGAACTGGAGTTACTGACAGTTCTTAGCTGCCATGTGGGTGCTGGGATTCGAACCTGGGTCTTCTCTAAGAACAGTCAGTGTTCTTAACCTCTGAGCCATCTCTCTAGACTGCAAAATGTGTTCTTACTGTTTCTCCACACTCTGATTCTTAACCCATGAATTGATTCAATAAAAAACTTGGAAAATGTTTTTTGTATGCAAATTTCAGTCTGTCATATTTGATACTCCAGAATAATGGGTGTAAATAGGAAAAAGGCTGCTTATTCTTTTGCTATCTTGAGATAAAAAAAAAAAATCTTAGGTTCTGATTTTCATTTGTGTCTTTCCAAGAGTCACATAAATCATGGCTGTCTCTAGGCTTTGTGTCCTAGAAATAGCACCATACTTAGAGTTCATATATATTTTTATATTTTTATTGAATTTTTGTGTATTTCATATAGAACATCTTAATCTTAATCATCTTTATACCTTCTTCCCCATGGGCACCCTCCCATAGATACCCCCAATGGAATTCATACATTCTGTCATTTATGTTAAGGCCTATCTTGTCAAGTTAGTGTCCCCAGAGGTCCCTCAGTACAAGTTCATCCACTGGAGTCTGGTCAGCCTCTCTAGAGTCTCCAATTAAGAAGATTGGCAATTCCTCGCCTTCGACTAAGACTGGGGCCTGAGGTCCATTTCCACCCTTATGTGCTGGGGTTTTTTCTGCTTGAGTTTGCATAGGTCTTGTGCATGCTGGTACCATTGCTGTAGGTTTATATGAACAAGGTCCCAGGAGCTTGTAGGACTGTGTTTCCATATGGTCATGCACCTACTTCCCAGCTCTTATAATCTTTGCACTCCCTCTTCTGCAGTGGTCCCTGAGCCATGGGTGGATGAAGTTAAATATAGGAGTCCTGTCCCTTTGGACACACTCTGCAAACTCTTACTTTCTGTGCTTTGGCCATTTGCGAACTTTTGTGTTCCTGGCCCTCTGCTGCATGGGGGAGCTTCATTGATGAGAACTGAGAAATTCATTAGAGCCCTCTTTATCCCTTGTCCTATGTTTTGTGAGCCTTAAGTATAGAAGTTGCCATTGTAGATGTGCTACTTAGGTGTGAGCAATTCACAGAAAATGTCTGTGTGTGACCAGTTGTGGAACCCTGTGATTGTCTCTGTATGTTGCAACATAAAAGTTTTTTTTTTTTTTTTTTTTTTTATGAGTCGTGACTGGGACACTTGTCTGTAAATATAAAGTTATATATTTTGCACATAGCAAGAAATTACATTGGTCTAAGGCTGTGACAGACTTGGGGTTTTCACTAAGATCTATGACTTCTCCAGCCATGTACATTTGGCTATGTTTACACTACCATACATGAGTTTCCTCCCACTGAGTGGGCTTTAAGTTCAATTAAGTAGCTATTGATTACCCACAAGATAAAGTGCCACTGCTATACCAATGTCATATGCTTTGCTGGTGGTTATTAGGCCTTGGAGCTGCGGTTGGACCATTGATTGATGTTCTCCCTTAGCATCTTTCCTAGTGCTCTCCAAAGCTATGGAAACTAACTTTCAGGGGAAGTGGCTTCCAGTCAGTCCCAGCTCCATTGCTCCAAATCCTGTGTCTGAAGTATGTCCTGTCTTCAGCAAAAGGGTCTTACTTTCAACTTCTGGGTGGCAATCAAAGGCTCTGACAAAAGCCTGTGTAGTTTTGGGAGTCCCTTGGGCTACCTTAGTCAACAGCTCAAAGGAAGATTTCTCTTGTCTGGCACTGTTTCTTGTTATGTTGCCTTCAGCTACACACGTGGATGCATGTAGAGAGATTGTGTGATTTGTCAGTCGGTTTTTGGACTAATATGATTCCCTCTGTATTTTTCACACTAGCTATCTCTACTATCTCTCCTTTCTCTCTCCCTGTTTAACCCTCCTTCCACACCTTCCCTACTTAAAGTATCCTAGTTTTCCTCATTTCTCCCCTGATAATTCCAGTCTCCTATGGTCCTACCTCTCTGTCTTCTTGGCACCTTTGAACTTAACCTAGGGACACAGCATTTAATCCAGCCACAGCACTGGGCACACTTGCATCAGTGCAATGAGCTTACATAGATATCTAGCAATCTAGCTTTACTGAAATGAAAAGTAAACATCACTGGTTCCCATATCCATTTCTATCACTTGGGAGGTGAAGGATTTTCAAGGAACACTGAGAAATCTAGCATTACTCATGACCTCAGAGTTCCCTAAAGGGTGGATTTAAAGAAAGCTGCTTTCCTACATCATAGCTGTTGTTAGAAGTCTTCACTGTAGTTGTTAACTTTTTATTGTTGCTTCTAAATGGTCAGACATGGCTTCAGGTATTTCTGTCTGTCAGTCAGGGAAGGCATGGCAGAAAGTCTCAGTTCACACTATGGTGGATCAAGAAGCAGAGAACGGCAAGAACTGGTCAGAGGTAATACACTTCCAAGGACAAAGCCCAGGTACCCACTTCCTCTGGGTAGTTCCTACCTCCCAAAGTTTGAGAACTTCTCAAAATAACACCACCAACTGGGGACCAACATTCAAAACAGGAGCCTATGGGAGACATTTCAGATTTAAGCTGTAACAGTAGCTATCATTATTTTAAAGTTGAGAAAAATAAGCCTTGGCATGTGTGAACAATTGACCCACAGATCTAATACTAAAGTAGGAGCTGGTTTAATAAAAATAAAATTCTACCTGACTCCAATCTATCTTCTTTTCATTATTCCAAACTGAGGCAGAAACAATTTCAAGGCATGTCTTGTCCTGAGCTTTCTTTGACAAATCAAACAGGAAATTTTATTTTTTATCAATCTTACTTCATAGAAAGTTAAAAACCTGAAGGAAAATAGATCCACATTGGTGTCTGGGGCTTGGGTCAAAGCTGGAAGAGGCAAAAGGAAAAAAAAAAAAAAAAAAAAAGAATCTTTTCTTGTGATTTTCAAAGAAAAACTTCATAAGTTTCTCATAGCAGAAAGGGGTCTTTTGAAAAGCAAACTATTTCAGAATGAGATATTTCATGGCATCCATCACTTCCAGAGGGACACCTGCTCTCTGCCTTCTCAGGGACTTTTACTCTTCCGAGTTCACCTTCAGAGACCTGTTCTGAGAGCTGAGATAAGCACTGCTCAGAAATCGTACAATGGCACATCATAGATCTGAGAAATTCTCCACACATCTGGAGCTTAAGGACAGAATTTACATAAAGAGAAGCCGAATAAAGCTGCAGCCAGGTGCTATTACTGTGCTAATGGTGCTCATTCAGCCTGAAGTGAAATATAAGGAAAAAACAAGATCTTTCTTTTCTTGAAATAAAGGATTCCTGTGGCCTGAATAGAACAAACCAACAAGCAAACTCCTTAGTTCCAAGGGACCTAAGCCTTACTCTTTGCAACAGAACAAAGGATACCACCAAGGCAAAATGCAATAAAATTAATGCTTTTAGAAGACATGACCAAAATTCACTTTGACTTTTTGAAAAGTGGGGAAAAAGGAACCAAGCACTTAGAAACTAATGACTTCCAAATTAGAGGTCCATGTATATGTATATATTTTAGAATGACTGCATCATAGATTATATGCCTTCGAATATTCTTTTATAGTATTTTAGTAATTGTATAGTATTACAATAATTTTGAATAATAAAAACATGTTTGTGAATAGTCAAATGACTAAGAGTTTATTCAAGAATTCATTTGAAGAAGAAAGAATACATAACATGGATTATTCAAATTGGAGATAAGTCTTTATTGTTTTTAACTTTAATCTTATGTGATTTGGGGGATAAGAATAGTACATGGTTATCTACACACATTTTCTTGATATCTCTCTGATAAATTATACATGGTAGGAAAAATTTAAATATGAATCTGAAGTTCTAAAAATCAGTAATTTTTAAAGCAGTTACCAAAGTTATTTTAATTTTAAAAATGCCACAGAACACAATGGGAACTGAGATAATGTATAAAAGGATACAGAAAGGAATGTAGATTTTACGTACAGATACAATACCATGTCTCATCCTTTCCTTAATCCTGTTGTATTGTGAATCTTTCCATGAAGAGGGCTTTTAACCAAGCCCTTTATAATCAGAACCTCTCGACTGCTATGCTATAGAATTGATTTTCATCCTCCAGGCTTTCACGTTCTTTGTACACATCTACTTGATTTTATCAAAGAGTGTATTTAATACATAATTTTCAAATTTATTTTCATCTTTTAGGTCACGTGTCTCTTGACATTGGGTATTTTCCCTTCTATGCTGTGCAGCTCTGCACAAAACCCAGTCTTAGACTTGAGATACTCTTTGAAAAAATGTTGAAAAAGGGTTTGGAACCTTAGTCAACATCCCTGATTGAAACTTGTTTAAGTGATTTACTTAAGTAAAGATGCTTCCCTAGGAGATATTGTAAAGACAGTGACCCTAAATAGAGGAAAACTTTCATTAAACACTAAATATGTGATATCCATTTGTCCTTGACTTTGAGAAAATTCATAATAT
>NW_008337766.1:961009-971442 GCF_000622305.1 Nannospalax galili | reverse complement strand
GATCTCTATGAGTTCAAGGCCAGCCTGGTCTACATAGACAGCTGGGGCTACAGGGAGACCCTGTCTCAAAAAGACCAAAAAAAAATTATTATTTTAATATATTAGGCATAATATAAAAAAATACCTAAAAAGAGCATTCAGTGCATACCAGTAGAGTCATATTTTAAATAACACATACTACAGAGATCTGTTAAATCATAAAATATAAAAAGCTTCAAAGTCTATAGTAATTGAAATTTCTCTAAATGATTTATTCACTAACTCTAATAAATAATAAAGTTGAAAGTGTTTTTTACTATTCCCAAATGAACAATATCACTACCCGGCACTAAATTACCCCAATTACAACTTGTTTGATTTGACAGTTTAGAGGCAAATGGAGTGGAGGAGGATGAGGAAAAAGCAGCTTCCCAAAGCCCAAGTGAAATGGTTAGAGGAAAGGCTGTGTATGGGACATTTTGCAGGTGCTTTTACAGTAGTAATGCAAATTGCTTCTCTCACATATCACAGGATTTAATTTCCCTTTTCCATAGAGTTAAAACACTTCATTTCCTTCCTTAAAATCTATAATAAAGTATCTTGCATACAAAATCTCCTAACGACCAAATAAGATTAAAAATAGATCAGAGTTAAATAGCATATCAAGATTTCTACTACTAGTGTAAAGTATAATTCATTGTGGTTGGGAGGATGGGAGACAGATTTCATGGATAGAATTTTCTTCTCTGATATGTGTAAGTCGCATTCAATTGATGAAATGTTCACACTACGTATAAATCAACTGATTTGATGTCTTCATGGTCTAAGGTCTTCTATATCATGAGTATTGCTTACCTTTCAGCTTTATGTACAAGCACTGTGGTTTCACTAACATTTGAAGATCTTTCAGTTGTGCTCTGTGTTTAATACTCTTCCACTGAGTAATGTCTTATGGCCCATTCTTAGCTTTTCCCCTACTTGAAAGGTTAATAGTACTTTGAAGCCACCTCAAATTCACTTTTACCCCCTTACATTTCTGTCGTAAGTCATTCTGGTACTTTTTGGGTCATCTATTTGGCAGGTGAGAAGAGCAGGAAGAACAGCTGGTCTGTAGTTTGTGGTAGGTTTGCTGGCTACCCAAATCACTCTGGAACTCAGTTACAACCTCACTATCTGTAGGCCTCCTTTCATTTGACCAAACAAGACATGTAGCTGAGCTAGGTCAGACCACAAAAGACAGGTCTGATTTGGAAGCTTTGTAAGAAAGACAACTTGTCTCTGTTTTCAAGGTTCCTTCCCGTTGGGTTACAATGGAAACAACCAGAATCCATGCTATGTCCAAGTCAGAAAGTAAATTAAAATATCCAAAATTTTTGACTAGAGTCCTCTTTATCCCTCAGTTCTGTGTCTTTCCTAGTTCTTAATGAGGGTGTTGCCTTTTCCCACAAGAAAACTTCTACCTCCTACTTCTAATAACAGAGGAAGTGTTGGGAAACCCTGCTGTTAGGGTTGTAGTTCTCCATGTCCGGATAGCCCGAAGGGGCTCAGCGCCAAATGGAAGGACTCCCCTTTTCAGCAGGGGGCCTCCTGCTCTCTTCCTGGCTTACCTGGAAAGTGCCACCAAGCATGGATGCCTGACCTTATTTGGAACATGACCTTTGGCATAGTTACCTGGAGTAAAAACTACCCCCAGGTTTTTTCTATATGATAATCAGGCATTGTCTGATAGTCGGACTATAGGAGCCCACTACCACATGTAAATAAAGCATACTATGAGCACCTATCAGCTGAGGCTTTGGCTACTGCCTCCACACTATAATTTCTCTAGTTCTCCCACTGAATAAACGGAGCTGTTTCACTGAATCTGGAGCTGTATCACTGCTGTTTCACTGCGCCATGAAACCAGCCTCCCCGGAAAGGCTTTCTTCCGTCCGTGCTCACTGGCCGTCCTGACTCCGTTCGCTGCTTCTGCTCCCCCTGCCCTCATGGACCGGTGGCCAATGACCCACGAAGAGAGGGAGAGACCCCCGCAGCTGGCATCTGAACGTGAGGCTCCTGGAAAGCGCAAAGTTTGTGAGTATCCCTCCCATCAGGAGGGTAACGGGCAGTTTTGCCTTTAAGCCATCCCACCTTCGAGGATCGGTAATCTCTTTTTCCTATCACCTCCCATTAGGAGGATAAAGGCAACTTTGCCTCTAAGCCACCCCACCCTTGGGGATGGGAAGTCTCTCTTCTTTTTCCTCCTTTTATTTTCGGTCTGAGTCTTCGTGTGGGACCGTTAAAGACAAAGGAGCAACTGAGGCTTTCTGATCAGGGCTGCTCCCTGATGTTAGCCACAGGCTCTTAGCCCTCTTAATGGACCCCGACTGCCCGTACGGGTGTAGACAAGACCCCCTATCTATACATCTTTCTAATGCAAAAACCCAGTAATGCAATGACCAGTTAATTGCTCTTAGAGTGGTCACCAGATCTCTTAAATTTGCGGGCAGGCTTGTGCTGTGGACTACGTGGAATCACCTGGGGTTTTGACCCAGGCATGTTCCCTTAGAAATCAGCATTTCACCCCACTTTCCTTTTTTATCTTAAACAACACCCCTAGAAACAAAAATCCCCAAAGTTCTAAGGGATCTTTATATAAGCCTTGAAGTCAACTTCTAAAATAAACTTCCCTAATCTGTTTTGTTATCTTGCCCCTGGGGTGCTCAAGCCCAAGCTAAACAAGTTAGGTGAGAATTTAAATTAACTAGCCCCTGTGGAGCACTTAAAAATTCATGGTGGCTTGTGCCATACCAAAAAAACAAAAAAATTTAAAAAGCCATTTTTCTTCTGTAAACCTTCTCTTGGGGAAGGGGCTCATCAGAGGACCACCCCATCTCTCTCTCTTTGCTTTATCTCGGTTATTGCCTTCACGAGGGTCTGGATAAGGTTTGCAGGCAACTGAAGCCTCTTGGTCAGGGCAACTCCCTGATATTGGCTGAAGGCCCCCTGCCCTCTTTCTGGACCCCGACAGCCCGACTGGGTGTAGGCAGTAACCTTTACAACTATCATAAAAATCTGGTAATGCAGCAACCAGTTAAAAGTCACAAGGACTGTTGCCAGTTTCTTAAATCTGCAGCTAGCCTTGTGTCTGTCAAAACGTCTCAATCCCTGAGTGGCAGGCTGCCTCGGGAATGTTGAATCCTACTGACAACACTTCCTTTCTTTTCTATAATGGGGAATTCACCATCATGCCAAAAAAACCTCCAAATTCGCTTCCTTAGAGTCCTACTTAAATCAAGAGGACTTAAGATTTCCCAAAAGTAAGGCTCAAAATTTTTGAATGAAGTATTTCAATTCGCACTCTGGATCCTGTCGGCAGACATTTCTGACCCAGAGGTCTGGACCAACGTTGCCTATCTGGCTCGTAAAAAGGAAATCCAGGAAAGGCACCATTTGCCCCTTTCCTTTCTCCCCATAATAGCAGCCATTTGACAATGCTTAGGAAACCCACCTAAGGCTGAGGAGAATTTACTAGCACCAGGGAATAATAAAGGGGAGGGTTCAAACAATGAAAAAGACCCTAAAGATTGCCCAACAGAGGATTCGACAGCCCTAAAAAATAATGAAAAAGACCCTAAATATTGCCCAACAGAAGATTCGACAGCCCTAAAAAATAAAAAAAAAAAAATCCTAAAGATTGCCTGGTAACAGATTCAACAGCCCAAAAAATAAAAATTGACCAAGTCAGACAAAAACCACCCATCAACAAAAATAACCTTTACCCCTCTCTTCCCCCCTATGAATCCTCATGGACTAATTTAACAAACCCAGATGTTAAAACCCAGACTTCAAAAACTCCCAAAGATCCCCAGATAAATCCCGCTCCCCCTTCACCTCCGCCGGCAAGGTGTTTAGTGAATTAGAAAAGGACTGGGATGTAGCTCAGTTGGTAGAGTGCTTGCTTAGCATGCACAGAGCCTTAGCTTCTATATTCAGATTTGTATTAACTGGATGTGGTGGTGCATGCCCTATAATCCTAGGTTTGGGGAGGTGGAACTAGAGGATCAGAAGTTCAAGGTACACATGGAGTTCAAGTTCAGCCTGAGCTATGTGATATATTGTCTCAAAACAAACAAGGCAAGATTGCAGTTTGCTTAATTGTCTACCTACTTGCTGCAGTGCTTGCTCCTTGTGCTTTGCTTTAGCATGTGTTAGTCATTTTTTATTAGTTTGTCTTTTTATTTTCTTCCAGAGTATGCTTATGTTTTGCTTCTTTCTGGCTCCAGTTAACTCACCAAATTCCCACCTACTGATTCATACTTTTATTCATTTTTATTCATTCTCCTCTTATTCTTTTGGGATATTTCTATTTTGGATAATGTTATCGAAAATGGTCTAGTTATCTTTGTTTTGAGAGAGGGTCTCCCTGTGTAGCCTCAGCTGGCCTGGAACTTGGTATGTAGATGGTCTCAGGCTGGCCTTGATCTCACAGAGATGAACCTATGCTTGTTTTGTTAGTTAACTTAATCATTTATTCCCATTTTATCTAAGTTAAGTTGTATCTTATTTGCTCTACTTTACTGTTGCTAACACCCTGCCACCCGGAGACTCTTATTTTCTGGGTAATAGCACATGAGAGATGAGAAAGAACTGTAACTTCTCTTAATACTATTTGTAAACCCTCTCTAAAATTGTGCTTTTGAAAGTATTTCCTCTATAATACAATTTTTATGATTAGATATTTTGGGTAACTGCATTTTTTATGCATTAGATATAGTCCATACTCCTTTGTACATTCAAAGTCCTTTGCATCATTGTTCTGATTTAAAATTTCAATATTGTGAGCTTCTTTGAGCAGTTAATATTACATATGTCATACACGGCCTGAGTTGTATTAACTTTCTTCAAGAATTTTTCCTTTGTGCCCTGCCTCCAGACATGCTATCTGTAGTCACTCCATGAGGTCTCTCTGGCCCCATAAGAGAGCCTGTCCTACCCTGGCTCCAAGCCTACCACACCCCAAGTAGCCTCAGACTCCAGCCACTCCACACTCTATGTTGTAACATGGGCTTTAACTCATTATCTTTCTGTCTCAGCTTCCTGAGTGCTGGAAGTTATTGGTACACACTGTTATGTGCTATAAAAGATGAATTTTCATTCATGTGAAAAACATGTACAGTGATTCAAGAATTCAGACTACTTCCAGCCTTTGGTTTTGTCACTGTATTAGAGTTCTCCACTGTTAGAGGAACAGAACCAATAAAATGAATATATATTAAAAATATTTATTGAATGGGATTATACAATACCCTCTGAGCAATTCAACAATGACTGACTTCACACTCGAGAAACTGAGAAACTAGTAGCTTCCCACACCACAAGACTTCATTCTTCAGCAGCTCAAACTGGTGCTGAAAGTTAGAGGATTCATGGGCAGCCACTGGTCTGCATTTCATGTTGGAAGCTGGATGATGTTGGGTTCTGATGTCATCAAAGGATTAATTGCAGCAGTGGCGAGGGCAGCAGTAGCTATGACAGCTACAAGATAGATGAACTTGCCAGTGAGACATGAAGACAGTGAACCAAAGTCAAGCTTTACCTTCTGACATTCTTTTATTTGGGCTGCCATGAGAAGGTGCTTCCCCCATTTAGGCTGGGTCCTCCTGATTCAAATAATTGATCAAGAAAATCCCTTACAGAAGCTCCCAGCAGCTAATCTCTTAGTTGATTACTGATCCAGTCAAGTTGACCATCAAGACTAATCATTATTATCAACCTCAATATGTGGTGGCTAAGAACTCTTATGGTTCTCCTCATTAAGTCACCTATAAGGTCAAGGTCACACAGCACAGACAGGGCAGTTTATGATACAGTTCAGGCAAGATGAACATCATCTGTTATCAAAGCTTACTGTGTAGTGCTTTGACACATAGTCAAGACCGATTTGGTGAACTACAAATAAGTCGGGGGAGGGTTTCGTACAACTAAAGATTCAGGAATATCAAGGAGCAATATGATCAGATCATATTGTAGATTTTATTTTCAGTTTTTTAAAAGTTTTCAGTACTGATGTCCACAGTGCTGCACTAGTTTGAAATACCACCAAATGTAGATGAAAGTTCCCTTTTCCCAGCATCCACACCAGCATTTGATACCATAGATTGCCTTAATCTTAATGGTGATTCTGACTGTGATTATATTAAATATTACAGTGACTTTGATTTGCATTTCCCTAATTGCTAAGCATTTGAACACTTAAAATACATTTATTATTTTTATTTTATGTGTATGAATGTATTGCCTGCATGTGTGTATATGTAAGTGCACCATGTACTACAATGCCCACAGAGGTCAGAAGAGGGCATTGGATTCCATGATATTGGAATTACAGATGGCTGTTAGCCACCATGTGGGTGTTGGGAACTGAACCCAGGTCCTCTGAAAGAGCAGCCAGTTTTCTTAACACTGAGCCATTCTCTCTAGCTCCATTGAACGCTTTAAATTTTTTAGATTTGTTTTTATTTTTATGTGTATGAATATGTGCATGTGCATAAATGTACCCGTGTCATGCAATGCCTGCAGAGGACAGAAAAGGGCATTGGATTCTCTGGAATGGAAATGAGAGGTGATTGTTATCTTCTATATGGGTGCTGGTATTTGAACCCCGGTCTTCTGCAAGAACAACCAGTGCTCTTAACCACTGAGTCATCTCTCCAGCCCTGCCCCACTGAACACTTTTAAAGGTGTTTATTAGTCATTGTTATTTCTGCATTTGAGAGCTCTCTATTGAGATCAATAATCCATTATTTATTTCAGTCATTTTTTTCCTTGCTTCTTTGTTTTTTGAGTTCTTTATACATTCTGGACACTAATCCTCTGGTGAAGATTTTCTCCTCTTCACTGGATTGGTTGTTTGCTTTGCTGTACAGAAGATAAAACTTATAAAACTAAAAAGTTTAATGAGGTCCCATTTTTTGACTGTTGACCTTAATTCCTGAGTGACTGGTGTCCAATCTAGAAAGTCCTTTCTTGCACCTCTATCTTGGAAGGTACTTCCTATGTTTTCTTCTAATAGTTTCAGCATTTTAGGTTTTCCATTGAGGTTTTGATCCAGTTGGAGTTGACTTTTGTGCAGGGTGATAAGTATGGGTCTAATTTCATTCTTCTACATGTGGATATCGAATTTTGTCAGCAACACTTTCCAAAGATGATGTCTTTCCTCAGTGTGTGTTCTTGTCACCCTTGTTAAATATCAGGTGGCTATAATTGTGTGCACTCATGTTTAGGTCTTCTATTTTGTTCCATTGATCTGCAGATCTGTTTTTGTAGCAATACCATGTTGTTTTAATTAATATTACTAGAGAAGTGTAATATAGATAGAAATCTGTTATGGTAATCCCCCTGGCATTGCTCTTTGTGCACAGGATTGTTTTGGCTCTCTGGGATCTTTTGTGTTTCCACATGAATTTTAGGGAAAACCTTTCTATTTCTGTGAAGAATGTCATGGTGATTTTGATTGGGATTGCATTGTATCTGTAAATTAATTTTGGTAGAATGATCATTGATTCTACCAATCCATGAGCACAGGAGTTCTTTCCATCTCCTTTTATCTTCCACAATCTCTTTCTTCAAAGACTTATCATATGATCCAGTCGCACCACTCCTTGGCATATACCCAAAAGACTCATGCTACTGTGGAGATACATGCACAGCCATGCTTATTGCTGCTCACAACACCTAAGAAGTGAAAACAAACTAAAATTCCTCAACTGATGAAGGGATACTGAAAATAGAGTACTTTTACACAATGGAGTTCTACTTAGCAGTAAAGAAAGTTAAAATCATGAAAACTTTAGATAAGTGGGTGGAACTAGAAATATTTATAATAAGTGAGGTAACAGACTCAGAAAAACAAGTGACATCCATTCTTGCTCATTTGTTGTTCTTATCTCTAAATGTGAGTATATATCCTGATGTAACCATAGGAGACAGGAAAATGAAAACGAACCGTGGGGATAAAGGAGAAGTAGGAGGGGAATAGTTGGAGACAGATTTTATTAAGGGGGAAATGGGGAAAAGGGGGGAGTAGATTAACTGTGGAGGGAGTAGGAAGGTTTATTCAAGGGGTGAGAAGAGACATAAATAATGCTTAGTTGATGTGAGAAAATAGATGAGAGTGGATTAATTCAAAGTCCTACTGAAAATATAGATACAATAAACATATGAGCACACATCTATAGCTGAGGCTGTATAGCAAAAATCACAGTGCCAGGCAAGAGAAACCTCCCCTGTTCATGGTCAGGAAGTCCAAGAGACTCCCAAAATAATACAGGCTATTTCCACAGAACTTGATTGTCACCCAGAGCTTGAAGGTAGCTCCCTATGGTTGGAGACAGGCCACACTTTGGATATAGGACTTGGAACAATTGAGCTGGAACTGATCAGGGAAGCCTCTTTCCTTAAGACTAATTCTCATGGTATCAGAAGATACTATGCAAGCTCCCAAAAAAGAAAACCAATCAATGGTCCTACCTAGCTGTGAAGCCTAATAAACAGCAACAACTGGCCCAGCAAAATATTGCTAATGGTGCAGTAGTGGCACATTCTTCTTGAATGTAACCACAGGTGTCTAATTGGAATTCAGATCTGCTCAGTGGGAGGGAACTCATGTGTGCTATTCTAAATATAGTCAAATACACATGGCTGGAGAGGTCACATACACTAGAGAAAAACCTAATTTTGCCAAATCCATAAACAAACATAATTTCTTACTTTATTCCAAAATGAAGTAGACAAGTGTACTTTTTTTTTATAGACATGTGTACTTTTTGCCACTTATCAAAGAAGCTTCTTTTTGCAACAGATAGAGACTATCGCAGAATTTCAGAACTGGTCAAATGCAGAGAATAGTGTTTATGATATCCTTAACCCTAAGTGACAATCTTCAATGTAACCTCCACACTTAGGATGAATGCATCCCTTAACTCTCACCAGAGAAGTGCCCAATGCATCAAATGCTGATTAATACCGAGACCCATAATTAGTCAATGTGAAGAGCACTCAAAAGAGGCTGCTGAGTGCTCATCCCTGAACAGGACACCTACTTCAAACCTCTGCCTCCCATGACTCAAGGTCCACTGAAAGAGGAGTCAGAAATATTGAGGGTGGATGACCACAAGGACACTAATCTTCCAAAGAGTTGTTTAGTTACTCATGTGAACTCACAGCAATGGTAACAGCATGCATAAGTCCTATGTAAGCTCAAAACATACAAAATTCCAGCATAGACATGGGGAGGCAGATAAGAAATCCCAACCCAACCTAAGAAACTTTTGGCTATTGATGACTGCTGGGATGGGGAAAGACAGTGTCTTATAAGTTTGAGACTCTTGGTGGGCTCAGTGGATGAATATACACTGAAGGACACTGGGGACACAAATCATATGCTATAGAAAATATACAAAGATATACGTATATATGATAGTTAATTAAATTGACTGAGGACAGTGGAGGAGGTGGGGAGAGGAGAGCAGATCTATATGCCTTCAAACTACATTTTATGAAAATTGCAAAATTTCAATTAAAATGCAAAAAATATTCAGAAATAGACATCAGAACAGTTTTGACTTTCTGCTTTTTCCAGTGGTGTAGACTGATTATGGAGCCTATAAAGATACATAATACTGCTGTACACTAGGACCAAATATAAACAAAAATTCTAAATTTTGTACATAAATTTAAATTTGTTTTATGAGAGATTCATGCACTTATAAAAAGTGAAACAGTTTACGAGACCAACGCCTTACCACTTGGCCGAGGAGACCCCATCAGATGGACTTGAACCAGTTTCCAGTCTATGAAGAGGAGGGTCAACACAGAGGAATCACTTCCTCCATGCTTCCAAGCGAAGCCAACCATGGTCGAGCAGGACCTTTGACTTCTCTTCAGGTAGGCAGAACTGGTAAAATAAAGGAGACAGGGGCTCCTCCCAAGCCCATGTGACCCCTGAGGGAAAGATCCTCAAACAACCTTAAGAGTAAAAATAAATTGGTTTATCTGGGCCAACTGTATGGCCTTAAACGCCAAAAAGGAAAATATAACCAAAGATTAAAGGGGCCAATATAATTTCTTAAGAGTCAGATACATACAGAGCATAGCTAAAGGCTACATAACAAGCAACAATGCCAAGTAGGAGATACCTTCTTTCGAGTTGTTGGCCAAGGTGGTCAAAGGGACTCCCAGATAGTAGAACTAGGAAAATGAACAGCAGAGCCCAATCTTGCCTAAAGGAATATTGACAACTGATTGCTGCTAGATGAGGAACAGCTGACCCTCCTAAAACAAAGACCTCTAGATAGGCTGACCAGATTCACCAGAAGGGCAATTAGTAGGGAAGGGCTGGGGGTGCTGACAACACAGCAGACAGTAGCAGGGATATCAGAGTATAAGGGCTCTAGTTGGGGGAGGGAGGCTAT
>NW_008337766.1:959730-960393 GCF_000622305.1 Nannospalax galili | reverse complement strand
CATTACCATTGAAATCTACCTGATGACTTTATATCCATGCTCAGATGCCAAGGAGCTCAGAAAGTAACCGACTGTGACTAGTAATAATAAGATATATAGAGAATAGAAATGCATGTGCAAACATCTTAATGTCAGTTGCATTAAAATTGAATTTTTCTGTATGAAACTGTGTATTTTAACAATGAAATGGAGATTTTTTTAAAGGTTAAAATCTCATTTAATTTTATGTCTTATAGGGTTTATACTGATTACAATATTATATAACTGTAATAATTCAACTCTAAACCTTAAAATTTACAGCCAATTTTGAAAGAGATGCGTCTTAGCTCAGGAAATTGTTATTGAACATGCCAATGCTGTTGTAATGAAATGCTTCTTCTAAGTATGTGGTTATTAAATAAATAATTAGAAAAACTGAAACAGTTTATACTTCTTTTGAGATAAAGTAAAAATATATCTGGCTTTAAAAATTATATATAAGGCAATTATTTCTTTATATAAAAGTATCATAAAACAACCATTTTGAGCTCTTTAAAGTTTCATGTGGTTTGGCACAGATATAATATAGAGAATAAGCATGCTTAATACAGAGGCAAGTTTGAAATAACACATTTGCAATAATATTTAATATTGTAGTATTGGTGTTATTTTATTTTATTTTTT
>NW_008337766.1:952673-953837 GCF_000622305.1 Nannospalax galili | reverse complement strand
AGTCCCTGTGCGGAGAGCTGCGCTGTAGACTTACCCCAAGAGGCCTGAGGATAGTAGTCTATTCGTGTTATTTTAACAGTGGTCTGCGCTCCACAAAGAATTATTAAATGCTAATTATCTGTATGAAACAAGAGTATGTGCCTCCTTTCCTATGTCAAATGTAGAGAACAAGAGTAAGCTAAGGAGTAGAAAAAGTGTTTTAATTTGTTTTCATACATTCAGAATGTGTATAAAATGAAATACAAACAGCACAGGAAATGCCCTCCTCATTCTATGATGCAAATCTGTAATTGTTCCCCTTGAGAATATATGAACATTTTCTGATAACATTAGTTATGCTGTTATTAGTAATGGTAGTTGTGATTCACCAGGAAACCTAAACTCTCAAAAACACAAGATGGAGTCATTGTTCCTTTTAGTATGTTGATATCTAAAAATAGGGTTATCTGGAGCATCGTATTTAAGCTTTAAATATTCAAATTTGATATCCTAATTATACATATTATATGAAGGAAAAGGTATAGATACTAGGAAGCTGTGACTGTCTAGTGGAGGAAGAAACATACTTGAAAATTTCTGGATTGTATGAATTAGTATGAGGTTGTTAGTCTTAATAACTTTGTACATTGAGCAAATGAAAAGTTAAAATTCTATGTAGAGATCTAAAAAAATTGTTTTATTCACACATTTCTAAAAAATTAACCAAAACTTCTGGAAGGTTCTATTAACTGAACAGAGTTGCATTCCAACATTTGAAAATCTTTTTGCATGCCATGCTACAGTGACTATAATGTACCCTAAAAATAAGTCATGCATGTTTTCACACTTCCAGAATTTTATAATGAGCAATCTATTCAGGGTGAAGAGAGAAGATGAAGTAAGGAGAACTGTGAACTCATGGCAGGGAATTCTTCAAGGTGCAGTTTACTCTATCATCTTATTTTTTTAATGTTTTATTTATTATTTTTATTTTATGTGTATGAGTGTATTGCCTGCATGTATGTGAGTGCACCCCTGTCACGCATTGCCACGGAGGTCAGAAGAGGGTTTCAGATTGCCCTGGGACTGGAGTTAAGGAGGGTTCATAGCCGCCATGTGGGTGCTGGGAAGTAAACCTGGGTCCTCTGCAAGAGCAGTCAGTGCTCTTAACCACTGAACCATCTC
>NW_008337766.1:918514-952332 GCF_000622305.1 Nannospalax galili | reverse complement strand
CAAGCAGCCACGGGGCAGAAGTTTTCGGGGAGCCCCGAGTGTCAGGGAAAGCATGCCAGGCTTCGGGAAAAAAAAAAAAAAAAAAAGATAGATTCTATCTGTAGCCCCAGCTGGCCTGGAGGTCACTATGTAGACAAGGCTGGCCTTGATTTTAGAGTTTCACCTGCCTCTGCCTCCTGAATGCTGGGACTAAAGGTGTATGCCAACACACTTCTACCTTATTTTTTAAGACAGTCTCTCATTGAACCTGGGGCTTACTGAGTTATCTAGATAGGCTGACCAGCAAGCCTCCAAGGATCTCCAGTTCCCACCTACCCAGTGCTGGGATTACAGGTCCAAACTGCTGAGCCTGAGGTCTTTTTTTTTTTTTTTCAACTTGTGCAGTAAACCTTTGATTGACTAAGCCGTCTCTGTAGTCATGCTATTTTTATTCTTCCAAAGAAAATCTTAGACACCTTTTCAACATCATTTGCATGTGTTCTTCTTATCTTCCCAGGGTTCAACCTTTATACGAACACAAGACACTGAGATGCAAGACTTAAAACCTAAATAATTTTTCTTTAGTTTTTAAAAATTTATTTAATTTTAGGTTATTTCTTATTTTTGTTTATAATTGATACAAAATAATGAGTTTCATTATGACACTTTTATTCATATGTGTAATTTAGTTTGATCATATTTACCCCCAATTTTCTTCTTTCATTCTCCAGTGTTAAAAAATGGAGAAAATTCATGTAAGCTTTAACATGTTACTCCTTAAAATGTGACTTAAATAAAGAGAAAGAAAATACAATCTGAGGAGGTTGAAAAGGAAACTTCACAATAATAAGAAAGATGTTCCCTGGCGCACCTCTTGGGGCTCTTGCTTGGGCTGATTCACACTGGGCTGGAGGAGTATTAGCACCTCATGTTTTTTATGTATTCTTAAAATGTATTTGAATGTCTCAAAGTATGACTAACATATTCACATTATGTAAACTGTTGTAACGACATACACAAATGAGGTTTTCTCAGAACTTATTTACTTATGATAGTGCATGTTCATTTGGAGATTGTTAAAACAGATATTAAAACTCTGAAGAAAGGGGTTAGGGTTCATTTGGAGATTTATGAAAACTTAACTTTCCAGTAAGCATTTTTTATTGCTTTTCATATGACATTGTACTTTTATTCTGTAGATTAAATTTATAATCAAGTTTCAGGATTGAGTTTGTAGCAATTCAATGTCATGTTAGACATTGTATCTAGAGGGGATTCTTGTTACAATATTGCTAAATTTGTAGCATAGCCATAGAGATCATGGAGTATGATCATAATGAAACTAGCAGCTTGAAAACTGGGTATTTGCAGCATTATCAAAATTATAACAAGAGACACAGTGCCAGACAGGAGAAATCTCCTGTCGAGTTGTTGGTCAGGGCAGTACAAGAGACTTCCAAACTACACAGGCTATTGCCACAGTCCTTGATTGCCTCCTAGAACTTTTAAGTAAGACCTATTGCTGAAGACAAGACAGGGCATAATTTAGACACAGAACTTGGAGCAGTGGAGCTGGAACTGACCCGGAAGTCTCCTCCTCAAAGATTAGCTCTGATAGTTTCAGAGAACACTATGCAAGCTGCTATGGGAGAAAATCAATCAATAGTTCAACCCCAGCTTTAAAGCCTAATAACCACAACAATGCCTGGCACAGCAAACTATGTTGGTACAGTAGTAATACTTTCATCTGGGGGTAATCAAAAGCTTTCTAATTGAACTTAAAGCCTACTCAGTAGGAGAAAACTCGTGTGGTACTTATACCTAGCCATATATACATGGTTGGAGAGGTCATAGATCTTAGAGAAAACCCTAAGTTCTCACATCCCTAGACAAATGTAATTTCTTACTACATGCTAAATATGGATCCTTATATTCACAGACAAATATGTAAGACAACACTCATTAAAGCATCTTTTACAGTAGAGACTATTACAGAGTTTCATAACTGGTCACACACAGAGAATAAGTATCTGTGAGATATCCAACCTTAAGTGACATGTCTACAATGGAGCTTCTACACCTAAAACTCCTGGAACATAGTGGAACAAGAGGTAGAAAGACTATTAATGTACTTTTTGTCTCTCATCAGAAAAGTTTCCTTATGAAACAGAGTGCAATGAACACAAAAGGCCACAACTGGCCAAAGTGCAGAAAATAATAGTTTGCAGAATGTGGGTCCCTGCACAGGACTCCGATATTAAACTTCACCGATCCAGGGCTCAGGGACCATTGGGGAAGAGGCAGCAGAAAGATTGTAAGAGCCAGGGGAGGAGGTGCATATGAATATGGAAACAGAGTCTGGCAGGTTTCTGGGAACTTGCTCATATGAACTTACATCAATGGTGTCAGCATGTATAAGACGCATTCAAATTCAATCAGACAAAACCCAGCATAGAACTTGGGAAATGGGCAACAGGCTCCAATCTCAGTTTAAGAACTTTGGCATCTGATTACTGCTGGGTGAGAGAGAGTTGATCTTCTTTAAGGGAAAGTCTTTACATAGACTGACTAGACCCCAGTGGATGAGCTTGCACTGAAGATGTCTGGGTACAGTAATGGGACTTGATAGGCCTTAACATATAGAGTACATGAAATCCAGTTGGGGGGAGGCACATATGGAGGAGTGCAGGTTAGGAGGGGGTATAAAGATTATTAAGATGTTTTATAAGAAATTTTATAAAAATTCAATAAAAATATATATTGAAAAATTACAATTCAAAATTTTTACTGGGATTATGATATTTTTTAAAAGATTGTGAACACTGGATATAATTTAGTTTTATTCAATTTTATTAAATAAAAATTCATGTCTCTAAGTCCCTTAACATGAGAAAGAAGACTGCAAATTAAAGGATAATTTGAAATACCTCAGGATAAAAAAAGTATAATCTACAGGAAGCACCCTGAGTGATTTCTAAATCTACATGGACAGAAGTGGGCAATGGTCTTAAGGTTACATAAACTTGATAATCTTATCTAAAGGAATGTTGGCAACTGATTGCTGGTAGATGAAGAAGAGCTGATCTTCCTAAAACAAGGGACTCTACATAGACTCAGTAGACTCAGTGGATGGACTTGCACTGGGGAACAGCTGGGGGCACTGACAACATAATGGACAGTAACAGGGATGACAGATTATATGGGCTCCAGTGGTGAAGGGGGAGGCTATGGGAGGGTGCCATTTGGAATGCAGGTATAAAGATGAATAAGATTGTTTGGAATGTTCTGTATGAAATACTAAAAAAAAAGTCAATTAAAAAAATTTCTAAACTCTTAACCAACCTTGCTTTTTTCCTCTTTTCTCTCTCCCTCCATCTATTCCTCTTTCTTTCTCTTACTCTCTAACCCAGATTGTCCTGGAAATTCATATGTATCATAGACTGGGCTCTAAGTTTTAATCCTCTTGCCTCAGCATGTGTAGGCTAGGACTATATGCATGCATAATCACAGGGCTGTAACAAGGTTTTAATAACAGAATAGCCTTACTTACCTGAGTATTTAGCATAATACATGGGGCTCAGGGAAAAGATCTCTGTCAGTTACAGAAGACCATATTGTTAAGTTAGTCTCAGGGTGAGACCTCAGGAGTTCTCTCCCATCTATGACAGGATGGTGATGGGGCCAGTCTTGTGAAAGTAATCACAGCTGCTGTGAGTTCAAGAGTGCCATGGACATGCCATGCTTAGTAGACAGTGTTCTACAGCAGTTTTTACCAACTTCTGGCTCTTACATTCTTTTGTTGTCTTTTTCAAATTCTCCTTAAGCCTTGGGAGGGGCTATATAGATGTTGCATTTATGGCTGAGCATTCCACAGTCACTCTCAGCGTTTTGAACAGTTATGGGCCTCTTCAGTTGTCACTGATGCTGGTCTGACCAAAGATGATAACAGCACTAAAACACAAGGGTAAACATAATTATTTATCAAATACGTTGGTGGAATCATTACGTTTATTTAGCATACAACAGCTTCCCCATTGGGGCCTATACCTCCCTAGAGTCATGGGTTTATAGTATCAGACATGAGTTCTTTCTTATGCAGTGAGCCTCAATTCCAATCAGAAAGTGATTGTTTACCTGCCTATCAGACCTACAGTAGGCATATCATGTCTGGTCCTTAAAGTTGGTATTATTGCATTCAGAGTCCACAACTGAGTAGACTATTGTTAGTGAGTTCCCCCCAATAGTCTGCATAGCTCCTTCTAATACTTTGGAGGCTAACCAGAAAGGGAGGCACCTTCAATCTTAGTTCCAACTTGATTTCTCTGTGTCTTGAGATTGGTGCCTGTGATGACTTCAGCAATAGTGCCTTAACATCTAGTTTGACAGGCAGGAAGCCAATTGCAGTAACAACTACATATACTGTTTTGGAATTTCAGAAGCCCTCCCCTGACCAATAGCTTATAGCTCTGTCACTGGGAATTTTATCAAATAACATGTGACAATTGGAGACAGCTTTATCCAACATTTTTCCAAATATTAAAAGGAATTAAAATTTTCTCCTAATTTTCAGGATGACATTTTAAAAAGAATATTTTTAAATACAGGGTCTATCTCTGAACAGGCAAAATCCTATTTCAAATTTCTGGTTAATTGAGTGACAATTTTTGCACACACAGCCAAAATACATGTTATAGTAAGAACAGTAAAACACTTCCATGCCCATTCAAGTGGGGAAACTATCCTTTTAAAGTATACAAAGTAATCTAGAAACGGGATATGAAGAAAACCTATATCTAAACAATATTTTTATGCACAATTGGATTTTTAAAAATATAATATGAAAAAATGTATCTATATGTTGCTTCAATGCATAGTCCTGTATTTGAAATATTTCATTATTCAAAGATTTTAAAGATATCAATACTTTCTTTTAATATTCCTTAGGTTTGTAAAGCCACACTAAGTATATTTATTGAATACATCAGTAGTTTTCAAATAGTAACTTGTAAAAATCTTGAAGAAAAGCATTCTAAGGTAGTGAGGTGGTGAGCATGCAAATATATATACTCAGTTAGTGAGAGGGGTATTAACTGACAATTACTCTGAGTAACATATACACCATGCCGTATGCCCATTAGGTGCATCATTCTAGAACTTTCCCAGCTGTAACATATCCTATGAAATTGTGTTTTAAGCTCCATAGTGTTGTAAAAGCATTTCATTTTTCTGTGCAGGTGAAGGACTTGTAGTGGAAAGCAATCGAACTAGGCATGCAGAGTAAGGATTCTTCCTATCACACAGAAACTCAGACCTGAAACATAGAAGGGAGTAAAGAGATCAACATTAGCTCTACAGGAACTTCCTTTTTGGCATTTTAATAATCAAGAGTAGGCATACACTTCTATATTTATAAACCCAATTATTTGATACTAATCTCAATGAATTTCTATTGAGACAATATTTTTCTAGCTGGTTTAAGAATATATTTTAAGGGGCTGGAGAGATGGCTCAGAGGTCAAGAACAGTGTTCTTGCAGAAGACCTGGGTTCTAATCCCAGCACCCAATGGCAGCTAACAGCTCTCTGTAACTCCATTTCCAGGGGATCCAACAGCCTCTTTTGTCCTTGGTGGGCATGGCACGACATGGGTGCACTTACCTACATGCAGGCATAACACTCAAACACATAAAATAAAAATAATAAAATATAAAAAAGAATATATTTTAATATATGTACTTTTGATAGACATTATTACTTTAATATTAGGATTGTGCTTGCCAAACTCTGCCTGCTTCTTTAGTTCATGAAACAGTTTATTTCAGTAGAAAATTACACGTATTTACATTAGCTACCATTGCGTGAACACTTGCAGTCTTTGCTCAGATAAACAATGGAACTTGACTATATTACATGTAATCATTCCCAATGCTAAATCCTGGCCATCTCATTGGCACACCCCATTCTTGACTTAAATCACTGCTTTTCAGTTATGTCTTCTAATATAGGAAGAGTGATACAACCTCAGTTCTTTCTGAGTAATTTCCATTATTCAGCATCAAGTTTACAAAATTAATTCATTTTTTTAATTTTACTTTTGTTCAGTTAATTCTATTGAGGTACATCCCCAATATGCCATATGGACATGTAGCAGAATTTGTTTGTTCCTTCTCATTTTGTTGGACATGTAGGATATTTCCATTAAATATATCTATCTATATATATATGTGTGTATAGATACATATATGTATATATCCTTGGTTTATATCAGCAAATAACACATAGGATTAGTTACATGCTAGGTATTTGTGTACAAGAAGAAAAGTTAAGACTTATTTTCTCTAACAAATGCAAGTAGCCAATTTATATACAAGAGAAAAGGGAAAGTCGAAGACCAAGTATGATTAAAACAGTGCAGTTCATTTCCTTTTCTAAGATGCTCATGAGTGAACAGACCAACAGTGTTTTCTGTGTTTTGACACTGATGAAATCTTTAGAGAAAACAATATTGTTTAGGACTTCTCCAGAATGTCTTAGTATTTTAACTATGGATGGTGAAGTACAAAAATGGGATGTCTGCTGGTGTCCTTTTTAAAAATACTATCCTAGTTTTGCCACATTTATATCATTTTCTACACATAATCACAAGCTTAGTTTTGCATTTGGTTGAACAATACATTTTAGAATGCATAACGGAGTTTCAAGGCAATGTGTCTTTTCAGCTGTAGGTTTTCCAAAATGCTTGTACTAGTTTTAACTGTCATTTGTAGGTTATGAGAATTCTTGTTTCATGTCTTCTCCAACATTTCTAATGGCCTCATTTGCTAGGTTCGTATTCACATCTCATTGTAGGTAACAGTTACAGGAGCTCTTTCTCTCACCTTGGTGCTAGACCATTAACAGAATATTCAGAGTCTTCCTTTTAACACTGATGCAGACCCAGTGAGTTCAAGGATAGCATATAATTGTTAATGTAAATGTAAGGTGCCAAGTTGAAGGCATTCATATCTTATTGTTGAGACTGCCCACTGAGTAGTTGATGACCTACCAAAGAGCTTCAGTTAATGGGGTGCCCCTGAACTGGAAAATGGAAGCCAGTCTCCATCCCACTAGAACTGTAAAGCTGGCACGGCTTCTAGAAACAATGGTTTCAGAGCAGGTCCATTGGTCTTCTCTGGGTAAGATGAGATGTCTTAAAAGCTGCATCTGGGAGTTTTGAAACCCATATGCTTTCACTGAGCATGTAGTATCTTTATAACCTTGTAACCTTCCTTAGAGTTTTGATGACGAATTAAATCTGTTGTGTCTTATAAATTTGATTTCTCTCCCCAAACTCAACTTACTGCTATTGGTTAAACAGAGACTTTCATAAGTTTTGAAGCAGCTCCTTCTCTAACTGTGGTCCCTAGTTTATATTATGTAATGAGCCTTTAGAAAGTTTGTATTTAATAGTCTTGCCCATTATTTTCTAGTAGATTCTCTGGCTCTTTCTTGTTGCTATGAAAAATTTTGGTACACATTTTATGAATAAACTGCAATGATTTGAATAAGAAATGCTTATAGATTCAGGTATTCCAAAAGTCAGTCCCAAGTTGGAGGTGCTGTTTGGGGAGGCTATGGAACCTTTAGGAGGTACAGCCTTGCTGGAGGAAGTGTGTCACTGGGAGTGGGCTTTGAGAGTTTATAACTTTGCTACACTTCCTGTTTTCTCTGCTTTCATTATGATCAGTATCCCTCTGGACTATGAACTAAAATAATTTTTTTTCCTTGTTACTTTCAGTCAGGGTATGAGTTCTTTTTTAGTTGTATCTTTCCTAAAACTCTTTCATTTTGACCTTACTCATGAAGACTTTATTAAGAATTCTAAATTGTAGACTGGAGTCACTACTGTACACCCTGACCCCACCCATCATCCACTCCCGGTCCCTTCTGGTTCCAAGTCCAGGATGGCAAGCCTCAAGGATAAGCTGATTGTGAATCGTCTAAAGGAAGAATGGGCCCCCCAGGACAAGATTACAGTTGTTGGGTTTGGTGCTGTAGGCATGGCCTGTGCCATCAGTATCTTAATGAAGGACTTGGTAGATGAACTTGCTCTTGTTGTCATGGAGGACAAACTGAAGGGAGAGATGATGGAGCCCCAGCATCATAGCCTTTTCCCTAAAACACCAAAAATTGTCTCTGGCAAAGACTACAATGTGACTGCCAACTCCAAGCTTGTCATCATCACAGCTGGGGCAGCAGCAGGAGGAGGAGAGTTATCTCAGTTTGGTCCAGCGTAATGTGAATATCTTTAAGTTCATCATCCCTAATGTCGTTAAGTACAGTCCAAGCTGCGAGTTGCTTCTTGTTTGGCCTTGAGTGTGCCTGTGTGGAGCAATGATAACATTGCTGGCGTCTACCTGAAGAATCCAAACCCAGAATTGGTCACCGATGAAGCTAAGGAGCAGTGGAAGGAGGTTCACAAACAGGTGGCTGACAGTGCCTATGAGGTAATCACACTGAAAAGTTATCTGTCCTGCGCCATTGGACTCTCTGTGGCAGATCTGGCAGAAAGTATAATGAAAAATCTTAGGCTGGTGCATCCAAGTTCCACCATGATTAAGGGGCTCTGTGGACTAAAGGATGACATCTTCCTCAGTGTGTCCTGCATCCTGGGACAGAATGGGATCTCAGACGTTGTGAAGGTGACTCTGACCCCAGAAGAGGAGGCCTGCCTGAAGATTATAGATATGCTCTGGGGAATCCAGAAAGAGCTACAGTTTTAACGTCTCCTGGTGTCACTCCCTTTGCTGTCCTGGCTGCAGCAGAGTTTCTGTTGTAGATGTACATGTTTTCCTTCACATCTGAGCTGTGATTAAGGCAGTTTTATTAAGAAGGAAAATATGAGTTAGTGTGAAAGAGTTCTACCATCTGAGACACCACTCCCAATTTTGTATAGGCTCTAGTTCCCATCAAATGGGATGTGTTACTGTGTGCTATATAATTTCACCAAACATGCCTACTCAATTTTTTTCAATTAGTCACGTTCTCAGATGTGAATAAATCCATTACAGCATGTCTTGTGCATAACCGTTCTAAAGGATCTAATTTTGTGTATTATTTATATATCAGGGTACATTGCAATAGAATGTAAATAGTAAAATCTGCTACTGTGATGGTTTGAATGAAAATGTCCCCCATGGGCTCCAAGTATTTGGACATTTGGTCCCCACATGGTGGCGCTGTTTTGAGAGGTTTTAGAAGGTGTGGCTATCCTGGAGGAAGCATATCACTGGGGGTGGGCTTTGAGAGTTCTTAAGCCTACCAGATCTCCAGTCAGTCTCTTGCTTCCTGTGCCTGCATGATGATGTGAGAGCTTAGCTTCTGCTGCTCCTGCTCAAGCCTCCTCCAGCCACCATGCCTCCCTGCCATGACAGACTGTAATTCCCCTGGAACTATAAGCTCAAATAAACTCTTCCTATCACAGCAGCATAAAAGTGACTAATACAGCTAAGTGTCATGCCAACTAAAACACCAAATAAATCTTGAACAGTGAAAAACAAAAGAATTCTAATATATTTAATTTAAAATTCAGCTTTAGTTATTCTATTTGTTTTTAAAAAATAAATTTATTTTAATTTATACATAAAGGCATTAAAGATATAGATTTTAATTGGATATCATTACTTCATATTCCAGTGCATGGACATATATATAATGTATCCTAAAGTGAAATGTACTTTTCTCTCTCTCAAACATCTGTCTCTTCTTTATGGAAAAACTTTCAAAATTCTATTTTTAAAAATATACATAACACTTGAGTTTCCATTTTCCCTATTTCTCCCTTGATAACACCGGTCTCTTATGGTCCCCCCTCTCTTGATCTCCTTCTTTTCCTTTATCCCCAAAGTTCCTTGTATAACCCTCCACCCCCTCCCATTTAAATACTCCCATTTTTACCCATTTCTTCCTCAGTAACACCTGTTTCCTACTGTTCTTCTCTCTCAGGTTCTTTCTTTTGGTACTGTAAACATAAAGAAATATACATTGCTCGAGAGCTCATAGATCTTAGATAAAACCCAAGACTGTTACATCCCTAGAATAATGTAATTTCTTACTATTTGTAAAATATGTATCCTTATGTTTACAGACAAATGTTCCAGTCACTACTCATCCAAGAAGCTTCTTTTGCATCAGAGACTATTACCAAGTACTACACATAGACATTGTCTATGAATTGCCCAAGCCTAACTGACACATTTACATTGCAACCTCTAGACTTAAATCTCACAGAATATAGAACAGGGGTAAAGAGGTCTCTAATGAATCTCCCAATTCTCATTAATGAAGCTCCCTCATGCAACAAGGACCAGGAACACAAAAGGTCACAAATGGCCAAAGTATAGAGATTAAGAGTCTGCAAAATGCTGGCTCTTGGACAGGACCCCTATACTAAACTTCACCCACCCAGGGCTCATGGACTATTGCAGAAGAGGGGGCAGAAAGATTGTAAGAGCCAGGGAGGAGGTCATGACCATATGGAAATAGAGTCCTACAAGCTCCTGAGACCCTGCTCATATAAATCTACAGCAATGGTGTCAGCATGCAAAGACCGATGTAAACTCAAGCAGACAAAAACCCAGCATAGAACTGGGGAAATGGACAGCAAACCCCAATCATAGCTGAAGAAATATTGGCAACTGATTGCTGTTAGAGGAGGAAGAGCTGATCTTCCTAAAGCGAGGGACTCTAGATAAGCTGACTAGATCTCAGTAGATGAAGTTGTACAGAGGAACACCTGAGGACACTAACTTGACACAACAGGCTTTAACACAAACGGTAGAATGTTTGAATTCCAGTGGGAGGGGGCTACGAGAGGATGCCCATGGGATGAGGGCATAAAGATGATTAAGGTTGATTGAAATTTTCTGCATGCAATACACCAAAATTCAATACAAAATGAAAAAAAAAGAACTTTACATGGTAAATTAAATAAATGGGAGTTCAGATATATTTTCAGTACGGAAATTCCATTACCTTTGAGTAAATACCAAGGAATTGGATTGTTAGGTACTATGGTTATTTTTTTTTTTATTTTTTGAGAAACTTCTATTATTTTATATAATGGTTATATCAATTTACATTTATAAAGAAGAGTTCTTTTTTCTATATATGTGACATTTCTCCTCAATTACAAAAACCAAATCAAAATTGGATTAAAATCTAAAATATAAGTCTCCTACAATGAAATTATATGAATAAAACAAAGGAGAAATATTTTAAGGTATTTTATGGACAAGAACTTCCTTTAAGAAAACCTCAAAACACAGTAAATCAAAGCAAAAACAGACAACAAATTACATGAAATAAAAAGGTGTCAAGTGCTAGGCGTGGTGGTGCACACCTTTAATCCCAGCACTTGGGAGGCAGAGGCAGGCAGATCTCTGTGAGCTCAAGGCCAGCCTGGTCTACATAGTGAGTTCCAGGACAGCTGGGGCTACAGGGAGACCCTGTCTCAAAAAGACCCCCCCCAAAAAAGATAAAGGTGCTGAGCACAAAAGAAAACAACAGATGATAAGATGACGAGAGCCTAAAGAATATGCGAAAATATTTCTAGACTATTCTTCTAGCAAAGGGTTAGTATTCCAAATATTTAAGATATTCAAAAACTCACAACAAAATAAGTAAACCAACTAAAAATGCAAAATAGATCTAAATAGGGGGATTGGAGAGGTGGCTCGGGTGTTAAGAGCACTGGCTGCTCTTGCAGAGGACCTGGGTTTGATTTCCAGCACCCACATTGTGGCTAACAACTGTCCATAACTCCAGTTCCAGGGGATCCAATGTCCTGACTCTGTGGCTGTGGGCATTGCGCAACATGAGTGCACTTACACACATACAGGTAACACACTCATACACATAAAATAAACATGCTAAATTAATTTTTAAAAAAATAACTCTAAGTAGATTTTTCTCAAAATAACATGTGTAAATGGCCAATGGGTTCCGTGTAGAAAATTTTCTCATTGCTGACCATCTGGGAAATGAAATCAAATGTCAGTGAGATATCGCCTCATTTTGGTAAGCATTGCTAGTGTAAAAAAGAAGACTGTATTTGCATTTGTTAATATTTTGTATGGTTAATGGCTAAGGATTTTAATTTTTTGTTGAAGAATGTCTTCAGTGATGAGCATCTATGTGTCACTGTAGTATTGGATTCCTTTTCATTTGTCAAATACGCTCCACAGTTTCCACATGAGGAAAATCAATCAGAATTGGTAGCAAATGATCAAATCAGTTGAGAATTCTGTACTCTGTTTACACAAATAAATTAATTATTGCTTGAAGGAGTATCTTCTATTCAGTCTCATGGCTACTGTGAAAATCATTGCTAATGCTGTTACATCTTTAGAAACAGACAGCATTACCAAAAGTGCACAATTAGGAAAAAGTAGTTGCTCAGACCCTTTAACCTGACTTCTAAAGAAACCTGAATCAAATGGTTAACTGCCAATTTCATTTTACTTGTATTATTAGCAGTACTGATATGATCAAATCTGATTTCTCCTATTTCTTGGCTATTCTTTGTACACTTGGTATGCAGGACTCACAGTCTTGATCCTCTGCCATCCCACTTGTTGCTCCTTGCAGGTCTGCTTTTTCTAGTTATTTCTTTTCTCCCAAGATTCTAAATGTTAGTGAGTTCTGGGTCTCCATAAGACTTCATTTTATGTTCTGTTATTTTCCCCGTTATCTTGGTAAATTCATTTCATCCCACGACTTTTGACACAGGCTCAGAATTCTAACTCCAAAATTCAAAATCTGAAATTGAGTGCTAAGTGGGCAGTGTCCACATGTGACCTCAGATGACAGTCTCAATATAATGCAGGTGGACTGAAAATGAAGAAAATACTTTAAAAGAATGTATGTAAGTTACATTTGAAACAAAAGTGAATTTCATCTTCAGGATGCAATCCATCCTCAATCTACCTCACAACCACTACACAAATGTCACATTTTTTAACAAAAGCTTGAAATAGCACCTAGTAGCATTTGGATAAAGGATGCTGACCATGCATGTCCTAAACTAATGGGTTTTACATATGTATCTTTAGTCAAAACCTAGCTCCTAAAGTCTAGAATAAAACACACCAATGGTCTCTTACATAGCCTCTATACCTAACCTGACCTTTCCTCCCTCGTGATGCCCAGTCAACTGTTCTCCCCAATTTAGTTGCTATCCATTCTTCAAGCTACTCAGAACAAAAAAACTAGCACTTTCCTCCACTCCCCACTTGTGTCACATTGCAAATTCCTGTTGCGTCTGTCTTCAAAACACCAAGAATATCTCTCTTCTCACCCCATCTTCTATCACTGCCTAGGTGCCAGCCCTATGTGTGTCTTGACTGCATTTCTGCAATAGCCTTTGGTAGTATTGCTTCCTTCCAAGGCCATTGTGATTTAGTCACAGAAAAAATGAAGAAATACATAGCTCCTTACTAAAAATCATTTCCCTTTAAGCTTTTTTTCCAGTGCATTTTTAAATTTAGGTTTTGAAATTTTCATCCCTGTCTGCACCTCCACCCTACTGTCCCCATCCAACTTAATGTATGCTCTTATACATAGATAATATGGCCTAGAGAGTCCAATTTGTATCCCCAAATGTCCTTCAGTTTATTTACTGGGCCCACCAAGAGTCCCAACCCTATAAGACACTCTTTCCTCCCAGTAGCCGTCAATTGCCAAAAGTTCCTTAGGTCAGGTCGGAATTTGTTACCTACTTCCCCATGTCTATGCTGGGATTTTGTCTGGTTTGCATTTGCCCAGGACCTGTGCATGCTATTAGCATTGGTGTGAGTTCATATGAGTTAATGAGCAGCTGTCAAGTAGACTCTGTTTTCAGGTCGGGTGTGGTGATACAGGTCTTTAATCCCAGCAGAGGCAGGTGGATCTCTGTGAGTTCAAGGCCAAGCCTGGTCTACATAGTGAGTTCAAGGCCAGTCGGTGCTACAGAGAGACCCAGTCTCAAAAAGACAAAAAAAAAAAGAAAAAATTTAAAAAAAGAGGACTGTTTTCTTATGGTTTTCTTGTGGTCGTCCACCATGTCTGGCTCTTACAATCCTTCCATTTCCTTTTCTGCAATGATTCCTGAACCTTGGGAATCAGAGGTTTGAATAGGTGTCTTATTCAGGGATAGGCCTTTGTCCCCTGCACATTGGCCAATTATAGATTTCTGTGTTAATACCATCTGCTGTAAAAGGAAAATTTTCTGGTGAGAATTGAGATGTGCATTCATCCTGTGTGTAGAGGTTACACTGAATATGTGCCACTTAGAGTTAAACATCACACAGACACCTATTCTCTGAATTTGACCATTTCAGGCATTGAAATTCTAATATATGCAAAATAGACAAAATTAAAATTAATCAGAAGAGATAAAAATGGTGAGTTCATTCTGATCAAGGGAACAATTCATCAAGAAGACAACACTATCATGAACACATATGCACCAAAACCTGGTGCACCTAATTTTATATAAAAAAAAAAGTACCACAGAGCTTCAAGACACAGATTAACCCTGATTCAACTCAGTAATAGCAGGTGACATTGATACCAAAGTATCAGGTCACTAGGCAAAGGTCAACTAGACAAAGAATGAACAGAGAGACATCTGAATTAAACAATAGCATACATCAAATAGACCTAATAGACATCTACCGAATATGTCACCCAAGCACCAAACAAATACACATTATATTCAGAAGCCCATGGAAGTTTCTGTAAAAGTACACCTTTTCAGGGCTGGAGAGATGGCCCAGCAGTTAAGAGCACTGACTGCTCTTGCAGAGAACCCAGGTTTGATTCCCAGCACCCACACGGCAGCTATAAACCAGCCTTAACTCTGGTTCCAGGGAAATAGGAAGCCCTCTTCTGACCTCTGCGGCATTGTACGACACGGGTTCACTCACACACATCCAGGCAATACACTTGTACACATAAAATAAAAATAATAAATTAAAAAAACAGACTTTTTCCATAACTACCTACAGAATCCTAACACCTACCACAAAACTAAAGAGAACTTTTTGGTTTTGAGCCTTAAGACCTCACAGCACTGGACTCCTTCCTCTTTCCCATGTCTCTGTTTTGGATTGGTCTGCCCATTTTATGCTGCTCTCATTGCAGTTTGGAAGGGCATAGGATACTTGGTTTTACAGGTTCATAGCAGGAATGAAGGGAGGGAGATTTTCCTCAGAAAGAATTACATCTTGCATTCCATTACAGCTGATTTAGATGATATTTATATGAAGTATTAAATTTTAGAGTTGGTGCTGGAACACATCAATGACTGTTAACTATTTTCCAGGGACAGAATGTACATGGCTTGTGAGAAGGACTTGAAAGCAACAGGGATGAAATATTTGACTCATCCTAAAATGAAGATTCAAAACTTTTAAAACTCAGCATGAGAAACTTGGAGATGGAGCTGTGCAAGGTGATTAGGATTAGTTACTAATTAGTTAGTTACTAGTTACATTAGGATGTAACTCCTTGTTGCTAAAAATCTTTTGGGGGTTTAAGTAGTATCCAACTCCTCCTCTATTGATTCCCCAAACAAACTGAGGTATGAGTCCACCAAAATGTACTCTGGGAAACCATTGACTTTATTGGGCTTAGTTACAGAGCAATGGGTGAGGGTTTTACTTTCAGGACTGTGGAATCTCCCCCATCTCCTAAGGCCACACTGGAAATCTTCACACAAACCTGGATGATGTCTTTGCCAAAGGCACATAAAATGGTGAGAGACCGTCCCTTAGTTTTCCCCAGTCAATGTACTCTAGTCCTCCCCAAGATCACATGAAATTAGGGCTGAATTGTCCAGCATGGGTTAGGAAGTGTGACTGGAAACTCAAGTAAGTGCCCTGTGACTCTCTCTGCTTTTATGCACAGCATCATCAGTCAACAAACCCAGCTGTTATAATCTTAAGGAAATGGGCACAGGACACAGATTAACCCAGACTCAACTCAGTAATTGTAGGTGAGTTCAGGAAGATGGCATCTGTCTGTCTGTTTTGTCTGAGGACAGTCCTATCCAGTACTCCTATTAAAAGGATTCTGTCTTCATAAAAGACTTCATTATCCCTTCTACCACATGAGGATGGAGTGAGGTGACAGCCAAGAAATGGGTCCTCACCTGATCCAGAATTTACCAGTGACTTTATTTTTGAGTTCTAGCATTCCAAACTTTCAGAATTAAAGTTTTCATTTATAAACCACATACTCTATCATACTGCCATAAAGTCCATATTGCTCACAATAACAACTGATGAAGTTTTATACCCTTTCCTTGCTTCCTAACCCTATGCAGCCCTTTCACATTAATGATTTCCTTCCCAAGTGGTTCTCTCACTTTTCCAAACTCATTGGATTCCAGTCACACTGGCTTCCTCACCACTCTTGAACATTACAAAAACATGCTTTCACTGTAGGGCTGTTGTTAGACATAACATGGCAGTGCTTTTTCTCAGGTAGCCATGTATTGAACTCAAGCAAATTCTCAGAACTGATTACTCAGAGTTCACCTTGACAGTGAGGCCCCAGCCCCAGCTGTAGTTAACTCTTCTGTGTCTCTTTTGTGAAGATACATTCTTCATTTCCTCAAGTCTGCTATTCTCTGCCATATGCATTTTTCCATAGCACCTAAATTATCCTAGTGCTACAATTAGTGTTTATTTATTTACTGGGTTTAATGTTTACATTGCTTCTGATGGTAGAATACATGCTCCATGAAGGAAGAAATAGTTATACCCTCTTTATAATATGTACCAAGAACATGATTCCATTTGCTTCTGTATTTACCAAGTGAATGAATGACAGGAAAGGATCAAAGAAAGCACACGTCCTGCTATGCTTTGTAGGACATCTCTTCAGCTCCACAGTTGTGCTGGGTAGCTTTAGTGTCAACTTGACACACTTGGGTTGAGGGAGCCTCAATTGAGGAATTTCCTTTATTCAACTGGCCTGTGGCCATGTCTGAGGGGCATCTTCTTGATGAGTGATGTGGAAGGCCCCAGCCCACTGTGGGTGGTGCCACCCTGGGCAGGTGGGCCTATGTTGCATAAGAAAGCAGGCTGATTAGAAGCCAGGGAAGCAGGCCAGTAAGCAGCATTCCTCCATGGCCTGTGCTCCGGCTCCTGCTTCCAGGTTCGTGGCCTGAGTTCCTACCTTGGGGTCCCTAATGAACTGCGACCTGGGAGATGTAAGACAAATAAACCCTATCCTCCCCAAGCTGGTATTGGTCAGAGTATTTTGTCACAGCGATGAAGAACAAACTAGGACAACAGTCTAGCCTAGATCTTCTTCCTTTTGGCAGATCCTATCCTTCAGTTTTATTAAAGGCTTAATATGTGCATGTATAACTGCTGAAGTCTTAGGAATGCTTTCCATTATATTTCTGTAATTAACATATTGCTTATGCTTTGGAACCAAGGAATAGATCATAATCCACTTTCTGTTATTTTACTCTAATTTTCTATAATATTTAATTAGAAGTCTGTGATTTTCATAGGTTATACAATGATAATAAATTCCTAACATAAGTTGAAAACAGTAGCAGATCAAAAAGCTTCATAAGGATGGACTCTGACTTAGTTTTTGTTATTTCAGTATGTTTTGGCTGTAGACTGATCACTTCCTAGCTCTATACATGATACACTTTGACACAGTGTGATTACTTTAATGTTTCTCATTTTTCATAAACAATAAAAATTTAAAACATACATTCTGTACCTTTAATAATTGACATGACTTGTTTGATGAATTGTTTTTCTTAAATGATTGAAATGTATTATTTTCCAATTTCCTCACAATGCCTAGAGTGTTGTTTTCCTAGAATCCACTCTTTGTTACTGTGCCACATTTTCCTGGTGGCTTTCAGCCAACCAGGGAATTTATACGATGAACTTTAAGGCAAAGCCATGTCATCATTGATCTTCTGTTCAACAGTCCTTGAGGCACTAATAACTCAAAATGGTTGCAACATTTCATTACATGGAAATTCAAGCAATAAATGTGACCATGGTGTATAAGTTGGTGACCCATAGCATGTGACAAATTTATAGTCTCAGGATGCTTGAAAGTTATGTTTATGGGATCAAAGCATTTTGTTGAATTTGCTTAAATTTGTTAGCAAATACGTATTTTGAGTTTTTTCTGAGTTTTCTTTTATTTAAATACAACTCTGAAACATATGTATTTATTAAGCCAAACTATAAACACACCTTGAAATCCTGCTATCCTTTAAAGACCAGGGAACTTTAAAATAGAAATCATAATAACCATGAGCAATGCTTGTTGGTTCATTTGTAATGTATTTTTTTTAAACCATTCAGTTTCTTTTTGTTATAATATTTTTTGGCTATTACTATGAAATAAACATTCATTTGCTTTCATGTTTTATAAATGATTTTATGACAGATGTTAGTTATCTGACCTTCATACCTCTTGTCTCTTGATAACCTTCCTTGTAGTTATGGAGGAGTTGATGGATTATGTACAACAGCTCACTGGCTGTGTTATTGTTCAACACATCAGAAGTGATGCCCACCATCTCTAGACCTAGATCTCCTGGGCAATTGTCCACATTCTGTCTGTGCTTTGTGTCCCTCAAATGGATACAAAACATACAGCAAAGAATTACACAGCCAAGGGGTACAGGATCACAAGGCTGAAGGACTATTGGTTACTGAATTAATGCTATCAGGAGAGGCAGTCATCCAGCAATATCTATACTATAATTTGCATGCATGAAAAATACTTTTGTTGCCTTAACCCACTGATATTTTAGTTTAGTTCATATGTTAGCATATCTTGATAAGCACAGCTTATTACTGTATTTTAACATGTATCATCTTTAAATTGTAATATTAATTATATAATTTGCTTCACTTTATTAGCTAAAATTTTCTAAATAATACCCTATCCTAAAGTATAAGAACTCACACCAGACTACAAATGTAAAAATGTAAGACTTATTCCAAATTTAATATTTTTTTTGGAAAGAGAGGAGGACAAGTGGAGGTCAAGATTGTCTCTAATTTGTCTGATTTGTTCTAACTTCTAAATATAATTTCAGTACAAAATATTATCTGTACTGAAATTATCTGTACAAAATAATATCTGATTATCTGTACAAAATAGTATCTGATTATACAAGCAAAATAGATCGGTCATATCAAGATGATTATCCTAAACTTTCATGTTGTTCTAATATCCTTTGACAGTCCTGCCATGAATAATCTGAAATGGGGAAATAAGGACTATTTACTGAGAACAAAACATATATTTGTCTTTTTGAAGCAGGGTCTCCCTGTAGCCCCAGCTGCCCTGGAACTCACTATGTAGACCAGGCTGGCCTTGAACTCACAGAGATCCGCCTGCCTCTGCCTCCCAAGTGCTGGGACTACAGGCGTGCACCACCACGCCCAGCTTATGTTGTTATAGTTTAAGAAATTAAAAGAAGTAAAATGAAGTTATGACATCAAAATGGTTAATGTTGAGAAGAAACATTCCTCTCACATGAGTTTAGGCCTCCAAAATTATTTTCACAAGGCTTCGATCTATTTCATTTACAGGGGCATTTAACCAGAAGTTCTATGATGAAGAAAGTTCTTTGGAGAACTATTTACTTACAGAATTGCCTCCAAATTTCCCCTCAGATTGATAAAAGAACTCTCTTAATTTCACAACTTCAGACAACTGTTGGTGGCAATGGAGATCACTTTAAATATGGGGAATGCAGAAACTTTATTAAATAGTGAATTGAAATTCTGAGACAAGGAATTTCTTTTTCCCACATGTAACTATGCTTTCCACAAATGGATATTAAAATCTATCGATTTGATGCCTCATCTAGACTGAAATGTTAGGAAATAAGCAAATCATTTCATATTGGGAGACCTGGGCATCCTCATTCATGTGGCTCAAGTGGTACCATATGCCTCATTTGCAGTTTATCTTTAACATGCTTTGTGTAGGTTTCCACCAGACTCCTCTCCTGAATCTAATGTCCATTGAAGGCCCTCTGAAATGCGTGAAGAAATCTACTCTCCCTCATGCAGGAATGACATGATGTATGCCCTGTAGGCAGTGCTTTTCTGGTAGGAGATTAGAACTGCTGGGCTAGCCTGATCCTGTCCCTGGGGAGGTCAATTTTAAGTCATTATTAGAAGGTTCTGGCTAAAACCAATGATAACTTTCCAAGACAGTGACAACCTTGAAGTTGTGTCATAAAATTGGCTTTCTTTCTATGTAGATTCAGCCTTACAGGACTGTAGCCATCCTAAATTATAACTGGTTCTGGTCAGTTTCTCCTGCCCAGACTCCCAGAAAACTGCAAACAGACAAAACCCTTACAGTGACATGTAGAACTATATGAGCAGATTCTGGCTCCAGGGAATGGAACTGACTTGATATTAGCTTAAGATGTACAGCTCAACTTAGATGTAGTTACTTTTGCCATAACAAGCATATATACCCCTCTTTCAGATGCTTTTGACAGTTAAAACAATGCTTCTGTCAGTAAATCTCCTAATTAATTGCTCTCTGGGAAATCCCACATTTGTCTGTACCTGGAGTAGGTGTGAAAGAATATTCTTCTGATTCAATTCTTCAATCCTGTTCATCAGGATTTTTCATTTACTTAGTTTTAAAACATTACCTTTAAAAAATAAATAAATAAAAAAGCCTATTGAGACTAGTCTGTGTTTCCAAAATACTCTTGGGTATGGGTCTATCCCTTGGAGTCTGGTCAACCTACCAGGGATCGCTGCCTTAAAGAAAAATGACTCTTCCTCTTCCAGCAGCTATCATTTTGCATTAGATCTTCAGTTGGGGTTGGGCCTTCCTGCCCACCTTCCACATTCATGCTGAGCCCCTCTCTAGATTGGGCTTGCACAGGTATTGTGTATGCTGTCAGAACACTATGGGTTCATATGTGATGTGCACCTAACCCTGTGGTGTCCAGACAACACAGCTTTTTGTATTCAGCTACCTCCTCTGGTTCTCACAATCTCTTTGCCCTCTCTTCCACAATTTTCCTTGAGTCTTGGAAGGAGACAGTATGGTATAGGTGTTCCATTTAGGGCTGGGCACTCTACAGTGTCTTTTCATTACACTTTGGCCAGCTGTGAGCCTCTGCATTAATTTCTGAATGCTACAAGAAGAACGCTGTCTTTTGAGAATGCACAAATCTATGAGTAAAACATGTCATTAGGAGTCAGTTTAAAACAACGTCTACTTAGCTGAAAAAAAAAAAGAAATAATAATGGAAGACATGAAGTCATGGGGTATAGTAAGGTCAGGATGGGTGGGGGAAGGAGTCTGAATATTATCTCAATACATTGTATAAAATTCTGGAATCAACAAAAACATTAAAAAATAAAATAAAATAAAATTGATTACCTACATGAAAATCTTGTTCTTATGCTTGGTTTTTAGGGAGGATTTTAGGCCAAGACAATTGGTTTTCAAAATGGTTATAAAAGTCATATCATGAATATAGGAAACTTCAGTATGAATATTAGGTGATCAGATGATGAGGTCCATTCTGTGGTTAAGTGAACCTCAATGGCTCAAGTGTAAAAATTTTGGTCCCCAGGTGGTTTATCAGGAGGTTCAGTGCATCTTTAGATGGTAGAGCTTTACTGGAATTCCTTAGGTCATTATGGGAATGCCCTTGATGTGTTTTCTGGGACCCTGGTCATTTCTTCCTCTTCCTTTTTTAGCTTCCCGGCTATAAATCAAAAAGTTTGCTCTGATGTGACTCCCCATATTGCCATATGGTTCCCTGACCAGAAGCCTAAAGTGAGAGGTCCACCTGGTTTTGGACTGGACCCTCCAAAACTGTGAGCCAAAATAACCTCTTTCTTTTTGTGTGTTAATTATGTCAAGTATTTTGTTAAGTATTTTGTTATCCTGACAGAAAACTGACTCACAAAGGACTAAATGTTTATTTCCTATCAGCATTCGTATAATGAAATTACAGGGAGTAGGACCTCTGGAAAGTTCATGGGAATAGAGCCTTATGAATGGGATTACTGTGTTCGTAAGTATGCTGTCCACAGTTTGGGGGCTACTGTGTCCGCCTGTAAACCAGGAAGAGAGGCCTTCTCCAAGAATCTGACCATACTGGCGCCCTACTAATTTCTAGACTCCAGGAGAGTGAGATGTAAGATTTTAGCGGTTAAGCTACCCAGCAGTGCATTAATTCTGCTGTTGTAGCCCACACTGGTTAGACAGACTCATTATACACAGTACTGACAGGTAGTTTTAGTGAGATATGTCACTTTTTGTGAACTGACTCCAGTCCATTTATGTGTCATTTGCTACAGCAAGAGGATTGCTGAAGAAGGAGGCTCACTGACATTAGCAGATACCTTCAACAAGTCTCTGCTGCCAAAGTCAAGACCAGCTGCATTATAGCACACACATAGCTGGTCCTAAAAGACAGTGATGGAAAGAGAATAATTCCCCTCGAGGGAAGATCTTTGAGTAATGCACTTATTTACTCACATTTAATGGAAGGGGAACATGGCCTGGATATTCACCGATTACTTGGCTGAGATAATTATCTTAGCTTATTGATCAGGAGGCTGGAGGGAAAAAAGTTGAAAGGTTAAAGTGAGGAAGTCAGGGGAAGGTGCATCTTGGTGGATTAATGGGAAGTCTGGTGTTGCTACTTACTGGAGAACATTCATTGCACAAGACTAACTCATAAGTTAGCATAACTTGTTCTTTACATGTCACCATTCACTGAGGAAAACATGCAACCACTAATGAACACCTTCCACCCTGGAGGGGATTTGTCCTTAATAAAGACAGATATTTTGGATGTAGGTTTGCTTTACCTGCCTGCAGTGTCTAACTGCCCAACATTCTAAGAACTTAATTATATATAATTTTAAAATTCTAAATTTCTGCTACCAGGAACAGGCCCAAAACACCAAATATAGTTTTTTATTGCACAGAGTATTCATAAAAATAGTCACAACAGTTTTATTTTTATTAGCAAAATTTCTTAAGCAATTTGGAAAAAGTCTTGTACTGATAAATAAATCCAGTAAATGGAATTCTAAATGGCTCATTCAAATAGTAAAGTTATAAATTGAATAATATACAATGATCTCTAAAATATTATGTTAAGTAAAAGAATTTTAGTGCCTATTTCACTGTACTCTTTCTAAGGAAAATATGCCCTTGCTAAACTATTTCTACTTTATATACATATACTTGCAAGCTTTTAAATTTATGAAATAACTCTCAAAGTATGTTTAAGAACGAAGAAATAAGGAGCTGGAGAGATGCTTCAGCAGTTAAGAGCAATGACTGCTCTTACACACACATGGCAGATAACAACTGTCCATAACTCCAGTTCCAGGGAATCCAACGCCTTCTTCTAACCTCCACGGGCATTGCATGACATGGGTGCACGTACATACATGCAGGCAATACACTCATACACATAAAAAATAAAAATAAATAAGAACCAAGAAATAGTAATTGCCTAAGGACACAAGGCTGATAAGAAAATGGTGTGGGAGAAACCTTCGCCTTAACTGTGTAATTTCCTTCTGCTATAAAATCTATGTTTAGCTTACTATCATATAATCAAAATTGTAAAACTTATATGACAGAAAGTTTATATTCTCTTTTGGGTGAAGGATACTCTTGGTGACTTTGCTTTTTAAACTATGCATTTCTTTTTAAATAATCCAGCTTTTTCTTATGCCATGAAAAGAGCTTGTGAAGATAAATCAGAACATAAAATTAATGAGTTTAATAATGTAATAATAAAAATACAGACAGCAGGGACCAAAATGGAAGTGACAGGACATGTAGAAAGACAAGATTTGGGCATAAAGAGAGGAAAAATAAAACAGAAGAGAAATAAATTGTAGAAAGCCCGAGAGTGTGAAGATGAGCAACATTATGTGGATGTTAAATCCTGGTAACACTGTCCTTACTGAACTCTGCTCTTCAGTGAGCGAAGTTGGATTAAATGAGTTCTTAGAAACTCACTCCTGTGGCAGAATTAGTAAGCGCTTCTCAGAGCACGGGCAAAGGAAGGGGATTAAGAATGAGAAGTACCAACCGGGTATGGTGGTGCTCACCTTTAATCCCAGCACTCGGGAGGCAGAGGCAGGCAGATCTTGTGAGTTTGAGGCCAGCCTGGTCTAAGTAGTGAGTTCCAGGACAGCTGGGGCTACAGGGAGAACTTGTTTCAAAAAAAAAAAAAAAAGACAAAAAAAGAGAAAAAGAATGAGAAGTACCCTAGAAATGAATTGAGATGTGGGTATGGTTGTTCTGTGATTCACTGAAAACTGTTTTAGAGAGGGTCTGGTGGTCGTCAGAAACATAGCTCCTTTAGAATCTGATTATCATTTTTATAGATTTTTCAATATCCATCAGGGAATTTTTTGTTAAATGAAATAATGTTTTATGATGTTCAGTTTTTAGGCTAAAAAGTAAATCTGGTTGTCATTTGAGAAAGAGTCATGACAAAACAAAGAGATTTACCAGCTTCTCTTCTGGCTTTCCCAAGAAGCAGTTGACCCTTGGCAGATGACTCTAATGCAGAGATGGGACTGGGAGAAGAATTTAGAAACTAGAGAATCCTTTGGACTTAATTCAGTAAACACGTACTGATCTTTTCCATGTGCCTACTGTTGTGTTGGGCTTTCAGGGGGAACGAGGAAATGGCACTAGGCTTTCCTGAAGCAGGTCTGTCTGCCTCTCAAGTGATGTCCCACTGATCTTCCTTCTGTAACAACTAGATTAGAAGTGCAAATTACCAAGGAAAACAATTTTCTTGAATGCCTTTCAGTCCTTAACAAGTACAGTGTTAAGCAGGGTACAAGTATGCTCAACAACTCATGAGGGTGATATTCTTCCCTGCTGTTTTCCCAGAACACACAGTCTGTGGGTTACTCACTGTGGGGATAGCAGAAAGGTAGTTGCCAATTGCCAAAAGCAGACTTTAAAAACTGGAAACTGCTCTTCCCATTGATGATTTGGAGGGAAAACCCCAAACAAACAAGCAAACAAACAAACAAACAAATAAAAAAACATAGAACACCTCCTAATGTGAAATCCTAGCTCTGTTCCACTGTTTGAAAGATATCAAATGCTAATGCTTGATTCCTTATCCCTGACCATTTTTGGTTTTATTTGTAAGACAGTGTAGAGCAAAGATGCATCATCTCCAAAGGCTAAGCAAAAGATTCCACAAATTTTACCCCTTTCATTACCTCTTCTGATTTTTTCATTTTTCAAAGGAATTGTTCAAGTAATATATTCACGTCTGTATACATTTGAATAAAATGATCAAAAAAACTATAATAGAATTCACATGTAAGATACTATTGAATGTTCACTCAGAATCTATTCTCTGTTTCTTTTATGGCTAATTAAGTTTTTAAATTTTTTTACGTGTCTACTTATTAGGAACTATTTACTTCCTTAAGGACAATTGATCAGTTTAATACAGGACTATCATACTTTCTAGTCTCAGTGTCTGTTTATGTGAGTTAATTTATTTTTACTAATATTTACTATAAGTTCAAAGTTGTGAGACAATGGAGATACATGGTTGGAAATAGAGATGTATTTTAATAACATGCACAAAGTTATGGCACTTCTCCTTTGGATATTCTAGTCATGCTCAACAACAGACCTTCTGTCAGACATTAGCTGCAATCTGGAATCTGAATCCTTAGCGATGAGCATTCCAAGTCCTATTTTGCTACAACAGAGTGATCTTACCCAAAATTTGAATAATAATGTGTGTTAGTCATCATGGGACAATGTCATGAACTGAGTTATGCAGGGCTAAAAAACTGATAGTATACCTTATTCTATAGTATCTAAAAGATAATATTTGTTAATATGATTGGCAAATGCAACACCAGTCCCCTCAGGAAAATATTTAAGTATGGAAAACATATCCTTAGGTCCAAAAATTCTAAATTTTCCATAAGAGCTCAAGTTTTATCATAATCAAAAACTACTATCAGTTTTTTTACTTCAAGGGAGATGCACACATTAATTTTTTTAAGCGACATTCATTGTAGATCCAAGTCTGAATTCTTATTTTTTTAATTCTTTCACTAAATTGGATTTCCATGGAAAACTGACATTGACCAGCCCAACTTTACAGCATCATCAGCAAACATTTTGCTTGAGGCAATCACTGTCCTTCTTTGTGTAGGAGGGATTTTTATCTTGCCTTGGCTTATTTCTCATTTGTTTTTAAGATATGCTTTTATTTTTAATGATGAATATATATGTATGCTTGTGTATGGGTATATGCACATGAGTGCAGATGCCCATGGATGCCAGATGAGTCAGATCCCTCAAGAGCTGCAGTTATAGATAGTTGTGAACTGCAAGATGTGGTTGCTGGAAATTGAATTTTGGTCCTCTGGAAGAGCAACAAGTGCTCTTAAACACTTAGCCATCTCTACAGCCCCACTCTCATTTGTTGTATAGAATATTAAAGTATCTTTTAATTGAAATATTGAAGCTTACAAATTAACATTTTTCTGCTTTTAGCAAGAACATTCTTAAATGAAATAGGCATCTCCCTTCCTCTAGCCCTTCCTTTCTCCTTTCCCTCCTCCCTCCCTCCCTCCCTCCCTCCCTCCCTCCCTCCCTCCCTCCCTCCCTCCCTCCCTCCCTCCCTCCCTCCCTCCCTCCCTCCCTCCCTCCCTCCCTCCCTCCCTCCCTTCCTCCCTCCCTCCCTTTCTTTCCCTCCCTCCTTCCCTCCCTCCTTCCCTTCCTTTCTTCTTTCTGTCCTTTCCGCTCCTACTTTTCTTTCTTTCAAAAGCAAGGACATAGCAGTAATGGCTGTAACGTGATGACCGCTAGTGCAGTTTGGAGCACTGCCTTGATTTGTTCTAAGGAACTTGGTTTCACAGATTACTTCTGTTGAGTCAATATGGTGGAAAGAGGAAATAATGCCTTAGATTATAATGGAAACATTTTTGACTGTACACATCTTTTGAGAGGTTGTCAGGGCATATGTACTGATGTGCATGGATTGGTTCTTCTGGTTTATGGGAAAGCACGTTGCCTAGTTCTAACCAGAGAAGTGTGAGTCTGCCATGGCTCCTGGAACAGCTTTCTGCCTCTTCTGAGACTATACTACATTTCTTTTGCATGATAGTGTCTAGACTTGATGCTCGGGACTACTTCAACTTACTAAAAAGTATGATGGTCGCTAAGCTCCCAGAAAAAAAAAAACCTGACACATAGAATGGAAAACAAAGAAAGAAAAGGAAGGAAAAGGAGAAAGAAATAGGAAGAAAGAAAGAGAAACAAAACAGAGAAGGCGTGATGGAGGGATGGGTGAGGGAAGCTGGATTTCTGATGTCACTAAGCTATTTCCAGAATAACGATAAAGGCTACCAGCCACAGCTTATTATTAACGAGATGAAAAATAGCTTTCCTATTTAAATATATTAGAGTTCGGCTTTTTGTTTCTTTCAATGAGAAGAATATACAATGATAAAATTCATCTTCCTTCCACCCAGGAAATGAAAAAACACTCATCCTGGCCATAGAGAGATTCTACCTCAGTTATTCTTTGTACAGGAGCCTTCGTACTTTCATAGGAAAACTGTTACTAAAAGTGGGAAATTATGACAAATTGTTGTCTAAAACCTTAAGTGACTTCTCAGAATCATCAATCAACAAATCCCTTATTAGCAGAGATTAAACTATTCAAATAGTCAGGGCTATTTTGAAAATACAAAATGGAACAAAATCTGTAGATACAAAGGTGTCAATTTGCAAAATTATTAGGTCTAGAGGAGAAACAAGAAATGCCATCATTACTGAATCAGTTGATGCAGTCCACGTAATTAGATGCTTAAAAACTTGGGATGTGTGTTTTCTTTCTTCCCTGCGCCTCAGAAGGGACAGGGTTTATTCTAGAGCTTGCAGGTTGTGAAAATCAAAAAACAAATGTTTTAAACAAATTCAGCATCTGTTACGACGTTTATCTGTAAAATAGTGCCGATTTTAACTTGAGTAACACCCGTGGCATTACCTCTTGACCAGAAGCAAAGTAAGAATAAAACTTTTCCAGCGAATTGATGACCAAATATGACAAAGAAAAATACAATATGATAATCCTTTGATCTAAAAGGGAGGAAGTTACTAAAATGCTAATTTTTCTAGAAAACGTTGCAATGGTTTTAAAAACGTACATTAAGAAACATTTTAAGTGACAAAAATGTATGCTTTTATTGGAAACTGTGTTTTCATTATAAAAATAACGTATATGTGATAAAAAAATTCAGTAAGTAAAAGAAAGAAAATATTCTCCCATCACCAAACTACATAAACATAGTCATTGAAAACTCTTCTGAGGCCTCATTGGATCATTTCTTAAAACTCTATAGCATCTTTTTAGACATAATTTAGGTCAGATTATATACTTAATTTGCCCATTTAAATATAATAGTATCATTTAAAATAATTGTAAAATGTGAAAGTGCATAAAAGTTGCTTAGGTTCCTTAGTCACTTACCTCTTCATGAATATTCAAATTGTTTCTCATTAATTTCTATGAAAGATTGCTAAGATGAAATCTTACATCACGATTTCATGATGAATATACATTAGAGCTATCACATTTTTCTAAAATATGATTAACAAATGAATTGATATGAAAACTATTATGGTAATTTAGGTAGCCTAAATTTTTTTCTAATATATTGTACCTCTACACACAGTATATTTGTAATATATTTGAAAATTGTCCTGTTGCCAGTTCCTCTACACATCATTAAAGTAATATTTGATAATGTATGTTAAATAATAAGCAGCAGGCTGATGAGATGGTTCAGGTGGTAAAGACACCCACCTCTAAGCCTAACAACCCGAGTTTGATCCATGGACCCACATAGTGGAACGAACTGATTCCTGCAAGCTGTCCTTTACCTCCACGTACATGTCAAGGTACAAGCGCGTGCACACACACACACACACACACACACACACACACACACACACAATTAACAAACAAGACTTAAGATTTAAAACATGAAACAAAAAATGTGATGACAAATGTGAACCACTGTAGTTTTATGAGACTAAAAACTGCAACTTTCTAAATGATCATAAAACTGTAACAAATATATTTACATGCAGATTGTTCTGGCCAGAGAATGCCAGAAGAAATTTCTGCACTATTGAAAACAATCCATATCTGTGCTTTTTGAACACTTGCAGTAAGAAAGTTAGGTTCACATTTTATTGAATTTGTTTTCCTTTAAACATAGTGTATCTGCTTAGCTGCTACTCTAATGAATAATGGTTATAAAGTCCTTGCTATGTCTTAAAGGACCTACTGTAATATAAACTGCAGATGTACCTTACATTTCATTTTAAATGTCACCTAAACCATATTTTCTGCAGCTCAGGAATGAATTCATACTTAATACATCTTACAGATTGTAGGGAACTTGGAAACTTAAAATAAATCTCATCAACCTTGTTTTTAACAAATGTCTTAATGATTTCTGAACATGTGAAAAATTACTGCTACTTTTGCATATTTTAGGGGTGTATTTGTTTCCTTAGAAATGATTAAATGAGAGGAATTTCATTTGTGCCAAAATGGTAATCTTGAAAGTTTGTGGAAGAGCAAACAACAGTAACAATTATAGTGGAAACAAAAAACATCATAAAACCCCCAAAATACAGGACTGAAATTTGTATGACGTCAGTGGATCACAGGAAACCTGTCTTTAATAGACTGCGAGTTTTGCAGCAACAGCTTAGTGTAAAGGCCAATAAGTTCATGAGCTCTGTGTAACCACAGAACTAACAAGAGTGTGATCACTAACACCTTGTTAATTTCTACCTCTGAATATGGTTAAAGAAACCGTAGATTCACTAAAGGTAAGATGAGTCTTAGAGGAATATGGCCATTCACTTGTCAGGCACATGATTGTATGTAACAGTGTTGACTGATGATACCAGACACCCACAGTTAATTATCTGAAGTGATTGCAAGTAGTTTGCATTAGATAATTAGTTTTCTCAAATGATGAAGAGAAACACTCAAAGCTCTTTTTTTCTGAATGTTTCAGAAAGTTGTAGTGTTTGGGTAAAAATGCTTCATTTACCATTAAGGATTTCTTTCTTTTTCTCTAAATTGCTGTTCTGTTTTTCTGTACAGATTGAAGGCTGCCTGATCACAAGCATGGCATGCAGCAGACTCGGTCTATTGTCATGCTCACCACCTCCTTCAATACTGCTCTGAAGTTTAGATCATATATCTTCATCCTGTGTACCTGTAAAGCCTGCAAATTATATATACCAATAAATGTTTGTTCAGTTTCTCCCATTAACCAAAACACAACATTCACAAACTTGATACAGATATTGTCACTGGTTGGTGAGGGGTGGTAAGATACATATTGTAAAAAGGTTACTGTAAGAGCAAACTAGCATTCACTCCCTCATATTTTACAATGTGTATTTTTAAAAATTTCTGTATCAAGAACAGCTAAAATGCACTCATTTAGCATAGGTACCATATGCAATATAATTTTCTTGTATTTCTCATGTTACACATTAAATATCTAGATTTGTTCACTGTCACGGTGCAGTGACCACAGTTCAAGCCTGATGGGCTTGGGGATCCCGACGGATAGAAATCAGGACACAGGGGATGCAGAGGTTTATGTGCCAGTGCATGCTTATTGTGAACCAAACCAAGCTTATATAGGAATCAGATCTGGAGTATCCAAGGAATAACTAAGGATACATCACTAAACAGAAAGTTACCAAGGAATAACCAAGGATACATTACGTTACTACCAAGAATGCTTTACAAACCGAAACTCACATGACGTTTACAGTATCCAATATTCAGCTACATAATATTCTGTACTGTTAGTGATTACTCTTAGCAGCTTCCATTATTTCTATGTAGAAACCAAGCTATCAGTGCTGAGAAACTCTGGTGTCCATAAACTGAAACAGAACTCTTTGGTTATGTTTCCAAGACTGCCAGTTAATCAGAGAAGCATAGCCTGTCAACTCAGACCACAGAAGCAGAGAGCAGGGAAACTCGACTCCCAAGGAAGAAGCATTCTTTCTCCAATGCTTAAGTCAAGGCAAGCTGAATAGCTCCCAACATTTCCCCCTTTTTTATTTAATATGACCATAGAATATGCCACATCCAGGATGGAAGGACCGTGCCTGTCTTAGGTTGCCTTCTGCAAGAGCAAAGCCTTACCTGTCATCGGCACGCAGCTTCAAGCAACTATGCCCTGTCTTAGGTTGACTTTCTCCCAGAAGATCTTACCCATCATTGACTACCAGTCATAGGGGAGGGAGCACAAATTCTCAATAGCCTTGACAAGCCACAAGAGTATAACCAGATCTGGTATCCTCTGCCAAGCTTCAGGTCAAACTGAATTAATCAGGCCTTAACAATTCCCCTTTCTTTATTAACTTTATCTAGGTTTTCCTTTTGAAAATGTAGGGGAGACAAGAGAATCTCAGCACTACATTTCTGAGCATCTTGGTTTAGGCATAGAAAGACACATCGACCTCCTATAAGCAGTATGCAAAGAACAATTATCAAGGTTATTAAAGAAAATCCAGAACTATGCAATATATTTTGAATCCATCCATGAGGATTGAGACGAAAAAGAGAATTTGCTAAAGTAATAGCTATCTGACCAATAGACCCAGCAGAAGGCATTCCCTCCAAAAATGGCTACATATTTCTTCCTGCAACTGCATCTCACACAAGTTACATTATCCATTTTGCCTTGAATGTACAATTCTATATTTTTCCAATCAAAAACAGAGCCATTACATTTAAAAGGAGTAATACAAATCTGAGTAGAATTCTAATCACATACATATTGTAACTTATTTCACAACCAAATCACACACCTTTTTTGTAATTTCATCAAATTATTTTCCAACTAATGAAGTCCCCTAGAAAAGCATCAATTTCTTCTTGAAATCATAAATTAATTTGAGTCTGATGTATCCAAAGTTTATGAGAATCACCATGCCAACGTTCAACAAAGTCTTGTGATAGAACAGACTTTTGAAGCACCACACCAGCGGTAGTAGCCATAGCAGCTGAGTCCCACAACAGCAGCGATAATCAGTCCAATCATCATGCATTTGTCTCGCCGTAGTAGACTTTTGAAAAATTTCAGAATTAGTCTTTGAACAGGACTGCTTTTCCAGGAACGATGTATTTTTACAGGAATCCATAAAGAATTTCATTGAGTTAAAATCATGACTATTCAAAAGATGGATCATGACTGATTCAAAAGATGGATTAAAAGCTATAGAATTATTAAGACAAGTATATAAATGAGAATTTTGACAAGTTAAATTCATTTCTTGTACAGTTATGTGTCTGATCAATATCACTAGAGGAAAGTGCACACAAGCTGTAACATTGTAATTTTTAACTTTAGTAAAATCATAAAATACCTTATCATAAGTAGTAGCAGAAGTTCCATCAAAGATTTCTACAGGCTTAAGAGCAGCTAAGAATTTCCAAATATGTAACTGAGGAGAATATAATGTATGTCCTATTCTCAATTGCAGTTGAGGATTAGCTATTTCTCCATTTACCCAAACTATAGGGTTACCAGTATTAAACTTATCTTTCATAGGAACTATAGGGTTAGCAGTATTAAACTTATCTTTCATAGGAACAATATCATTTAGATTACACTTAGAGGAAAACTCCTTACAATCCTTACATTCTTCTAACCAACTTCCTAAAGGACCCCAATCAATCCATCTACCTTCTGGAATAATCCAATTTTGCTGTCTTATAGGATAACAAGGATGAGCTCCAAAGCACATAATATCGGAAGACACAAATTGAGTATAATTAAAAAACAGTTCCTTCTTCATAAGGAAAATTTGGCTGACTGATTCCATAAGGGGGTGACAGTACATTCATAGGAAAACTGGTAACCATAATAACAGGCTAAGTATAAGGATGAAGGAGAGGGGGATTAGGTACATGAGATTACCTCAGTTTCAGTAGTAGAAGTGTAAGTAATCAGAACACACATGGCTAAGAACAGATTTTCCAGAGTAAGTCCTTATTGATTTACCATAGATCGAGCCTTGAAAGTCAAAGCTTTAAACCAACTCAAGTAGAAGACGATAACTTTCTTTGATAATGCCGATGTTTACTGGTCAGCAATAATGCCATAAAACAGATCCATCAGCTGAGATGCCAGAAAGTGACTTCATTTCCTCTAGAAACAAAACCATAACTTTTGCCTGGTGTTGATAGCTTTCCTGGTACCCAATCTTGGAATCCTTTTGGCGAAATCCAAGCATTCATTGAATCAGGCAAGAGTGATGATTCCTGTAAAAAGGGCTTTTCTGCAGGAGATAAAAACTTAACCTTGGGGTGCATTTAAAAATTAATAATAAACAAAATCTAAAAAATTTATAAGAAACAAAATCTAATCAAGTTTATAATAAACAAAATTAAGCAGAAATCTCAGATCAATAATAATAGACAAAACCTCAAATCCAAGAGCTCATAGAAGTCCTAAATAAAATTTCTAAATTAATAATCAACAAAATCTTATATATATGAATAACATATAAATGAATAATAACTGATGTATAAAATCTAATAAAATATAAATGAGTAATAATTGAGTAATAAAATCCAATAAAATCTTAAAAATAAAATCTTACATAATAATAAACACAATCGTAAATAATAATAGACAAAATCTCTGAATAATGACTAATCTTATGTCTGAATAATAACTAATCTTATAT
>NW_008337766.1:913933-918431 GCF_000622305.1 Nannospalax galili | reverse complement strand
GTAATATAGCTTACCCCAGAAGATTGTACTTTACTACAGAAACTCTCTAAATAGTCTGCTAGTATAAGCAGGAGTGTTATCTATTTTAACAGTAGTTGAAATTTCCATGACAACAAAGCAAGCTAACAAATGTGTACTACTATGAAGTATCCAAAGTAACATAAACAAACTTAGAATAACAAACTTAGAAAAAGTCTCTAAGGAAACATAAACAAACCTGAAATATGGAAACATGCAAACACTATAACTATCCAAATAATTCATTAAATTATTGACTTAACTGAAAAGAATTTTAGCCTCTTTTTAAAAGAGGTATATACACACACACATATAACATTATTCATAGTAACTGGTACCAGTAAGTCAAAACATGTAGAAATAATTAAAGTGGGTCAAAGGATTTAGAAGTTTGCAAAGTATAATTGATATCATTTATATATCCAGTATTTAAACTATTCAGTATTTAAACTATTCAGTATTAAACTATTCGGTATTTAAACCATGGCAACTTTTGCCCAGTATTTAAACTAATGCCAGCCAGTATTTAAACTTTTCAGTATTTAAACTTAGCAGTGTTTAGATTGTTGCATATATTTACATCATTTACAAAAATATTATAATGAAACTACCAAATAACTTTAATATCTTAACTATTATAAACATATAGTGCCTCATACTTTTAGTCTGTTTTACTGTTTTCCTTTTCTTTTCACAGGATCGGGGAGCCAGCCTGAACCTGGAAAAATTTTAGAAAACATATTTCTAAACTAATAAGCTTGAGTCTGAAGTGGAAAGGCCAATTCCATCTCCAGAGTCAGCATTTTAATGAAGTCAAACAGCACATGACAATTTAACTATTGAATTCTGAGGCTTCTGTAAACCAACATAAAATAAAGAAAAAGCAAAAGAAAAAGCAAATCTTTGATAATCATTTTTATGGAAAGACAGTAAAAGTATGCAATAACATTATGGAACTACTAAATAAGCTCCCCATTGTTCCAGTATATCCCTACCTATAATATTTGCTGGAAGTTCCAATACATAAGGCTTAACAACAGCCATTTGTCCATCAGTACTAGAAATTGTTTTATATTCTACACTAACATTAATTGTGGATACTGGCTGAACTCCAACTCCTTTAATATCACATTTCATAATTTGAGTAGTCCAATTAGGTGGCCAGTCATCCTTTTTAATAATAGTAATATCTGATCTGGTATCAACCAGACCTTTGAAAGATCTATCTTGAATTTTAAACTTAATATGAGGCTGTCATGCTTGTAGCATCATAGCCCAATTAACAGAAATAGTATTAGTACTTCCAAATCCTCCAATTCTTTTTTGGGAAGATGATCCAATAGGTATAAAAGGAAGAAGAATCAACTGAGCAATTTTATCACCTATAGTAATAGGGTATGAACTACTAGCAGTAATTAAAATTTGAATTTCACCTTCAAAATCTGCATCAATTACCCCTGAACTCAAGCAGGTCTACTATGCTCATTTGTCTTATAAATACTGCCAAAGTTATATATGATGCATCAGTTTGTGCAAGCAAGAACTGAAAATGTTGTACATAATAAACTCTTGTTTTGCTAATTGTGTTAATACTCTAGGACTATTAAGAGCATGATAACCCTGAAGAATTTGAAATAAATTATGTAACTTATAAGTAGGAAAACCAAGCACAGGATGAAGCCAATTAATATCCTCTAAAAGCTTCTGAAAGTCATTTTTCGTTCTTTAAATTTTCTAATTGATTTTGTGCCAATTATGGATATATACGCTGTCTCATCAGAGAAAATAAAAAACACAGAAAACAATAGTACCTAAAAGAAAATGCAAAGAGACAACATCATAATATTCTACTTTTAATCTATCCATGACATTGTAGCATAGGCAATCTGTAAGAAAACATTAGAGGGTGCTGTGGTTACAATTCTGGCTGAGGAAAGATCCGCGGCTACACAACAAGGTTGAGGAAACGGACAGTTAGGTGCCCCGATTGTCTATGAGGGTCCCTGAGGAAAGCTCTGACTCTCGTCCCAAATATTGTGATTGAGATGTTGGTATAGACTTAGTATTTCTAAAGAACTTTCCATCAATATCTCTTTTATAAAATCTCGAGCCCCATGCATACCACAACGACAGCGGGGACATTTGTCTGATGATCGAGACAATACCTTAGGACACTGCGTTTTAAAATATCCTTAGGTATCAAAACTGAAGCATTTAGTTTCAATTCCATTGTTCCCCTTTGAGGTCTTGTAGAAGCCATCAAAGTTTGAGCAAAAAGCTGCAACTTTCTGGTTTCAGAGTGAACATTATGACAGGCTGGAGCGTAGCTCATTACAGTTCCCATTATAGATTGCTACTTTGCAACTTCAGGCCTCCATCTTCCACTTTCATCTCGTCTCTAGGATCACTGTTTTGTTATCTCAGAGTCTCCTGAACATAGAAGAAATGTTTCCAAGCTATTTTATGAGGAAAAAATGAACTTTCAGATGCTGACCTTGAATACTATAGTGATGTACACATTATTTCTGAGGGATTCCTTTGGTTCTTTACTTTGGGGTCTTCTACACAGGCAACCATATCATCTACAAACAAAGACTTTTTTTCATTTTTACTTACATCACTTTGTAGTATTGTACTAGCCAGGACTACCAATAATATGAATAGGAATTGTGAAAAGGAGCATCCATGCTTTCCCCTTTAACTTAGCAGAAAAGCATCCCAAATTTTAAATAAGTATGATGAATTCATAGGGGTTTTGCAGACTTTTTCATGATAAGATGAAATTTTCATCATGAACAAATATTGGACTTTGCTTAATAATTTTCCATATCTGCGTATTTGATTGTATTATATTTTCTCCTGATGATATGGTAGGTTATATAAAATATTTTTTAAATACTGATCTAGCCTTACAAACTTAGAGTAAGTCCTAGTTTGTCCTCATGTACATAACATAAACTGCTGTATTCATGTTGCTCATATCTTGCTGAGAGATCTGTGTCTGTGTTACTAAGGGGTTCTGAGTTGTACCTTTCCTTTTAGCTATGTGTTTGTCTAATTTTGGTTGTAACGTGATTTTGGCATCTTAGAAGGAGTTCAGAAATATTTGCTGTGCTTCAAGGTTCTGGAAGAAGTTTTGGAAAATTAGTAAAACTGTAAATTTTCAGTGAAATTTACCAATGAGCCTTGGAGCTTGGTCACTTCTGAAGATACTAATAATTGATTCAATTTCTTCAGTAAATAAGTGGTGCAGTTCAGATTTTCTATGTTTACTTTTATGATGTTTGGTAGTTTGTATTTTGAAAGCCATTGGCCCATTTTATCCAAGCTATCAGTTTTGTGGGAATAGTGCTGTATAAAGTATTCTTTTGTTTTCCTTCTAAAGTCCACATGAATACTGATGATAATTCCACTTTCCTTTCTGATAGCGTGCAGGTAGTATGAAGGAGGACTGGGGAATCACAGAGTGGGAAGGAACGGGTGGGGTAGGGATGAGAGGGGAGGGCAGATGAGGGTGTGTGAGGAATAAACTACACTAAAGTATTTGAGCAAGTCATGTGGAAACCTACTACTCTAGAAGATTACTAAAATACATACATAAAAAAGAGAGTTTAAATGGTGTTTCCCTAAAACAGCAGACAATTCCTCCATAGGCTATCAAATGGAAAGCCCAGTGTCAGGAATGGGTTACCTTTTATGAAATTGTCGGTTAGAAGTGTCCCATAGGCTTCCAAGCATTATAGTCTATTGCCAGTGCTCTCAAACATGGTGGTGAAGACCTTATTGCTGAAGACACTGCATACTTGTATTTGTTTTTAATCTTACTAGCTTAGCTGGCTATAGATACTTTCATATGCTTTTTTCTTGTTGTTTTCTTTGCCTCTTTAAAAGGTTCATTTGTTTTCCTTTCTCATTCCCTATGGACGATCTAGATTACTGATTTTAGAATTTCTTTTCCAATGTAAGAATTTAATGTTACAAATTTTCTCCCTAAGAACTGTTCTGCAGTATCCTACAAACTGATAAATTACTTTAATTTTAATATATGTTTAGCAAAAAATATTTTAAAATTGTCCATTCAGAGTTTTTCTTCAACTCATCAATTGTTTAGAAATGTGACTTATTTCACAATAGGTAGAATCATCCTTTTAATTGCATCTTTATGAGTGTGACTTTAATATTTTGTTCATGTGTTTTAGGACCAAGGATGTAGGATATCTTGGCAAAACTTCAATAATATCATGAGAACATAAGTCTGCTACTGCTGTATGGAGTACTCTTCAACTATAAATTAGATCAAACTGATCAGTAGTACTGTTCAAATCATGTATATTCTTACTGTCTTCTTGTCTCCTTGAATTACCAGCTACTGATGGAGGGCTACTGTGCCTTCCGTACATGGGTGCCTTCCATACATAGTAGCTTTGTTTCTCCTTGAAGTTCTGTCAGTCTTTGCCTCATGCATTTTGACATTGTTTTG
>NW_008337766.1:910198-913792 GCF_000622305.1 Nannospalax galili | reverse complement strand
ATATATATATATATATATATATGTATATCATATATATATGATTTTATTTATTCTTGGATGACTAACTCCATCATGCTTGCATTGACAATCCACGTCACTTTTATTTTGGTGTATTTAGACACTTTGACATCATTATTGATATAGTTGGAAGTATGGACCATGATAATAACTCTCTTGGTTTTTTCATTTTTCTTTCTTTACCTTTCAGTTTCTTCTTTACACTGCAGTTTAGAAGTTCCAATTGAATTCTGAAGAACAGCAATTCTTCAGCTATGCCCAGTGCATTTACAAGTTTATCCAGAGCCTGTTTGGCTGTTACTATTCTGTGTGTGCTGAAATTTTCAAATGAGGTCTTTATATTCTTAGGATTCCCATTTCTCCACTACATCGTACATTGGTTCTATATTCTTTTGTCCTATTTTTATTCTTATTAAAACACTTTGTATTAATATTTTTTAGGTCCCATGGTATTCTTAGAGACTGACAGCTTATTCCCCTGGTGAAGAGAATTCGCATTGTGAGACAGTAGCTCTTGACCAGTCACCAGAACCATCTGTCCCTCTCTGCTCTGGGTGAGAGGAAGGAGAAAAACCTTAATGATCTCTGGCCTCTGCTGCGGCTAACACTTGCTGAATGTTCACCTCCCCCCACAAAAAAAACCAAAGCTCAAGCCATCTGTATGTCCATTAGTGCTTTACCAGTGACTTGTGAATGTCCACTGTAGCCACATTTTTACCTGGACACCTACTAGAATCATATAGTTGGTGAAATACCACTGACCTACCTTGGGAATTTGGAAGACTGCTGTGGTAGGGAATCTACAGGCATATCAGACTACTTTTAATGGATTGCTTTATGAGGAGGGGATAATTAAACATTTTTGCATTATCTTTAAAACCATAATATCCTCCAATGTATGGATTAAAGAATCAGAAGGAGCTCTTCTAGGTAGCTGAGTATGTCTAGAACAACTATGCCTTCATATGCTAAAAATACGAGAAAGGATTATGATGAGAGCAGCATTCTGTACGTTATGAAATTTTTGCTTTCCGGTTGGCTGTACATTTCTTAGTCCATCTGTCCATGGAAGGAAGGATGGCCCAAGATACTCTGTGTCATCTGTTTCATTATTTTGTTTATATCTTCCATTTTAGTCCCTTCAAAATAAAGAAAAATATTAAGAAATATTTTTCTTTCATTAAAAACTGTACAAGAGAATAAAGTATCACCTATAAAAGAATAATTATAGTAAGGTGTAAAATGAAACTTTTATAAGCTGTGCAGCCATCCCCTAAAGGACAAAGTTACAGGAAAATCACTTTTAGCATGTTAAAATCCCAGAATTCTGTTCAAACGCTCTTTCATCTAATGAAAGATAAATTTTAACCAAGTAAAACCATGCCTGTTAAATTTTCAAGAAGACAACATTTTTTCCTACTTTTCCCACTGTGATTTCTGAGCATATTTCTAATATTTTGAATGTTTTAAGAATTCATAGACTAGTATGCTCACTGTGTTACATCCTTTCCACCCCCCCACCTCCAACTCTCTTCAGTGCCTTTCTACCCCTTTCCAGTTCACGACCTTATATGTCAGATGTTCTTTATGAATCAGAAGTTAAAGGAGCTGCACTCTGAGCCATATCTACCCCCATCACTGCAGGAGCACTCCTAGGTTGGCAAGGGACCATTCAATTCTCCTTTAAAATATGTTGACAAATGCACATTTTGGCAAACGGATTAATATTTATTATGAGAGTCTTTGTGTAATGCTTTTAACAGGACGTCCCTGTTGTGAGATCCCCTTCGTAAACAAGCCTAATTCTACGGATTTTAAATGCATGATTTTCTGGAAAAGAATACGTAAGTACACAACTCTTTGTGTATAGTTGCATACATGTTTCATTATCCTAGTAGTTTTTCATGTATAAGGTAAATTGTGTTTTCCATTTAGAGACCACACACTGTATGTGACATGCATAGGAACATCCACAGTGTTTCAGACCTCTGCTGGATGTATATGAACATCTCAGCTTGTATATCTTTGGAAATGTAAGGAGAGCCTGACAAAGGGTACAGTCTCTTCGTGTAAATTTGCCTTGACAGTTGAACTCCCTGTTTAACACGGCTTCTAAAAGTCAAGACAAAAGCCAGACATTTTAGTGGCTGAACATAAAGTGAAAATTCTAAATAGCTCATGAAAAGTACGTGGATACCAGCAGATGGTGCCACATTACGTGGTAAAACCCCATCTTCATTGTGCTGTGAAAAGACTGCTTCAATTGTATTCGGCCCCTTAGTGTCTCCATACGCATATCTGATGAAGATGCACTCATTATCTATGCCATTAGTGGACATCAAGAAACATAGAATAAGGTGTAAAAAAGAGATCAATTGCTAGGTAAATGAAATGAGAGCTGTAAAATTTCACTTAATTTTCTTTTGCAATTCTAATTGCTGTTTATGATTTCCACAATAGAAATAAAAAGTCCAATAAATCCCATTATTTATTAAAAAAATACTTTATTATTTCTACTTTATGTGTATGAATTTACTGCCTCCATGTCTTAAGTACACTCATGGGGAACATTGTCCACAGAAGTCAGAAGAGGGCATCAGATCCCCTGGAATTGGAGTTAGAGATGGTTATTAGCCACCATGTGGGTTCTGGGATTTAAACCTGGGTCTTCTGCAAGACCAGCCAGTGTTAAGTGCTGAGCCCTCCCTCTAGCCCCTAATAAATCCTATTTAACAAAAATTCAAGAAAATGTATACTAACTCAAAATGCTTTAAAATAATAAAATGCACATTTTATACATTTTCTTTCTAATTTATGTTACATTACAATTCTAATTAGATTATGCCTTGATTTGTCTAGCTTACCATTCTCAAAAATCAGTTCTTCAATTTATTAATAATTTTAGTGCATTTACTATAATTTCTAAAAACTATTTTATTTATTATTTTTATTTTATGTGTATGTGTATATTGCCTGCATGTGTGTGAGTGCACTTGTGTCATGCAATGCCCACAGAGGTCAGAAGAGGGAGTTGAATCCTCTGGAACTGAAGTTACAGACAGCTGTTGGCTGCCATGTGGGTGCTGGGATTCGAACCTGGGTCTTCTGCAAGAACATTCAGTGTTCTTAACTGCTAAGGCATCTCTCCAGCCCCCATTTACTCTAATTTTATCTTGCCAAAGATAAAATTCTTTCCTAGAGTTCATTGCAGTATTCATTTTCTAAATCTCGACTGGCAGATTTTGTTTTCTTTCTCTCATTTTTCCCCTTTTAATTAAAAAAAATCACCTTTATTTATTTTGAAAATTTCATACATGTGTACAATGTATCTTACTCATACCCACCCTTGATTCCCCCTCTCCAACTCCCCCAAAGGTCCCCCATCACATCTCACTCCCAACTTCATGTCCCTTTTCTTTGGTTAATTATTTACTTAATAACCACACACTTAGAAGAAGCATTTCATTACAACAGCATTGACATATTCAGTAACAATTTTCTGAGCTAAGATGCATCTTTTTCAGAATTGGCTGTAAGTTTTTAGGTTTACAGTTGAATTATTACAGTTATACAATA
>NW_008337766.1:873996-910037 GCF_000622305.1 Nannospalax galili | reverse complement strand
CCACTGAAATCTTACTATTAGGATAAGCTGAGGTGAAGGAGATTAAAAAACAGCTTGTTCTTCCAGCTCCATTGCAGCCACAGGAAAAGGAACTATGCAGGAGCTTACACTTTAAGTTGCTAATAGCTACATACTGTTCTATAAAAGCTGCTGGAACTGAACTTATTTTTTTTTTATATGAAGGAGGTTGAGCTCAGAGTTTCACACAAGTTCACAGAGTTTCGCATAATCATCCTGGCACTGACTTATGCCACAGATGGTAATGTTTTTCACATCTACTAATTATTATTATTTTTATCATTATTTTAAAATTTTTAATAAAAACATGATTAGAAGCATTTCACTACAGATTTAACATATTCATGTCCTTTTATATTCATTTGTTTATTTTCTTGCTTATGTTTATTTTAATCCACTGAGTCTGATTAGTGCTCTTTTTTACGTGGGTATATGGTTATCCACTGAATTATGGATAATGTTCCGGTGTCCAAACTCCATAAGAAGAGTGACTATTCCTCCCTTACTAGCCATCAACTGCCAATACCTCCTTAACTAGGGTCAGAGCTTCGGGGTTCCCTTCCCAGTCCCTGGTGGAATTTTTCACTGTCTTTATCTTGCAAGTACCTTGTGTTGGTAGCCACAGTTGCTATGAGTTCATTTGTGCAACAGCTATGTTATTCAGAAGACAACATTTCACAGCACTCTGCATTCTTTCCCTCTACATTCTTTACACCCCCTTTTCCTAGATGTTCTTTGTCCCTTGGAGGGGTGGTAATGGGAATGGTATAGATGTCCCATCTACAGCTAAGCACTTACAGTGACTTATTTTCATCTCTTTGAACAGTAATGCATTTCTACATTAATTGTTACCCACTGAATAAGAAATTTCTCTGACCAAGTTTAGAAGCAACACAAATTTATGGATATAAACCTAAATATTTAAAAGGTACTTTGGCATATGACCATTTAGGAAAAAAAAAAAAAAAACATCAATAGGTTCTCCCCTATGGACTATGACATCCCTAGCCATAGGTTTTGATCGTGTTTACAATACCAGGCATGAATTCCCTCCTGTGAAGCAGGCCTCAAATCCAGTCAAGGTTGGTTACCCCCACAGTCTTGCTACTATGCGCTTACATGTACCTGTTGCTTAGCAGGTGAGTAATAGAAGCATGAAAATCCCAGCATCAGATCTCATCGCCATCTTCTCTCCCAGCAGGCCGCATAACACCATCAAGTGCTACGAAAGCTAGGCATCAGGGAGAATTTCCTAGTCAGTTCAAGATTAACTTCCATCTGCCCTGCAAGAAAAGTCAGCAAAAGAGTCTAGACATCTAGTTGTGCTGGGCAACTGAGAGCAATTTTGTTTCTAATGTATATAATAAAAAAAAAATATATTTAACTGAAGTGCCAATTCTGTGTTTTATTATAGTCACGAAGGTGAATGTTTTAAAATTCAATCTTTTTCTGTTTAAGTGCCTTATATTTAGATCTTGCACCATTTGTCCTTTTTTTTTTTTATAATTTTGGTTTCCATCTGTAAGGTGAATAATTTGTGAGTTTTGTAGTTACACTTTTAGTTCCCAAATTTATGAATAATCTAGGAAATTATACTTGAGAACTTCAAAGAAAGCAGAGTATCTGTTACAAGACATGTCACTATGTGGATCTGAGCACTATTGCTTGCTTATACTTCTATGAATTTCTCCTTTTATTTAAAACAGCTCCAGGTAACTAATTACAGCTTTAATATGGTTGCTGTGGATTCACTTTGGATCAAGGAAAAAGGCCACTTAAATAAAGATGAGAACATGAGAAAAACAAATTAGAAGATAATACAGAAAATGTTTTTCATCAACTCAGTGTAGCAAAGAATGTCTTAATCACCCAAGTTTGAATCACTAAATATGATGGAAAGAGAAGAGAGATGGTTTAGCAGGTACAAGCACTTGCTGCACAATCATGAAGACAAGAAGACCATAGATCAGATCCCAGCACAAACCTAATAAGCAGGGTATTTAGTGAGACAGTGAGAGAGGAGGACCCTCAGTGCCCTCTTCTAGCCTTTATGCATATATAATCATATACACTTGTATGTATATAGACACAATATATACAAAAAATACATTATTGATTAATTCTATTATGTTATGCTAACAATATCAATATCAAAAGATGGTGAATGAAATTAGGACACACCAAATCTGGGTAAGACTTTCACACATAATATGTAATATTTAGAGAATTATTATTTACAAAATAAAAAGAACTATAAGCAGATTAAGATTAATGAAGCCAATATTAAGATTAAAAATTCAATATAAAAAATAGCAAGCACTTTAGAGGAGAAAATAGAAATGGCCATAAATAAGAAAATTTTAAAGTTTCTTTAATACTCAGGAAAATGCTAATCAAAGTCATGGAGACAACGTTTCACATCATTTAGAGTGGCAAACATTATAGTAGAAGAGCTAATGATCACATGAATTCAAGAAAATTCCTATACTGATGTTAATATGTGATTTATATGCTTATTTTGGAGAACAACTAGAAATTATTTAGTGATACTGTGGATGGTTATCTGTATGCTGCAACATGTTCACTTCTGGAACTATAGTATAGACATATTCTTACATACGTGTAGCAGGAAATGTTTGAAAAATATTCACAGTTAATAATAACTGTAATATCAAAGACAGGAAATTGAAGAATGTACAAGATGAGGTGCTCTTCGTAATGGTTAAAACTAATGAGCAATCACTTATAAGAATTTGGATGTATTTAGTAAAAACAGAATTTTTTTCTGGATGAGTCATAACATTAATTTTAAATAAAGATAGTAAAATGACTAAATAGTATGATTTTAGTGAGTTAGGTTCAAAAAAGCAGATGAGAAAGCTCTTTGTTCTTATGTCTTTTTGAGACAGCATCTTCCTGTAGTCTCAGCTTACCTGGGACTCCCTATGGAGTCCAGCCTGATCTCCATCTCACAGAGATCTGCTTGCCTCTGCCTCCTGCTTGCTAGGATTAACAGCATGCACCACCGTGCCTGGTGAGGAAAGCATCTTTAAGATTTGTTTTTATTCGTTTTAATTATGTGTCTCTGTGTGGGTATACAAAAATGTCTTTTACGTGAACGCGTGTGTGCATGCACATGAGCCCTCAGAGGCTGGATCTCCCTAGAGCTGGAGTTACAAGTGATTGTAAGTCACCAGATGTGGGTGCTGAGAATCAAACTTAGGTCCGCTACAAGAGCAATATGTAGTCTTAAATGCTGAGCCATCTCTCCAGGTTGAGGAAACTATTGATTGTCAGCATAACAGCATATCGCGTCACCTAGAAACAATCCTCTGGAACTGCCTTCTAGGGAGTATCTTGATTCGGTCAATGGATGTGGGAAGACCTACCTTAACTGTGGGAAGCACTATCTCATGGGCTGGAATGGTGAACTGAATTAAAAAGGAGAGGGAGCTGAGCACGAGGATTCATTCTGCCATGATGGATTGTAGCCTGGAAATGTGAGCCAAAGTAAACTCTTCTTTCCTCTAGTTGTTTTTATCAAGTATAAAAAGTATGGAAAAGTTGTTTCGATAGTAGCAAGCCAAGCAGCTAACACAGTATACATAAAACTTGGCTATCATTGGATACAGTGCCGATTTCTTTTTCCCCTTTGGTAACAGACTTGTTAAAGTACTTATACAGCAGCAACTGATTTCTAAAGAAAAAAATCAAAGGGAATTTGTGTTGATTATTTTCCGCTAAAGCTAAATTTCATTCCTTAATTATGAGTAAAAACATTTGATGAATTTAATAGTAATTTTATAGTACACTCTTTTCATTTTTTTTATTGAATTTTTCTTCACTTCATACAAAAACATCTTAATCATCTTTATTCCCTCTCTCTCATCTGCGCCCCCACAAGCTCCGATAGATTTCATACATTCGGTCACATGTTTTAAGAATTTTGGAGTCAAGTTTGTGTACTGAGATGTCCCACAGGGCAAGTTCATCCACCGGAGTCTAGTCAGCCTATTTAGAGTGTCTCCCTAAGGAAAACCAACTTTCCCTCATCCAGCAGTAATCAGCTCCCAATAGTTTTTATTTAATCACTTTTATTTAGTCGTTTCCCATATATAATTTCCATATGTTTTTTTCAGGGAAAACATCAGTTTTAGTATTATGTTTACTTTCTACTATTTTAAAAGAAATGGTATCTTTGTTTCTTGTCTAGTTTAAAGGACCAGCAATGACCATTGGGTTTTAAGTGACTCTGCTGCAGTGAGACTGTCATACAGAAATAGAGGTCTGCACTAGTGTGTGATGAAATAAGGCAAGGTTTTCATTTATTTATTCATTTTCTTCATAATTTTAGATAATTGCATGTGTATGCAATCTTTACTTTTGCCTATCATTCAGCTGACATTTTTAGACTAGTGTTATGTTAAGAAATGAGGGAAGATTGTCAATAGAAGCTAAACAATTTAAGTATACTTTAATTTAAAATTATATGCAGGCTTATTATATAAAAATTATCGTATGGTTTCTTGTTAGCACACAAATTACACTGACAAAGGATTTTTTCTATTATTCAAGTATTTAATACTGACAGTTTATTACTTTTCAAGATGAAAATCCTTTAACATAACAAGCACTAGAAAAAGAATTATCTAAATGTATGATTGAGGATAATACTACATATTAAGTAAAAATATCTCATCTTAAAATTTGGTTAAAAGTAGCTATTAATGGTGAGGTTATTACATTTAAATTCATAGGATATGTAATTTCACTAATTTTGTTTTTTAAAAATATAATGCAAACAAGATTTCCTAAGTACATTTTTATATATCATACCTAAAATATCCTAGGCTTAAATAGATTGATATTTCGCCTTTACACAAAATAGATTTAAACATTAGGCCATATACAGGTGATTGAAAACTGCTCATCTTTACATTTATTCTGCAACATTCTGTGTTATCATTTGAATTTGAGCTAGTTAAACATTTTTGAGAAGAATATTGCAGAGAGTAAAATGATTCTTCTAGGCCAATTGAACCAGATCATCGATGTGTCAGGGGAGTTTTATGCAAAGTAATATTGCTTATTGTTGCCTAGTATTTTCCTATCATCTGCCTTTATTTTTATAACACTGAAGGTACATTCCACACCAGAGCTTTATAAAAAATAATAGTCATGCTGCCAGCAAAGGCACACTGTGTGTACTTTAGCATTAAGCAAAATTGTCTACCTATAAAACCTAATGTCTGTGTTCTGCTGTTAAAACATCTTGGAACTGAGAGAATTTGTTAGAAAATAAACAAGTCAGAACATGGAAACCCAAGACTTAATCTAAATTAAACTCTTCCACTTCATTTCTATAAGTCTATATTTACTTATTAGTATCTCAAACTTAAACTTTAACAAGGTTGACATATTATTGTAGCATTTGCTGCATATTAAATTTTTATGTTTATTAGTTTACTGGTTATCTTACTGTTTTATTAAATATAATTAAATCACTGTGACTTTAAGTCTTTAGGTCTATAGTTTTGATTTGTAGTTTAAGAATTCCCCAAATTATTATAAAAATAAATCCAAATATCTTATCAGTTAATTTTGATAAATTCTAGGTTTATTGGATTCAGTATTAAGCCAAGAGAATTTCTTCCAAAATATACTGTTTCTAAATTCTAGTTATTGGCTGTATGAGATCAGTCTATGTAATAAATAGTCTCACAATATCCCTGTCTGGCAGACATAATTATCCATACTTTTTCATTGAAACCTAAGTCAAAGAAATTGAAAAATTTATCTATGGATTTAGCTTAAAAATGGCAAAATTAATATTTAAAATGAGGAAAGACTGGGGAGAAAGAAAGGGAAGTCCACAGTAAAATGATTTGTATATGCTCTAATGCTCTTTTATTCTATGTTTACTTGATTTACAGTTTGACCAGCACTTGACAAGAAATGGAATTAAATGTGTAAAGTAGCTCTGGCATTTATATCTTGCTACATTTTTCAGAGTTAAATAAAGATTGCCCTCATCTGTCAAGTACAGCTGTGGGAAGTTACCACCTATTATTAGTTCTCTGAGGCTTCTATGGCAAGGACTAGGAGCCCGAAACAATATAAGCTGTTCTTTTTCCTCACAGTTCTGTAGGCTAACTGTTCAAGATTAAAGTTTTGGTTTGGTCGGTTTCTTATGAATGCCTCTTTCCTTAGCTTATATATTTTTTGGCCTGTATTTCATATTGCCATTCCCCTATGTGTATACATGTCTAATCTCATAAGAAAAATTAGTCATATTTGACTAATGGCTATAGTAAAGTTATAAACTATGTTTATCTCTTTGAAATTCTTCTAAAATAACCACATCCTGAAAACACAAATAGTTGAATGAAATAATTAAAACAATTCAAAACGTAACATTAGAATTCAACAAAGAGATAGAGTCTCTGAAGAAAAGCTAATCTGAAATAAAACTTGAAACAAACAAAATTCTCAGGAATACTCAATTGAATACATTGGTCAAAAAAGACAAACACTTTAAAGAGGGAACAAAGAACAAATAAATTATCCCAGAATAGTAAACAAAAAGGGGTCTAAGGAAACAGCATGACAACACCAACATAACAGGAATTTATAAACATTTGTCAATAATAACATCCACTATTAATGGTCTCAACTCTCCAATAAAGATACAGACTAATGGAATAGATTAGGAGGAGTTTACATTAATTTTCTGCATCTAAGAATGTATCTCATCAAGAATCATCAATACCACTTTATGGTAAAAGGACTGATAAAATATTTCAACCAAGCAGAACTAAGAAAAAAGTAGGTACTACTATCTAATACCTAACAAAATAGACTTCAAACAAAAACTAGTCAGAAGAGACAGGGACAGTTACTTCATACTCATTAATGAAATAATCAACCAAGAACTTACATTCTAAACATGTGCATTTTATACAAAGACATCCAATTTCATAAAAGAAACTTTATTAGCTCTAAAATCTCATATTGACTACAACACAGTAATAGTCAGTAACTTCAATACTCCACTATCACCAACTGACAAATCTACCAGACAAAATCTAAACAGAGAAAATCTGGAGTTAAAATGACACTATAAATCAAATGAACATATAAATATCTACAGAACAGTCCACCCAAATACCAAGGAATACACATTATTCTTAGCAGTCCATGGAATTATCCCAGAACTTGATCATATATTAGGACACAAAGTAATTTGTCACAAGTTTATGAATTGAAGTGTCAGCTTGTATTCTATCTGACCACAAAAGGATAAAACAAGGTATCAACAATAAAAATGAGAAAAAGCAAAGAAGTTCATTGTAGCTAAACAACACATTACTGAATGAAAATTGGATCACAGGAGAAATCAAGAAGGAAATAAAAAATTTCTCTGAATTAAATGAAAATGAAAATACTATATACCAAAACCTATGGGACACAATGAATGCAGTTCTGCAAGGAAAATTTACAGCATTAGACGCTACATGAGAAAATTATAAAAATATCACATAAATAACTTAATGGTGCACCTGAACACCATTGGAAAATGCACCTTGGAAAATGAAAAACAAACAGCATCTACAAAGAGTATACGGGAAGAAACAAAAACTAAAGCTGAAATCAATAAAATAGAAACCAGGGAAGCGATACAAAGAAATAATGAAGCAAATAGTTGATTTCTTTGAAAAAAATTAGCAAGATTTACAAACCTTCAGCCAAATTAACCAAAAGAGGATGCAAAACATCAAACTCAGAGATGAAAGGGAAACACTTCAATGAATGTAGAAAAATCCAGAAAGTCATAAAGACATACTTCAAAAATCTGTGTCTCACTAAACTAAAAATCTTAAAAAGATGGGTAAATTTCTAGATATGTATGTTTTGGCAAAATAAAATAAAAACGACATAAATAATTTAAACAGACTCATAAAAACCAATGAGATGATGCAGTAATTAAAAATCTCCCAACTAAAAAGAGTTCAGGGCCAGATGAACACAGCACACATTGTACAAAACCTTCAAAGTACTAATATCAATATGTGACCCGGATGTTCCTCTGACCCTGTGATGACGAGCCATGGTCCCAACTCTTTCCCATTCTCTGCAAAGGAGTCACTCCCCTACTCTCTTCCAGCCAATAGGTTGACCTTAGCTGATTGCAGGGAGGGACAAAGGGTATAAAAGCTGACAAAACTACAAAGGCTGCTCTCTCACCATTTTGTGAGGCTCTTAGGTGGCGCGGGATTTATGTTTGGGTGTAGGCGTTCAAACACAGCTGTGAATGGGGGGAGGGCTCTCACCCTTCTGTAAGTAAACCGGCACCCCAAGCTTAGCAAGTCCAATAAGTTGGTTAAGATTAGTCAAACCTGGGTTTGGAGAATTCGTTTCTCAGGTTTCTGTACCCAGGAGAGAAGGGGATTGAATGCCACGTGTGCCTCCCTGCAGTGAATTTGCACAAATACTTCTCATATATTCTCATTAAAATAGAAAATAAATGAACATTCCCAAATAATATATAATCATCTTTTTGAGACAGGGTCTTTCTGTATCCCTACCAGGCCCAAATTTCTTCAGGATATTATGGCAAAGACCCATAAACAATACTGGCCATTGCCCCTGTTTTGGTTACCCACCAGAACCTGATGGTAAGACCCTATTCTTAAAGACACTACATATATGACCTGTAGACAAAACAAGGATCAATCCAGTTCCTGTTGACTTCAGAGTCTCATCTCGCCTGGCTAAATTTCATAGGTCTGGAAGGTGCTATATATGCTACCTGAAAAAAATAAAAATAAAAAAGTCAACCTAACTCAGCTGTGAATCCTGCGAACTGAAAAAGCTGGCCTTATAAGATACACGCACTGGTATAGTAGTGGTATGAATATTATGGGAATAACTACTCTAAAATTGGATTTAAGGTCCACTTCATAGCATGAATCTTATATCTGAAATTGGTATCAAGCCTACGAATCTGAGGCTAGACAGATCTCAGGACGTAGGGGAAGCCCAATACCCGTTTTCTACTAAATAGTTATAGCATTAAATTGACTACTAATGACTTATTGTTATACCCATAGATTAGTGCATCTCTCAACTCTCACCAGAGAAGTTTCCTCATGCAGCAGATGGTGATTAACACAGAAACTCACAAGTGGCCAGTGTGCAGATAACAAGAGAGTGCAGAGTACTTATTCCTGACTAGGAGACCTATATCAAACTTTGGCTCCCACGGTTCAGAGGTCATTGCAGAAGAGGGGATGGAAAGACTTTAAGAACAGAGGTGGTGAATAACCATGGGGAAACTGAGTTTTCCAGGCAGCAGGACAGCTGCTCATATGAACTCACAGCAACAGTGACAGAATGCACAGGTCCCATGCAAGCTGAAACAAGACAAAATCCCAACACATACATGGGGAAATGTTTAAGAAATCCCAGCACAACCTAAGGAAATTTTAGTACCTGATGGCTGCTGAGAGGGAGAGAGACACTCTTTCAAAAGTTCAGACTCTTGGTAGGCTAACCAGGCTTCAGTGAATGGGTGGACACATACTGAAAGACATTTGGGGACACAAAGTATACCCTATAGACATCATTATATATGTTATATATATATATATGCATGTGTGTATATATTATATACTAGAGTATATTAAATTTGGTAGGGGGCAGTAAAGGTAGCTGTGTATAGTACAAGCAGATCTATAACAAACACATTTAACTTGTGGTAAGAAAACAACCAGATTTTAAACAAGATTAAAGCCCATAATTGACATTTTTCAAAACAAAACATACAAAGGTACAAGTATTTTCTAAAGCTGTTCATTCTTCAGGAAAATGCAAGTGCAAACCACAATAAAATCATCTAATGCCCATTAGAATGACTCATTAAAGAGACAAATGGAAACAATTATTGTAGAGGTTGTGAAATAAGAGAACCCTTATATATTCTTGGTAAAAATTGTAAAAATCTAAAAAATAACACTGCCATTACAGAAAAGAATACGGTGGCTGTGATTGGGAACTGTTGTATGAGAATGCAGAAGCTCAATAAATAATAAATAAATAAATAAATAAATAAATAAATAAATAAATAAATAAAACTAGAATTACCATATAATCTAATAACTTCATTATAGGATAGCCAAAAGAAATGAAATCAGCATGTCACAGAGATATTTATACTTCCGTGTTCATTGCTGCATTATCGTAAAGAATATATTCAACCAACATAATCGTATATCAAAGAATGAATGCATAAAAATGTGGTATAGGGAGGTGGAGAGATGGCTCAGCAGGTAAGAGCACTGACTGCTCTTGGAGAGGACCTGGGTGCGATTCTCAGTACCCACATGGCAGCTACGAACCATCTTTAACTCCAGTTCCAGGGGAATCTAATGCTGTCTTCTGACCGCCGAGGCATCGCACCACATGGGTGCATTCACAAACATGCAGGCAATACACTCATACACATTAAATACAAATCATAAAATATATTAAAAATATGGTCTATACATACAATGAAATGCTTTCTATTATATATTTACAAGTAAAGTCTCTCATTTTGACAAAGTAGATCAACCCAGAAAGCACTACCTTATGTGACATGAACTAGGCACAGAAATACATAGTATACAATATCACTCACGTTATGTTGTGGTTTGGATGCAGAATGTACCTCAGAGTTTCCTTGTTGAAGGTTTCTTATCATTGGATTAGTCCATTAAGCAACTCAGAGCTTACTAGGCTATTCAGAGGTGGGTCTAATTGAAGAAATGAGCCATCAGGTATATGCCTTTCAGGGGGTATATCTTATTGTCCCTTCTCATTTTCCAGTCACTTTGAGGAGAGTAGATCTGCTCTGCCACATCTTCCATATCATGATGCTCCCTGTCTCAGCAAGGCTCATGACTAACAGAATTAAGGGAACATTAACTGAAACTGTGAGTCAAAATAAATCATCTCTTAAAGTGTTTCTCTTAGGTATTTTGTCACAGTGATGGAAAATTGACCAACACCATATGGGATCTGAAAAAGCTAATGGAACTCACAGAAACAGAGTAGAATAGTGGTTATCAGAGGATGAGGATCATAGAGGGCAACAGAAATCAAGGAGATGTTGATTAAATGGTACAAACTCAGTTAGACAGGAGAAATGAGCTGAAGGGGCCAGCTGTACTTAGCAATGTATTTTATACTTGAAAATTTCTGAGACAATAGGTATGTTAAATTGCTTATTTGAGCGAGCCATTTACAATGTTTTCATATATCAAAGAATCATCTTGTACACCAAAAATACATAAAACGTTACTTGTTAATTCTAAAAGTACAGAGATATCTGTGCACACATGTATATACAAAAATGTAGACATATAACTGCAAATGCATATACACAGAAATATGGGTCATTTAATATGAAGAAAAATATTGAAGTGTCTGAAAATATTATATTGTGTAATTATATTTTTATAGGGAGCAGCAATTTATTAAAATGGCAAGCCTGGATTAAGAACAAAAATTTGGTCGGAGGACAGCAGAAAATATTGATATGAAAGTTGAAGGTGTGGACATTTGGAGTAAAAAGATTTATGTGAGGATTTGGGTAGATGATGAGGGAGAGGAGGAGTTTGTAGGGAGCCTTAAAATGTCTGAAAAAATGAAAAAATCCTACTTTGTAAGCTAATTAAAAAGTATAATTTTAAAATCGTGTTTGAACAGATGTACATTGCATGAGTGGGTAACACTGGAGGCCATAGGTGATTAGGTGAAAATCCCAGTGCTTGGTATAGGATACCTCCCTATATTTTGTTGGCTAGGGATGCTGCAGAGGCCCTTGAAACAATACAAACTATTGCCATTGTTGCTGGTTGCCCACCAGAACTACATGGTATGAGCCTGTAGTCACCATACACTTTGGTTGTAGAACACAGAGAAATCAAACTGGAACTGAGGTGGAAGCTCCCTCCATGCTGGCATGCTGGCTAGCTTTCATAGTGTTAGAAGGTGCTGCATAGACTGTTGAGGGAGAAAAGCCATCAGTGGTCTTCCCAAGCTCTGGGTCTTGAATACTACAATACCATCCTGCTAAGCAAGATATACCTACTGGTACAATAGTGCCATCACTTTTATGGGGTATCCAACCACTTTCTGATTGGATTTGAGACCTACTCCACAGGAGAAAAGTCATGCCTGGTACTGTACACCTTGTCAAAAACCCATGACCGAGGAGGTCTTAGACTCTAAGAGGAAACATACTACTATTGGTTTGCTAAGATGACATGTCAAATTGCCCTCTAAATACTTTTTAAAATATATTTATTTATTATTTAATTATTTTTATGTGTATGCATGTATTGCCTGCATGTAGGTAAGTGCACCCATATCGTGCAATGCCCACAGAGTACAGAAGAGGCTGTCGGATCCCCTGGAACTGGAGTTACAGACAGCTGCCATGTGGGCACTGGGATTCGAACCTGGGTCTTCTTCAGGAACATTCAGTGTTCTTAACTGATGAGCCATCTCTCCAGCACCCTAAATACTTTTTATACCCATAGATTTGTGCTGCTCTCAGCCTTCATCAGGTGTCTCCTTGCAGTGGCAGGTGGTTACTCAAGTAACTGGTTAGTGTTGAGACTAAGTGACTATTGAGTGCTCAGTCCTACACAGGATATCTATATCACCCCTTCTCTGACAGCAAAAGCTCAGGGAACATCACAGAAGAGAAGGCAGGAAGAATGTAAGCGCCAGAAGCTGCGAAGTTCTGTAAAATGCTGTCTACTGTATATCACATGGTCATTATACTCATAAAGCCACCGTAGGTGTCATTACCAGTGCAATACTGAGTCTATCAACACTACAGCATGATTAGGGGAGGAACTAATCAGGCCCAACCCTCTCTGAGAAGTTATCATCAGTTGATTGTTAGATGAGGGGAGACATTTTCTTCAATGGTCCACCACTGGTGATTTGACAGTGGTCCAGTAAATAAGCCCACACTCCTTCTCATGCAAACAACCCTAATTAAACTCAGTGGCTCATACACGCACACACACACACACACACACACACACACACACACAGACATGAAAGTAGGTGGAGGATTTGCTGGGAAGAAGGGTTTTAGAGACAGTGGGATATGTGTGAGTTAATATGATCAAAATATATGCATAGATGAAACTGAAAGAATAAATTTAGAATTTTTAATTTTTAAAATTTGATTTATTTTTACTCTATGTGTGAGTGCTATACCTGCATGTATGTACATGCACCCATGTTGTGAGAGGCCAGAAGAGGGGATTGGATCCCATGGAACTGGAAGGACAGTTGTTAGCTGCCACGTGGGTCCTGGGAACCCAACTTGGGTCCCCTGGAAAAGCAGCCAGCACTTTTAAGGGAGGGTTGAGCCATCTTCCAAGTCCCAATTTTAAAATTTTAAAATAAAGAATAAACATGTGGGACCAAGAAGACTACTCACATGATAAAGCTCTTGTAGTGCAAGGTGGGTGACCTGAGTTCAGTCCCTGAAACCCACACAAATTTGGAGACTGATAATTGACTCCACACAGTTGTCTTTTGACCCCCACATTCATGCTATGGCACATGTATACCCACACATACCCATCATACACATATACACTAATAAAAATTTTAAGATAAAAAGAATTAAATAGGGCTGGGTGTGGTGGTGCACACCTTTAATCCCAGTACTTGGGAAGCAGAGGCAGGCGGAGCTCTATGAGTTCGAGGCCAGCCTGGTCTACATAGCAAGTTCCAGGTCAGCTGTGGCTACAGGGAGACCCTGTCTCAAAAAGCAAAAAAAAAAAAAAAAAAAAAAAAAAAAAAGAAATAGGAAAAAAAATGATGCTTTGTTAAAGAATGCAGTTATCTGCAGCAAAATGACTTTTAATTGATAGAATATTAAGGTATATATGCTTAAATCTATACATTCTTTTCATGTTTATTTTGTCTCTAGAGATCTACTAATTCAATCATAACAGATTGGCTTTTCAAGTTTCTAGGTTTGTTTACTTATATTTTGGAAAGTGTTTTCATAAGGGAGATCGATGCCTTTGTTTCCCCTTTCATATGGTCTGTGTTTGGTTTTTCTAGAGGAACAGAACAACAGAATGAAAGAATGAATATATGTATATTAACTTATTAATCAGCCTACTTCAAAATAGTAAAAGAAACTTTCTCACCCTTGAAGACTGAGAACCCAGTTATCATTCAGTCATTTCTCAATTCATAGAACTGAACTGAGACATCATCAGATATCTCAGCCTAATGCCTAAAATCTGGAGGGGGTTCCTGGTAATCTCCTGGTCCTTAGTCAATGACGAAAGCCCTGATTATGGCATCAAGGAAAGAATCATCATTAGCAGCAACAGGATAAATTTACTCAGTGTTGAGAAGGAAAGCCAAAAGAGCAAAAGGTGCATCAACTTCCTTCTGCCATGCCCCTTTTATCTGGACTGCTACCAGAAGGTGCTGCCTATATTTGGGGTGGGTTTTCCTATACCAGTTAAGGAAATTAAGACAATTCCTCAATTGAGGTGGTTATCATTTATGACATTTTGACATTAAAATCATCACATGGTCCTTTCATAGTTCAGCCTGCCCACATATCCTGTATCATGGAATGATGGGAAGGATGTATGTCTGTATCAGGATTTCTTAACTTGAGGATAATACATTAATCTTCTTATATCCATTTTTATACTTTACTTTCATAGGAATTTTGCCATATTATCTAAAAGTCTAAATTTCATGTCACAACATAAAAGGCAAATTTTATTTTTTTAGTGTCATAGAATCTTGGAAGACTTTAATGTGCAGGGTCCATCCTACTTTTATGTTAATATTGTATTGGGTTTTACTTCTGTTGTGTTAAACATATATATATATATATATATATATATATATATATATACATATAACTTACTTAAATAAACATATATGTTATATGAAAATAGATGTAGTTTATAAATGTATAACTTTAGCTACTGCTGTATGGAAAACCACTCCAAAATATAGTAAGTGGCCTCAAGCCAGCAATTATTTGGCCTGTAATTTGTGGTTCCAAAATTGACATTGGATGCAGCTGGTAGCTCTAGTTAACCCAACTTACCCATTTTCCAAAATTAGTTGCAGGTCAGCTAGGTGTGGCCACACCTGGATTTGTCTGGTTCTTGGGGAGAGTGGGTTTGTTCTCCTTTCTGGGGACCTTCCAGCAGACCATAGTGAACTTGCTCAAATGTAGCTGTTAGGAAGAAATTACAAGAGTACTTACAGGAGTTTGCAAGGCCTTGGAAACCTGGGCTTCGAGCTGGCGTACATCTGCTGTTTTTCTCTTGGCAAAAACAGTAACTACTTACTGGATTCAAAAGCGTTCCATCTTTTAAAATGCTTACCTTAAAAGCCACTCAGCAAAGGCAACAGGTAGAAATGAAGAACTTTGATTACTTTAGCAGTTACTTTTACATTACTTTCTACTGTTGAAATATTTTATTTTCATATGGAACTTTGAATCCATTTATTTCCTCATCATTCCTCTTTTCACATTGGATCATCTTCTAAGTATTTGTTTTCCAAGATGTCTATATGAGAATTTCTTTTAGCTACTTTTTTTATTAACCCTGAATACTTCATTTGAAAATAACAGTTAATCTTCATTTTGCAACCATTGTTAAAAAACAAACTTACCTTCAAGTTCTAGTAGGAAATCAAGAGTTGTGACAATCGTCTGTGTAATTTTGGAAGTCTCTTGGACTACCCTGGCCAACAACTCAAAGGGAGATCTTTCCTGTTTGGCACTGTTTCTGTGAAATGCCCAACCACACCTGCAATGGAAACTCTACATCTAAGACTCATGGAACATAGTGGGACAAGGAGTAGAGAGGCTACAAATGCATTTCTCACCTCTCATCAATGATGCTCCCTAATGCAACAGAAGCCAATGAACACAAAAGGCTACAAATGAGCAAAGGATGGAGAGTAAATCTGCAGAGTGTGGGTCCTTGGACAGGACTCCTAAATTAAACTCCACCCACCCAGGGATCAGGGACCATTTAGGAAGAAGGGGTTGAAAGATTGATTGCAAGGACCAGGGGAAATGGTGCATGATCATATGGAAACAGACTTTAACAGGCTCCTGGGACCTTGCTCATATGAACCTACAGCAATGGTGTCAGCATGCACAAGAGCCATGAAAACCCAGGCAGATAAAAACCCAGCACAGAGATGGGGAAATAGACAGCATGCCCCAATCTTAACTGAAGAACTATTGGGCAGCTGATTACTGCTGGGTGAGGCAGAACTGATCTTTAAGGGGTGTCTGGACAGGCTGACTAGAGCCCAAGTGGATGAACTTTCATTGATGCATGGGGACACTAACTTGACTCCATAGGACTTAACATAAATGACAGAATGCATGAAATCTGGTGTGTGTGAGGAGGGTATGGGGGGGTGCGAATGGGGGAGGGGGTATAAAGATAAGGTGTTTTGTATAAAATACACAAAAATTCAATTAAAATATGCAAAATAAGAGCAAACTTCTAGGAACCACATTCCATTTGTTCATTCTAATTCACCTCTTTAATTTCAGTATTTTAAGAAACATTTCAACATTACGTAGATCCCATTACTTGGATGCACAATTGCCACTCCTGTCCTTTCACAAGGCTGATTTTAAGATCTCTTAAGTGCTTCTGTCTTCTTCTGTTCAGTAGACTGTGCAAGGAATGAGTTCTTCCTTATTTACCCTTCTGATGCTTTATAGAGCTGAAGATTCATGATCAGCTTCGACATTTCTCACCCATTACCTTTCACTCTATTTATGTTCTACTCTACCACCTAATTTGTAATCTATTGTCAATGACAACTGGATTTTTAAAACATTTTCTCATTTCATTCTTTGCATCTCTTGGCTGATCTGTGCTTCTCATTTCACTGTCGGATGTACTGTGTTCTGGATAATCTCTTACTTTTGAATTTCTCATTTTCTGTAGCCAGCTTTAGTGATTCAGTTCATGTGAATGCATCTCGTTTTCATTCCTGATTACCTTCTTCTATGTTCCTAGTCTTTTACAGTCTTTCACTCTAAAATTAATGTTGATCAATTCTTTTTGTACCATTATAGTATACTGTGTGTCTGATTATAATCCCTTAGTTTGTAAGTTTGTGGTTTGTTCTTCCTTTTTACCAGTGTGCCTAGTAATTTTCTCGTAAATTTGCGGTCTTTGAATTGTTTCACTGGAATTTAAAGAGCTTATGCTTTTCTCTGAGGAAAATTTGAGAGTCAGAGCCAGGAGGTCACTGCAGACTTTGAAGCATGCTGTTCAACTTCCCAGATCTTTGGCTTGATGTAGGATCCTCAGATCAACCTCTTCATTTCAGAAGTGACAAACCTAAGACCTCTGTTCTTGGTGCTGCTAAACTCGGCTTTTCTTAGTGATCTTAATTCTGTTCCTTCCTTAACAATTGCTGTTCCTTACCTGGTTTCTTCTATTGTGTGAATGTTTGTATTTGTACAAGACTGACCTCAGAGATTTAGACAACTTTCTCAAGAATTCAGCAATTATAAATTATACTTGTTGAATTTCATCAAAGATGTTATATTTTTATGGGAAACTTTATCTGTAGTAATTTTTTAAGACAGGGTCTCTTGTACTCCAGGCTGGCCTCAAATTTTTTATGTAGGCAAGGATGGACTTCGGATCCTCCTGATTCCATCTCCTGAGTGTTGAGATTAAAGGCATGTATTACCACCATGCCAGGTTTTATGCAATGATTAGGACCTTGTGATTGTATTCTACCAACTGTGCTACAGCCACAACTATGATAGCTAATTTTAATTGTTAAGTTGATTGGACTGAGAAATCTCTTAGAGATTAGCAATGCACACCCCTAGACCTCTGGAAGGTACTTGCACTGACCTTTTTTCAGCATTACATCATAAGGGCTCTGACCTAATGAATAAGTTAATTCCTTGATGGAATCATAGTATGATTGGAAGGTGGTGAAAGGTACCAGAGGGGCTTTAGTTAGATGAAGAAGGTCCTCCAGTGGGGGGAAATGTTCTTGGGGCCTGTACCTATTCTAATCTCTTTCTATATTCCCTTTTTTCCCTCTTCTTGACAATATAGGAGGAGCAGTCTCTGCTGTTTGCTCTAGCTATAAAGATGCCTACCATAGATCAAGAAATAATGGGACAGCCAGGATGAACTGAAACCATTTTACTCATGAGCCCAAACTGGTCATTCTTCCTAAAGTTGTTTTGTTGGCTGTTTCAACTCATACATCTCTTCTACAATCTTGTCATGAGAATAGGATCCATAAAGATTATCATGCAGATTTGTCATATGCGGAACAAACTCAAAATGGCAATACGTAATTATAATAAAATTAATTTACACAGAATATTCCAATAATACATATTCCATATAAATAGTTTTTAATAATTTAGTATTAGTTTTGATGAATATTTCTCTGTTTGGAAAGGGAAGTCAAATACTCCATTATTACTATGCATTTAACTGGATCAACAGTATATGTTATAATTAGTTTGGAGACCAGTATGGGCAGACAGTGAAGTGTTAACAGGCAGAAAAAGAGAGAACCATCTTAGCAGCTATGTCTTCTAGCTTTTTTTTTAAATAAATTCTTTAAACTTCAAATATCTATGATTTAATGTTTTAATAATTACAACATCTTTTCTTTTGATACAATATCTCCCTGAAGGCTGATGGCCTAGAAACCACTATGTAGACAAGACTGGCCTCAGTTTCACAGAAACCTGCTGGCCTAGGCCTCCTGAGTGCTAGGATTAAAGTCATGCACCACCATGCCTGGATTAATTAGAAAAATCTTAATTGCTATTTAAAATATTTACTAGAATGCTAATCTTAATTTAAATCATGACATCTAAAATGATACAAGACAATAACCTCCTTTTGGTATACAATTATTTATAGAGCACCTATGGATGAGCATTACTTAATTGTTACTGTGTGACAGAACCTAGCTTCAAAGAAGTACAGATCTTTAACTATTTGAAATTTTAGTTTGTAGACAGTACGAAATATATAAAATTAATTCAAGGAAACAATGTATACTGTTTTAAAAAAAACTTTTTTATTAATTCTTTGAGAATTTCATAAAATGTTTTTTGTCCATATTTTCCTCAACTCTATACAGGTCCACCACTACCTTTCTACCCAGTTAACTTTGTGTCCTTTCTAGTCTAATGTGTATTTTCTTAATACACCTGGGTATGGAACTAACCTTGGAGCTGTTTGAACTACCAGGGTGATACCCTTAAAGAAAACACATTCTTTCCTAGTAGCTACCAAATGTCAATTGCTCTTCAGTTAGAGGTAGGACTTCATGCCCACTCCTTCCCTTCCATGCTGAGATTTTGTCTGGCTTTAGCTTGAGTAAGTCATGCATCATGCACATGCTATCACAAATGCTGTGAGTTTATATGTGAGTACAAATGCCCTGATATATGGACAACAATGTCTCATTGTAACCATCTACCAATGTATAATCTTTCTGTTCCATCTTCCAAGAAGATCCCAAGACTTGGAGAAAGAAGCCCATTTAGAGCTAAGCAGTCCAGTCTCTCATTCTCTGCATGTTCACCAGTTGTGTGTCTCTGTGTTAACTGCCTTCCAATGCAAGATGTGAAGTTTCTCTGATGAGGACTGAGAGATGCACTAATAAATGGTTATAGCAATATGTCATTAGGAGTAATTTTAATACTATGTTCATACAGCATAATATTAGTAGTAAGTGCTCCCTAGGGCTTATGACCTACCTAGACATAGGTTCTTGGCTCTGATAACAGTGCCAGGTATGGATTCCATCTTGTGGAGCAGGCCTTAAAGTGGTTGGTTAGTCCCATAATATTTGTGCCACTATGGCATCAATAGGCATATCTTGGCAGGCCAGTTTTCACTGAAGCTGTCATGATTCACACACAGCTTGGTAAGACTGATAATTATTTTCTTCTCCAGTAGCATGCATAGCATCTTCTAGTACTATGAGAGCTAGCCAGGTGGGATGAAGCTTCCAGGCCAGTACCTGTTCAATTTGTCCACATTTTATGATTCATGTATGTATTGTTTTCAGCAATAATGTCTTACCATAAAGTTCTAGAGAGTAACTAAGTGCAATGGCAATGGTTAATGATGTTTGGGGGTCTATGGCATTCCATTGCCCTACAGCTCAGAGAGATAATCTATTACTGGGATTTTTATTTTTATTTACTATGTAGGATGATATATTTGGTTGAGATATTTTTCCTGTGTTCTTGGGTAGCACCATTTAACCTCTTCATATATGCATATATATGTATATATTTTAGAGAGATTCTACAGTGGTAGGTTTCTATACTTTTTTCAAAAGACCTTTAGTGTCAGTTAACGTCCCTGTAATCCCTCCTCTGCCCTTTCCATTCCCCACCACATTTAATCATTCTTGTTACAGTATTCTGCTTTTATCTTTTATGTCACTGTATTCTGTTTCCTTTTTATCCCCCATCACACGACCCCTTCTTAGTTTCCTAACTTCTGTAGAATCTCAAATGAAACACACATGTCTAAGGATTCAAAGTTAGTATCCGTATGAGAGAAACGTGATAATTGTCTTTCTCAGTCTGAGTAATCCCATTCAGGATAATTGTTTCCAGTTCTATCCATTTACCTTTGAATTTCATAATTTCATTTTTTCTTAATAGTACAGGAAAAGACACTTATTCTGGTTATGAATTTGTCTTTCGTTTCTATAATGCTTTTGCCAAAACTACCATCCAGGGACTTACAGAACACCTTATCCACCATCATGATATGCTACACAGCATCTATTCTGACTAGGGAACTCACTTCACAGCTTATGAAGTGTGGAAGTCAGTCCATTGTCATGGAACTCACTGATCTTAATGGTGTTCCCCCCTCCCTGTTGAAGCTGTTGGCTTGATAGAAAACCAAAAAGCTGCAGTTAGGTAGCAATAGTCTGGAGTGCTGGTGCAGGATCCTCCAGAAAGCAGTAATTGTTTTGATCAGCATGTAATGTATAATACTGTTTCTTCTACATCCATGATCCATGGGTTCAAGAATCAAGGGGCAAAATGGGAATGTTTCCACTCACTATCACTTCTAGTGACCCACTAGGAAATTTTTTTGCTTTCTGTACCTTCCTGTGACTTTGTGCTCTGCAGGCTTAGAAGTTTTGGCATCAGAGAGTGGGCTATTGTTGAGATGGCCCTGACCGTGTTGTTTTGGGGAGGATTGTGGAAGCATTTTGAACTTTGGGCTTGAAAAGCTGTTGAGTGCTTGGAGTTTAGGAATTTCTAGGTGATAGGAGCTTCTGTGAGAACTTGGAGAAAGTCAAATGACAGAGACTTAGCTTGTAAAGTTTCAAGGGAAGCAAAGGCTAATACAGTTGTTTGTGGGATATTTTGAATTGGCATCTCTGATTTCTGGTGAGCTGGGGCTAAAAAATTAGCTGTTATTAAGAAAACAGATCACTGAAGTGAATTTTTCTGTGAAGTGTTTCCTCAGGGTCAGCACACAGAAGCTGTTGTTGAGAGGGGGCCCAAGGTTCCATATCAAGCTGGAAGCAGGACTTGGTAATGTGTAAGTCTCTTACATACTATTAGTTTTTAAGGCATGAAAGGGTCACAGAGAGCAGATTGAGGCTTGGCACTGTGTGAGACTAGAAGAGGCCACGGGTGAAGATGTAGCCTCAGTTGTGGTGAAGAACTGCGGGATTGACGAGGTCATGGAAAAGATATGAGAATTGACACCATGAGAGGCTAGTAGAGGCTACTGGTGAAGCTACAACCTTGGTTGCAATGGAGCCCCAGCATATTGGAGAAACCAGGACCATGGGATATCCATCAAATGCAATCAGAGCTCTGGAGCAGTACCAGCCTGGGACCATTAGATAGGCTGTGTGTGCTGTGGATGGCAGAGCCAGAGAACTAGAGCTACAAAAGCCCTTTGGAGCCAAGAAGAGTGTGATTGAATCCAATTGTTTATGCTGCTTGACTTTGGATTTGCTTAACTGTGTCTTGGTTCTTCTTTTTGGGAATAAAGCAGTATTTAACAGTGTTTTTAAATTTTACAGACACCCACAGTCAAGAAACTTTGGATTATTATTTCAAAGAGACATTGAATTTTTTAAAATATTGAAACATTTAAGGATTGTGGAACTTTTATGATATTAACATGGGTTCTTGGGTATAGGAAATGGAAAGCTTATGGTTTATAGTGATGTGTTTGTAGGTCAAATTTACAAGGGGTCAAATGTGCTGCATAGCTTTGGTTGTCAATTTGACACATCTGGGAAGAGGGAACCTCACTTGGGGAATTTGCTGTGTCAGACTGACTTGTGGTCATGTTTTGTGAGGCATTTTCTTAATTGCTGATTGATATGGGAGGGCCTAGCCCATTGTGGGTGATGCCACCCCTGAGTAGGTGGTCCTGGGTTTCATAAGAAAGCAGACTGAGCATATATTAGAGGTATGAGCCAGTAAACAGCAGTCTTCCACTGGCTTCATTCAAGGATGAACTGTGATCAGGATGTGTAATGCAAATAAACACTTTGGTCAGTGTTTGATCACAGCAATAAAAAGCACACTAAAACGTGTCTCTTGTGTAAATATACCACATTTTTATCATCATACTAAATTTTATTTAAAAAATATTTTATTTTTATTTTATGTGTATGAGTGTATTGCTTGCATGAATATGAGTGTACTTATGTCATGCAATGCCACAGAGGTCTGAAGACGGTGTCAGATTCCACTGGAACTGGAGTTAAGGAAGGTTCATAGCCACCAGGTGGGTGCTGGGACTTGAACCTGAGTCCTCTGCAAGAGCAGTCAGTGCTCTTAACCACTGAGCTATCTCTCCAGCCCTTCAAGGTAAGTTTTAAAATGCACCAAAGATGGTGTATTTAAGAAATATATATTGAAAGTTTGCACTGTGCTTTGGATCTTCAATGTCTCCCAAAGCCCATGTGTTAAAGGTTTGGTTTACAGCCTATGCTATGATAAAGGTGTGATTAAACCCTTAAGATAAGTGTCTGAAGGGAGTGTGATTGATCAACTGGAATGTGACCTTAAAAGGAGTATCAACCTAGTCCTCTTTTTCTTTTTTTCCTTCCTGGCCATCATGAAATGAATAGCCCCTCTACATACTGTGCCACCTCAATGAGGCCAGGCAACCATGGGCTGAAGCCTTCTGAAACCATAGCCAAAAATGAACATTTCTTCATTTTAAGTTGTTTAGATTAGGAGCTTTGCCACCATAACAGAAAGCTGATTAATACAAAAGATAAGGACAGAAAGATTCAGGAGGATCTTATGTTAGGTGATTAAGCTTTGAGGACAACATCCAGATAATTATAAAAGGAATCAAGACACAAATATTCTTTTAATTGTTCTACAAACCCAGTAGTTCTAGATAGTTCCACAGGTAGCCTGATACCAACACATTTCTACACCTCTATGTATAGTTCTTAGGAACAGCTATCGAACAGGCTGGGAATGTAATATTTTAAGGGAAGCTCAGAGGGACTGGAACAGACTGGGCTCTGGTCCACATCTTCAATAGAAGCAGAATGTCCATCAACGCTTCATCCCTTCAAGACTTCAAAGCCAGGGGGCTGATTTCCTCAGTCCCACAACTACAACATAAATGGAGCATGCACAGATGAGACTCCATCTGCCCTGGGCAGCTTTTCTGAGCCTTGGGACTAGCTCACAACTAATCCCAGTCTTCCATTGTTCCTTGCTGCTGTTCTGTAAATAATAAGTTGGTAAACATTATATAATGAGCCTGCTTTACAACAATATTTTTGATTTTTTAAATATTCACAAAGAAAATGATTAAGAAATCAGAATTAAGTCCTTTGTTATTGATATTGCAGATATTTGCTAGTAAAGGGATTGAAAATCTGTACATTTTAATGGAAGAGAACAGGAAATTTTTAATTTACCTTATATTCTGTCTCCAATGCAGCTGTAAACAAAATAACTATATGTTAGCTTACTAAGTCACACAATCTTTGAAAGTAATTTTCTAAATCTGTGACCCATGCAAATTTTTCCATCTTAATTTAGTTTAAAAATGATATAGGCAGAGAGCTATGTTCATCTTATTTATTTGTTAAAACTTGCTCTGAGTTGCATCCCTGGGTGGCACAGCCACCAGCTTCCTGGGGTCAGCACTTTCCTGCGTAAGTTTGGTGGCACAAAATGTGCCTTGACTTCCCAAGCCTCACTCACTCTCCCAGTTTCCCCACCCCATCTCTCCTCCTAGCCTGGGTAATGGCCATTTCTTGTCTTGGCACCCCAGACCCCTGGACTCAGAATCTCTTGGCTCAGAATCACCACTGTTTCCTGATCGTTTGTACTCAGTTGAACCCAATTCCTCCCTGTAGTCCCAGGAGCCCTCTGGGCCTATTCTCACCCCACCTCACCCCACCTTTGCATTCCTGGGCAGCACAGCCACCAGCTTCCTCGGGTCAGCATCTTTCCTGGCTAAGCTCAGAGGCACCCACTGTGCCTTGACTCCCCCAGCCTCATTAACCCTTCCAGCTCCCCACCCCATCTCTGCTCCTAGCTTGGGCACTGACCCATTTCTTGTCTTGGCACCCCAGATCCCTGGACTCACCTCTTGGCCCAGAATCCCCACTGCTTCCTGACCCTTTGCATCCAGACCAACCCAATTCCTTCTTGTAGTCTCCAGGAGCCCTTGGGCCTTTTCTCTCCCCCACCTCCATTTGCATTCCTGAGGGCCAGCATCTTTCCTGGGTCCTGGTTCCAGGCCACACCAGCCTTCAAATTCCTGAGGACAGCATTTTTCCTGTAGGGATCCAGACCTTAGGAAAAACCCTGAGAGCATCTGATCCTCACCTGACTGAGCCTCTCTGGGAACTCCTGAGCAGCAAGATGAAAGCAGTTTAGTCACTCTGATAAAAAAATAAAAATGAGAACCTGAAGCCTAGACAAACCAGCTTTTCATGCCCAACAAGTAAATCACAAAGGCACATAAAGTTTATATAAAGAAGCATACCTAAACTCAACAAAGGAAGAGAATCAGAAACTACAAAAGAAATACACAAACACAAGAATCAGAAACTACAAAAGAAATCCACCTGTCAAAGACATAGAGCAAAATAATAACATGAAAAACCAAAATAGTATATCCCCACCAAGTACCAACAGTCCTCTAGAGGAGTTAAATGAGAGTCCCCTAGAGATAACACAGGATGTGGAACTCAAAAGAACAATTTTAAACATGATAAAAGAATTCAGTGAATTTAAAGAACACAACAACAACAACAAAATGAAATCAAAGAACTGAGAGAAGATAGAGATAAAATTTAGAATGAATTCAGAAAAGAGTTCGAAATATTGAATAATACTCAGGCTGAAATGAAGAAAGAAGTGAAACACTCAGTAAGCCAAGAAGTGAAACACTCAGTAAGCCAATTAGAAATGACAGGAGAAAGCCTCACCAATAGGATGAACGAAATGGAAAACAGAGTGTCAAGACTGGAAGACAAAGTGGACGAACTGGACCACTCAAGCAAAGACTGAAAAATTTAAGAAAACACAAGAATGGAATATGCAGGAATTGAGTGATACCATAAAAAGACCAAACTTATGAATCATAGGCATATAGGAAGGAGAACTATCTCAGGATAACAATATGGACCAGATCTTCAACAGGATTGTAAAAAAAAATTCCCAAAATTAAAGAAAGACATGCCCATACAAATATAAGAAGCATATAGAACACAAAATAGACAGAACCAGAAAAGTAACTCTCCACAGCACATGATAGTAAAAACACTAAACATTCAGAACAAAGAGACAATGCTGAAAGCTGCAAAAGAAAAACAAGCTACATATAAAGAAAAACCCATCAGAATTACAGCTGACTTTTCAGTGCAAACTGTGAAATCCAGAAGAGCCTGGAACAAAGTATTTCCAGTTCTAATTGACCACAGATGCTAACCTAGATTACTTTACCCAGCCAAAATGTCTATTATAGTTGATGGGTAAAGAAAAATCTCCATGACATAAATAGGCTGAAAGAATTCATGTCCACAAAACCAGCCCCTCAGAGAGTTCTTGAAGCAATACAAAGAGCTGAAGAAAGGAACAACTATACCCAAGGAGTTACAGAAAGAAACTTAATAAAGGTATAACTACAGAAATGCGCAGCTATATCAAGAGCATGGACAGAAATAAAAATGACAGGATTCAATACACATCTTTCATTAATAACTTTAAATATCAATGGACTGAAATCACCAGTCAAAAGACACAGACTAATTGAATGGATTAAGAAACAAAAGCCATCTTTTTGTTGTCTGCAAGAAATTCATCTCACTTTCAAGGACAGGCACTACCTTATGGTGAAAGGATGGAAAAAATATTCTAAGCAAATGGTACTAAGAAAAAAGCAGGAATTGCAACTCTAATATCTGACAAAATAGACTTTAAAACTAATAAGAAGAGATGAAGAGTAACATTTCATTCTGATCAAAGGAACAATCGACCAAGACAATATTACAATCGTGAAGATATATTCACCAAACTTGTGCATTCAACTTCATAAAATCAGTACCACAGGACTTCAAGACCCAGATTAATCCTGAAGCCTTTAATAGTAGGGAACTTCAAAACCCCATTGTCTCCATTAGATAGTTTAATAGGACAGAGAATCAACAGAGAGACATCTGAATTAAACAATACCATGCACCAAATGGGCCTAACAGACATCTACTGAATATACATCCACCCAAGCACCAAAGAATATAGTTTCTATTCAGTGCCCCATGGAATATTCTCCAAAATCGACCACATACTGGGACACACACACACACACACACACACACACACACACAAAACCTCAACAAATACAAAAAAAATGAAATAATTCTGTGCATTCTGTCAGACTGCAATGGGAGAAAGGTTAAAATCAATGCCTGAAAAAAACCCTAGTAATTACATGAATGCATGGAGATTAAACAACATAATCTTGAATGATGAATGGGTCAAAGGAGAAATTAAGAAAGAAATTAAATATTCCTGGAACTAACTGTAAAGGACAATACAACACCAAAAACTTCTGGGACACATTGAAAGCAACCCTTAGAAGGAAGTTTATAATTCTAAGTGAGTATATTAAAAAATCAGAAAGCACACAAATAAATGAATTAACATTGTAATTCAAGACACTTGATAAGCAACAACAAATGAAACCCAAACCCAGCAGACAAGAAGAAATACCAAAAATCAGAGCAGAAATTAATGAAATAGAAACAAAGAAAACAATACAAAAAAATCAACAAATCCAAGAGCTGGTTCTTTGAAAAGAGGCACAAGATTGACAGACCACTAGCCCATTTAACCAAAAGAAAGAAAGAGCACCTCCAAATCAACAAAATCAGAGATGAAAGGGGAAACATCACAAAAGACACCAAAAACATCCAGAATATTATAAAGGAATACTTTAAAATAGTATACATACTTTGAAAACCTAAATGAAATGGACGGGTATCTTAAATAAATTGAAACAGTAATATAAAACCTCCAAATTAAAAAAAAGCCCAGGACCAGATGGATTTATAGCAGAATTCTATCAGACATTTAAAGAAGATCTGCATCCAATACTACTTAATTTATTCAAAAAGATAGAAATGGAGGGAAAACTTTCAAATTCCTTCTATGAAGCCAGCATCACTCTAATACCAAAACCAGATAAAGATACAACCAAAAAAGAAAACTATAGACCCACATGCTTATGAACATAGATGAAAAAATTCTCAACAAAATACTTGCAAACTACATATAGACACACATCAAAAAGATCATCCACCATGGTCAAGTTGTCTTTATTCCAGAGATGCAGGGATAGTTCAATATACATGTCAATAAATGTCATGAATCATATAAATGGGTTCAAAGACAGGAACCACATAGTCATCTCAAGAGATGCAGGCTTTGGGCAAAATTTAACATGCACTTATGTTCAAGTCCTAGGTGGAATTGGACTGGAGAGAACATATTGCAACATAATTAAAGCCATATATAACAAACCCACAGCCAACATCATTCTAAGTGTAGAAAAACTGGCAGCATTCCCGTTTAAATCAGGAGTCAGACAAGGCTGTCCACTGTCTCCATTTCTCTTTAACATAATGCTTAAAACTCTTGCAAGAGCAATAAGATAAGAGATGGAAATTAAAGGAGTAATAATTGGAAAAGAAGAGATCAAATTATCCCTTTTTGCAGATGATACGATATTGTATCTAAGAGATGCCAAAAATTATAGCAGAAAACAGTCCTAGAAATGATTAACACTTTCAGTAAAGTGGCAGGTTAAAAAAATTAATTTACAAAAGACTGTAGCCTTTCTATATACCCATAACAAGCAATCAGAGAAATAGTACATGGAAACACTCCCTTTCTCAATAGCAGAAAAAAAAAATCTCAGAATAAACCTAACGAAAAACATTAGAAACATCTACAATGAAAATTTTAAATCTTTAAAGATAGAGATTGAGGAAGACATCAGAAGATGGAAGGACCTCCCATGCTCATGGATTGGAAGAATTAATATTGTGAAAATGACCATCCTACCCAAAGCCATTTATATATTCAAAGCAATGCTAATCAAAATCCCCATGACATTCTATACAGAAGTGGAAAAAAAATCCTAAGAATTTAGGGAAGCACAAAAGACCTCGGATAGCCAAAGCAACCCTGAGCACTAAAAGCAATGCTGGAGATTAGTATACACGATTTTAAACTGTATTACAAAGGTATAGTCATAAAAAAACATTGTACCGCCACAAAAATATACCCGTAGATCAATGGACCAAAATTAAAGACCCAAATATGAGTACATGCAATTTCAGCCACCTTATATTTGACAAAGAGGCCAAGAACATTCACTGGAAGAAAACAGCATGTTCAGTAAATGATGCTGGCAAAACTGGATCTCCACATGTAGAAGAATGAAACTAAACCCCTATCTTTCCCCTTGCATGAAAGTCAACTCCAAATGGATTAAAGAATTCCTCAATGTGAAGCCTGAAACTCTGAAAGTGTTAGAAGAAAACATTGCCAATAATATACAAGATTTAGGTGTAGGAAAGGATTTTCTAAACTGGACATGAATTGCTTAGGAAGCAAGGTAAAGAATCAACAAATGGGACCTCATTTAATTAAAAAGCTTCAGGATATCAAAAGAGGCAACCAAGGAAGAGAAGAGGAAACCCACAGAATGGGAGAAAATCTTCATCAGCAACACATCTGACAGAGGCTTAACATCCAGAATATATAATGATCTCAAAAAACAAAGGATCAAGAAAGAAAGTAACCCAATTAAAAGATGGGTTATGGAGCTGAACAGAGAGTTCTCAAAAGAAAGAATAAATATGGCTAAGAAGCATCTTAAAAGGTGTTCAACATCATTAGTAATAAGGGAAATGAAAATTAAAACCACTATAAAATTTCATCTTACTCCAATGAGGCTGGCTACGATCAAGAGAACAAACAATACCAAATGTTGGAGCAGATGTGGGGAAAAGAGAAAGCTCATCTACTGCTGGTGGGACTGCAAACTTGTTCAACCCCTATGGAAAGCAGTGTGGAGAACTCTTAAAAAACTACAAATGAACCTAATTATCCAATTATATCAATTTACCTAATTATACCACTCCTTTGCATACAACCAAAGAACTCTTTCTATTGCAGAGACCCTTGTACATCCATGTTTGTTGCTATTCTTTTCACAATAGCTAAGAGATGGAAGCAACCTAAGTGTCCTTCAACTGATGAGTGGATAATGAAAATATGGTTCATTTATACGATGGAGTTTTACTAAGCAGTAAAGAAAGATGAAATCATGAAATTTGCAGGTAAATAAATGGAACTAGAAACTGTTATACTAAGTGAAGTGACAGACTCAGAAAAACAAAATAAAACAAAACAAAAACCAAAAAAAAAGAGAAACCAACCTATGTTCTCCCTTTATATGTGAGTCCTACCTAGCACTAAATCTTTGTAAGTGAGTATATATCCAGACATAACTACAGGATCCAAGATAATGAACAGGAACCAGGGAGGTAAAGGAAAAGAAAGAATCTGAAAGAGAAGAAGAGTAGGAAAGAGGCACTAATAAGGGAGATATGGATGAAAATGGGGTTATTTTAAGGGGAGGGGATGGTATACAAGGAACCTTGGGGATAAACGGAAAGAAGGAGCTCAAGAGAGGTGGGAACATAGGAGAAGGGTATTATCAAGGGAGAAATGGGAAAAATGGGGGCACTTTAAATGGGGAAACCATGGTGGAAGGGTTAGACAATGTGAGAGATAAATAATGCTAGTTAAACAAAACACAGGGAACCACATTAGTCCAACAATATACTGACAAATGATATATACAACTAGCTCAAAGAACATAATATATGTCTAGTCAAGACTTATCTGAGAACCTTTGTTCATTGCCCAAGCTTTATCTGTATAGCACATGGTAATTAAAAGTACCAGACTGGTGGAACTAACCTTCTTGGATGTTTAACAGACATACTTTGAGACATATACTAATTTGGTCAAGGGACATAAAGGACAGTTTTCGCTCCTTGCCCTCCTAGGTTGACCAAGTTCCAGGGGACTATGAGCATCTCTCATAGTGTCCTGTAACTGTGGTGAGTTACCTGTCCTCTTGATCAAGGAGGCCATGGAAACCCCACAAAATGGACTTGAACCAGTGTCCAGTATACAAAGAAGAGTGTCAACACATAGGAAACATTTCCTCCATGATTCCAAGCGGAGCCAGCCATGGTCGAGCAAGACCTTTGACTCCTTTTCACATAGATGGAACTGGTAAAAAAAAGGAGCCAGGTGCTCCTCCCAAGCTCATGTAACCCCTGAGGAACAGATCCTTAAACAACCTTAAGAGTAAAAATAAATTGATTTATCTGGGCCAACTGTATGGTTTTAAACACCAAAAAGGAAAGTATAACCAAAGATAAAAGGGATCAATATAATTCTTTAACAGTCCACGTGTATAGCTAAAGGCTACATAATAAGAAACAATGCCAGATGGGAGATACCTTCCTTGAGTTGTTAGCCAGGGTGGCTAAGGGACTCCCAGACAGTAACCCATCATAGAACTGGGAAAATGAACAGCAGACCCCAATCTTATCTAAAGGAATATTGGCAACTGATTGCTGTTAGATGAGGAAAAGCTGATTTCCATAAAACAAGGAACTCTAGATAGGCTGTCTAGATTCAGTGGATGGACAGGCACTGGGGAATGGCTGGGGTGCCAACACAGTGAACAGTAACAGGGATGACATGACAGAGTATATGGGCTCCAATGGGGAGGGGAAGGCTATGGGAGGTTGCCATTTGGGATGTGGGTATATAGATGAATAATATTGTTTGGGATGTTCTGTATGAAATACACACACAAAAATCAACAAATAAAAAATGAGGTATATTTGAGGAAGAAGCATAAAAATTTGCTTCATGTTAATTAGCAAATGTGAAAAACATTACCACTGAAATCTACCTGATGGATGCTCAGGTGCCAGTGATCTCAGAAAGTAACTCAGAAAGTAACTGACTGTGACTAGTAATAATCAGATACATAGAGATTAGAGACACATGTACAAACATCTAAGTTTTAGTAGCATTAAAAGGGAGTTTTTTTCTGTATGAAACAGTATATTTTAAAATGAAATGGAGATCTTTTTTAAAGATTAAAACTTCATTCAATTTTATGTCTCATAGGGTTTATACTGAGTTCAATATTGTATAACTGTATTAATTCAACTGTGAACCTAAAAATTTACAGCCAATTTTGAAAGAGATGCATCTGCTCTGGAAATTGTTATTGAATATGTTAATGAAGTAATGAAACACTTCTAATCACAAGGAACTCTAGATAGGCTGTCTAGATTCAGTGGATGGACAGGCACTGGGGAATGGCTGGGGTGCCAACACAGTGAACAGTAACAGGGATGACATGACAGAGTATATGGGCAATTTAAAAATTGCTCTGGGCAAAACATTCCAGTGGATTCTGAGAAATGAGAGGGGAAGCAGTAATAAGCCCAAACAAAACTTTCTTCAAGGAAAGAGAACCCATGGGATTTCCTTCGTTCATTTTATAAAATATAAATAATATTGCATCAGGTGAACAATGGCTGAATTGTAAAGCAGCGGAATTAGATGTTTGCTGGGAAATTGGCTGGTGAGTTTTCAGATTTTAACTGAAGTACAAAGACTCCATTTACTGAATACATTAGCTGATTATCACATAATGCTTTCTGATTTTTTGAAATACATATAGAATACTTTAAGTGTTGAATAACTGAAGCCTTTTTCTTTGGACCTCCTCAGTAAATACATGTGTTCTGGAGGCTGATCGGGTTGAGTGATACTGAAGAATAGGACAGAATCAAATTCTTTTGAAGGAAGGAAATGGTGTGTTGCCTGTGTACCATCTCTTATGCCTTACTCATGATATGTTTGTGATGGCATTTCCTTATGTACTTCTGGGGCTTGAATGCAAGGTCTGTATAGGCTAGTCAAACACTGTATCACTGAGCTATGTGCATAGCCTTCTCTCTTTTTATATTGAAATAGATTGTGACCAAGTTGACCATACTGGGTTGAGTCCACTCTGTGGTCCAAGCAGGCTTTGAGTGTGATACTCCTGATTCAGTCTCCCGAGAAGCTGGGATTACAGACTTGTAGCATTAGGCACCATGTGATTTTTTTTGAATGCCTATGCCAAAATCTATTAATCTAAACTGACATTTGTATCTATACTGAATCATTTAGTGGCAACAAAAAGGCATTAAGTAAAGTACAGGGTCAGTGACACAACATAAAGAGGGAGCAAAGGAATTTATAATGGATCAATATATCCATGATATTAGCCAGTCTGTTTGCTCAGGCTAACCTCGAATTTCTGATCCTCATACCTCAGTCTCTTAAGCGTTAGGGTTGAAGAGCTGGTCTACACACCTGATGTTAGAGAACTTTATTTTAGGCAGCATTCTCAAAATACAATTAACATTTCACAGAATTCATAGGTTTTAATAGTACAATGTTTGTCAGTATATTTTCAGAGTTGTCTAACTACCATTGTCTCTAATTTTAAACATTGAATCATCCTCAAAATAACTTTGACCACAGCAGGCACTCTTATTTCTCTTTCCTGTAGCCACAAATAACCACTTACCCCTGTCTCTGCTTTTAAGCTTTAGTGTAAATTAAGCCACATTATCCTTTATGGCTAGTTTCTGTTATTTAGGTGATGCATTTGAGGACAATTTGTGCTACATCACATATCAGTATTTCAGTCTTTTTATTTCTATATTTTCTTCTGTTGTGGAAACATGGCACATTTTTCCCATTTATCAATTGATGGTTATTTGAGGCATTTCTACTTTGTGCTGTTCATGTTAATTCTGTTCTGAACATTTGTGAACAAGTGTACATAGATATGCTTTAGTTTCTCTTGAGTAGATGCTCAGCAGAGGGATTTCTCAACCTATAATTAACATTTTGAGAAACTATACAGTTTTTCCCAAGTGGTTTCATCATTTTGTGCTCATGTAAGATATGTGAAAGCTTCAAGTATTTCCATATTGATGTCAAAATGTTGTTTTTTTGTGTTTTTTAAGGATATTCAAATATGAAGTAATATTTTTGTTGTCTTTTTTATTTGCAATTTCACAATTTCTAATGATTTTGAGAAATTTCAATCTATTTTGTCATGTCTTCATTAGAAAAATAATCACTTAATCATTTGCCCATTTAAAAACTATGCTGTATTGTAGTTTGTGTTCCCCAAAGTTCATTTGTTGGAAAATTAATTTCCAATGCAATAGAAAGGTGGATCTTTTAAGGGGTCATTAGACCATCAGGCCTGGTTATGATTAGAATAAATGTGTGATAAAAGCGAGTCTCCCTCTCTTGCTATGTGATAAGATTCAGAAGAGGTCCTGCTACTGATGCTACAGAGATATGGGCTTCTGACCTTGATTTCTGACTTTTCAGCTTACAGTTTCAGCAGAAATAAGTCTCTGCTTCACAGTAAATTGCTTCTTCTCAGGACAGCCTTAGTGATGCGTTATGATTAGAATAAATGTGTGATAAAAGCGAGTCTCCCTCTCTTGCTATGTGATAAGATTCAGAAGAGGTCCTGCTACTGATGCTACAGAGATATGGGCTTCTGACCTTGATTTCTGACTTTTCAGCTTACAGTTTCAGCAGAAATAAGTCTCTGCTTCACAGTAAATTGCTTCTTCTCAGGACAGCCTTAGTGATGCACTGTCCCGCGCTATCGTCTCGCCAGCAAGAATGACGCGGCACACTCAGGATCCTTCTGCAGAAAAGCTTTAATGCATCTTGAGAGGGAGAGTATAAGCTTACAGGGCAGGCGGCTCCCCACATCTCCCTCTTTTTACTTTATATGAAGCAAATAGATTTCCCAAAATGAGAGGGTAGAGACAGTGGTCGAACCTCCCAGTTAAAATCTTGATCAGACCATGTATGGGAGTCATCCCTAGGTCTACTCTGGAGCCCAGGATACTCCCAACCTGTCCTCTGCCGTTTTTTCTGGGAAAGGGAAACTCGGGCAGCAACCCTTATGCGGAATGACATGTCTCTCAGCGGGATAATGACCCCCTGTGCGATACCTTATTCAACAACCCTCTTTGGGTGCTGTGTTGGACACTCTGTCCAGTGCAATGAACCTAGGTTCCGGGCGTGCAAGAGCTGTCTTGTCAGCAATCTATTGCTTGAGCATAGTCAACCACACGTCAGTGGAAGCCCCATGTTCCAGGGCCGCAAGTGCATGCGCAATAACCACCTTGTCTTGCTTATTTTGGGTTCTGAGTCTGCAGACCATCCATAGGAGAAATACCAGTCCGCAGCAGACGGCCATACCAAACATTCCCACTCCCACCCATTCCTTGAAGTAGGAAACAGCTGAAGAGATCCAAGATGACAGTCTCTTGGTGAAGGAAAGATCAAGACGTGTGGAGTTGATCTGGAGTACGGCCGTCCTCAGTTCGCGGAGCGTCTGCTCAAATTCAGAAGTCCAATTCTGCAAAATGTACTGAGAAAGGCTCTTAAATAGATTAGCTGCTCTAGTAAAATTTTCATATGGGATAGAAGTAATACATAGGCCAGGGAGCTTCTGCACACACCCCAGCTGTGCCATTTGCCATGAAATATCCAACTGCTCTTGTACTAGATCAATGCGTTGATTGACCAACATAAGGCCTCCTTGTATTTGAGTATTAGCGGAGGTCTGCTTATCTATAGCCAGAAATACTGTGGCGGACAGATCATTAATGCTCTGTGCAGCTTGCACTGAACTGGACAGAGCAAGGGCAGAGGCTGTAACTGATGCCGCAACTGCAGTGGTGGCAATTATAGCCACAACAATGGCTGAGATCCCGAAATCTCTTCTCTGTCTAGATAATGACATGCTATTGGGGGCCTCTACCAGAACAGATACAAAACGTGGCATTCGGTTCACTATCGCAATGGGGAACCTCTCAGCATCCCAGCATAAGGTGTAATAACAGTCCCCCTCCCCACATTCCAGCCTAGCTTCAACATGGCTTTTGTTGCTAACAATCCAAATAAATGGTGGCCAAACACAGACAGGGGTGGTAGCATAATTTTCATAGGCAAAGGTCTTATATTTAATATCAGTGGTGGTCCAACGACCTGATCCTGAACTCTTGCCTGATGAGAGTTGTTTGCCAAAATTTCCCTGCCAATTATATTCTAACTGTCCTAGCTCTCCCCTGCCTCCTTTTAACATGGCCAGGGGTGAAAGGTCTGTACAGCTTCCATTAACTCCACAGAGCAACCACTGATCAAAAGGGTTTGTGTTAGCTTGGTCAGGGTCCATGACAGTAAAATTTGATCC